>NC_050456.1:3160290-3492790 GCF_903995425.1 Onychomys torridus
ATTTTGGGTATTTTTGAGAAAAACAAAAGAAGTAAGGGAAAAGAATTGTAGGAGTTTATTACTGGGCATCTGTGTATCAAATTTCCCTATATAGGTACAAACAAGGATGGCCCAATCAGGACTACGGGTGCATAGCCATTCAAGCTGCTCTTTATCATATGGCATAATAATAACATCAGGGTCTCGCCCAAAGTATTGTGTGGAAGTTTTTATCCCCAGCACGATCAATTGGTAAACCAAAGAAGGGTAGGTGGGAAGGATTTTTCTTTTTGCAACAGGAAGGTATACCCAAAGTAAGGGCACTGGTTCTTGCCAGAGCAGGCCCATGGGGGCAAATTCTGTAGAAAAAAATTATCAAATATAAGGGTAAGGTCGGCTCAAAATATCCTGTGTGTTGTTGGGCGATGGCTGACTCAATTTTTTGTAGTGCCTTTTCTGCATCTACAGTAAGATATCTGGGGGACCGAGGACCAGAATCCCCTTTGAGAATATCTTCAAGGGGACGTACTTTTCCCTTGGTTATTTTTAAATAAGGGCGTAGCCAATTGATATCCCCCAGAAGCTTCTGGAAGTCATTAAGACAACGGAGCTTGCCTCTCTTGATCTGAATTTTCTGGGTATAAAGAAGGTCTGGATGTAACTCAAATCCTAAAAACAAGAAGGGGTATTGGGTCTGTATCTTTTCTGGGGCTATATAGAATCCTCGGCCTTGAAGTAAAGTAATTATCTTTTGGGCTATATATTGTGTTTTTTCTTCAGACTCCCCTGCTATTAATAGATCATCCATATTGTGTATAATATAAGTGTCAGGGTACTGGATCCTCACTGGATCAATGGATTGAGATACATATTTTTGACACAATGTGGGTGAATTGGCCATACCTTGGGGCAATACTTTCCATTGAAATTGGGGGTTGGTTCCAACATGATTCACAACAGGTATAGAGAAGGCAAATTGTTTGCAATCCAGAGGATGCAGGTGGATAGAGAAAAAGCAATCTTTAATATCTATAACAATTTTAAAATATTTTTTAGGGATGGCCACAGGATATGGCAATCCAGGCTGTAATGCCCCCATGGGGACCATAGTCTTATTTACTTTCCTAAGATCCTGTAATAACCTCCATTTTCCAGTTTTTTTCTTTATTACTAAGATGGGAGTGTTCCATGGAGATGTGGAAGGCTCAAGATGCCCTTGCTCTAATTGTTCCTGCACCAACTGGAGGGCAGCTTGAACTTTTTCCTGAGGCATGGACCACTGGTCTATCCGAACAGGGTCGTCCGACTTCCAAGTTGTTTTAGCAGCTTGGTGTGCAGGAGGAGTTGTGGTCCTTAGGAAAAAAGGTCCGTCCCTAATCCCCTTTTGTCCAGCTTGGGGATGGGCATGATGGGCTGAGTCTGCCCCTGTTCAAACTTTCCTAACCCTTTGCCAGACAGAAAGCCTGTCTTTAGCATCATTTGGGTCACTTTATCATTGGGACTCATCATGATGATCCCCATCTGTGTCATTATATCTCTTCCCCACAGGTTTATTGGCAACCCTTCAACCACAAAGGGCCTTACTGTTCCAGTATTTCCCCTGGGGTCCTCCCATTTTAGGAATCTAGAGCTTTGTAGTGTATTTTGGATTTGGTCTATCCCCTTTAAATGTGTAGCAGTGGGCTCCAGTGGCCATGAGTCAGGCCAGTATTTTTGGCTATGACAGTGGCATCAGCGCTTGTGTCCAAAAGGCCTAGAAATTGTTTTCCCTCTAGAGAAAGTTTAATTGTAGGTTGGCTCTCTGTTAATTGTTGGACCCAGAATATGTCTGATGGTCCTGGTTCTGAAAGGCCACGAGTTGGACCCTTATGGGGAAATTGTCCAACCATCGGGAGAGGGAGAGCCTGAGCGATATATTGGACCACGGGGATGGTGATAGGACCCCAAGAGGCTAGGGCCAAGGTTTTTATTTCTCCCTGATAATCAGAATCAACTGTGGAAGGAATGATAGAGAGTCCTTGCAGCGAGCTGGAAGCTCGGCCTATAATAAAAAAGAACATCCCAGGCCGGGGAGGGGGAAACATCTCTCTTCTTCAAATGGAGCCCATCCCAGATTCCCCTGTGCTTTTCATAGATGGGTCAAAAAATGACAGGGCTGCCTATCTCTTCAATGGACAAGAGATGTTATGACAACTCCTTTCAAGTCAGCTCAGTTAGTGGAGTTATATGCTGCACTTGTTGTCTTTAAAGATTTTTAAAATTGCTCCTTTAATTTATATTCAGACAGTTGATATGTGGTAGGGGCTTTACAGGCACTGGAAATGGTCCCAGTAACTCAACCTATTACTTCCACCTTCCAAATGTTTTCTGAATTGCAAATGTTAATCCAACAGAGGTCATTACCCTTTTATGTTGGCCATATTCGTGCCCACACAGGCCTGCCTGGACCCTTGGCTCAGGGAAATGAGCTTGCTGATTCTGCTACACGTTCTATCTTAATTTCTCATCTGGAACATGACCAGATAGCGGACGCTCATGAGGCTCACCACCTTCATCATCTCAATACTCAAACTTTGAGACAAAGGTTCTCAATTACCAGGGAGCAGGCTAGGGAAATTGTAAAAAGCTGTAAAAATTGCCTGATGCTCCTACCTGAACCCCATTACGGAGTAAACCCCAGAGGGCTTATATCTGGACAGATATGGCAGATGGATGTCACCCATGTTCCCTCTTTTGGTAAATTAAAGTTCATATATGTTACTGTAGATACCTTCTCTGGATTTATTTGTGCCTCCGCTCACAGTGGAGAAGCCACCAGAGATGTTATCAATCATATGTTACATGCCTTCACAGTGCTGAGCCAGCCAAAATGTGTAAAAACTGATAAAGGCCCAGGATATACTAGTAATAAATTTAAACAGTTTTGTTTACAATTAGGAATTAAACACATCACTGGAATACCCTATAACCCTCAATGCCAAGGTATCGTGGAGAGAGCTCACCAAACTTTAAAAAAATACTCTTAGTAAACTCAGCTCACAAGAGATACTGTTTCCCTTTAAGGGGAACCAAAAGGCTCTGCTTTCTCATGCCCTTTTTGTGTTAAATTTTTTGACATTGGATATTTTTGGAAAATCTGTGGCTGAATGGCTCTGGCACCCAGAGACCAAACAAGGGTATGCTCAGGCCCTTTGGAAAGACCCAATCACCGGAAAATGGGGCAACCCTGATCCAGTTAGTATTTGGGGAAAAGGGTCTGCATGTATCTATGATTCCAAGGAGAATGGGGCTCGCTGGCTACCTGAGAGACTGGTCAAGCCATATACTGCCCCAAAAACCCAATCTAAAAGGAGATGGCCAAGATTAATGATCATCACTGTTAATGATGTCCAGGCCTTAACCCTGAGACAAAGATTTCTCTCTCTCTCTCTCTTCAGGTGTGGTTAAAGCCTCCTACAGAATGAGGAATTCTGCCCTTACCTGCCTTATCATGTGGCTCACACTGATGCCTGCTGTTGACACCAACTCCAGCCCTCACCTCTCAGTTCAACAGACCTGGCTTGTTGTGAACCCCAATACTGGAACCATTGCCAATTCCACCTCCTCCAGCACATTCCCAAAAGGGGCATGGTTCCCAGACCTATATGTAGATCTTTGTGATATAGTGGGGGGAGACTGGGACCCCTCTGATCAGGCATTCTTCCCGGGGTATGGCTGTTCCTCTCCAGGGCGACGTCATAGTACCAGAAATCAGAGATTTTATGTCTGCCCTGGACACAGTCGGTCCCAAGCCCAGTTAAAAAAATGTGGAGGCCTAGGGGATGGCTTCTGCACTGCCTGGGGGTGTGAAAGCTCCGGTCACATCTGTTGGTCTTCCCCCATAAAAAAATGACCTCATCAAGGTCGAGGCTTGGGATCAGGACATGTGAGGTACAGGCAAGTGTGATGGATAGCCCTGCGGACCCTGCTATGATTCTTTAAAATGGTGTGGCAGATCATGGGCCACTCCAGGGGGCCGATGCAACAGACTAAAAATTATATTCACACCTCAGGGTAAGATTGTTGACAGGACACAGGGCTTCACTTGGGGACTCCGCCTGTACCGGACAGGTTATGACCCAGCCACAACCTTTACCATTCGACTCCAAGTTGAGACGGTGTCTGCAGTTCCAATTGGACCGAATCCTGTATTGCCCACTCAAAAGACGCCTTCTAAGACATGCCCCACACCACATCCCACCTCTAATCAGTCCCCTAATTATGCCATCAAGGCACCCAGCCAGAGTACGGGTCCCAACACCACTCGATCCCCTTCCCCTCTTGGAACAGGGGATAGATTGCTTGTGTTGGTCCAGGGAGCCTATCTGGCCCTAAATGCCACAAATCTAAACAAAACCTTGGGTTGCTGGCTCTGCCTTACCTCCAGTCCCCCTTATTATGAAGGAATCGCCTTTCAGTCTGCTGCCAGTAACCTCACTTCCCCGAGCAGTAGGTGTCAAACTGGGCCCCACAAATTGACACTTACTGAGGTCACTGGACAAGGTTTCTGTTTAGGCAAGGTCCCACCAACCCATAGCCACCTCTGCAGCCAAACTCTGACACTCTATAAAGGGAGCTATTATCTCAAGGCACCCAACGGGTCCTACTGGGCCTGCAACACAGGATGCGTGTCTACTCAGATATTTAATGATTCTCATGAATTTTGTGTGATGGTCCACCTACGGCCTTGTGTCATCTATCATGAAGAGAGCTCAGTGATGGAGTTCTTTGAACAAAGGGGCAGATACACTCAAGAACCTGTGTCTATGACTGTAGCCCTCTTGTTAGGTATTGGAGGCATTGCTGCAGGAATTTGTACAGGGACTACTGCCCTTGTACAGAACAACCACCTTATGCAGCTACAAATGCCTATGACTACCAATTTAGAAGCCATAGAGAAATCTATTTCTGCTCTTGAGAAGTCCTTGACCTTGCTCTCAGAAGTTGTGCTACAGAACAGAAGAGGTCTAGATTTCCTTTTCTTGAAGGAGGGAGGCTTGTGCGCAGCCTTCAAGGAAGAATGCTGCTTTTATGCCGATCACACTGGAATAGTTAGAGAATCTATGGATAAATTAATAGAAAGACTGGCCCAAAGAAAGTGTGACTCTGAAAATCAAAACAACTGGTTTGAGGGCTGGTTGAAGGGATCCCCTTGGCTTTCTACCCTGATCCCCACCCTCCTGGACCCCCTGATCATTTTCCTCACCTTTGGTCCTTGGGCTTTTCAACGGTTAATGCAATTCATAAAAAATCAGATCAATTTGGCTCTGTCAAAAACCGTCTCAGTACACTATCATTGTTTAGAGATTCCAGATCAAACTATCAGAACAGGTGAAAGGCTAAGGTTCAGCACCCTACAAACCTAAAAACCCCTTATAACTAAAGGCTAGAGGGTACTCAATGACAGGATTAGTATGGGGGCCTGTGCTGGAGGCACAAGGTACAGAGGTTGTGGAGACCGGCTCAACATGGCACATTGCCAGACATGGGACGCACCCCATATAGCCTAAAACAGGGGCCCTCTCGAATCATGACCAAAGCCTGCTTTGGCCATTTTAAAGAAAAAAGGGGGAATTGTTGGGGACTAAAAATTGGATGGCTGCGCCTTGACTTTTCTTGACTGGATGATCTGGCATAACTGCACCCATTGATTTGCAAAACAATCATTCCCGGAAAAACCACAAAGTGTACTTTTAGATTAACTTCCTGGAGTATGTTTGATTGATCAGTTGTTCAAGCATTGGACCAAAAAGACCTCTCCCTAACCCTTTTCTAATTGATTGATTAGTTGCTCAAGCACTGGACCAAAGAGACCTCCCGGTAACCCTTTTCTAATTAATTGATGGGTTGCTCAAGCACTGGACCAAAGAGACCTCATCCTAAACCCTTTTCTAACATTTTTTTCATCTCCACCCTTCCCTCATATCCACCAGTATATAAGCTTGCTTTACTTTGCATTAAAGGAGACCTTGACGTGATTCAGGCTGACTCTATCTTTCTTTATGCGCTTGGTCTCCTTCCTCTCTCACCCCCATTGGTCTTTCAGGTGGTGCCTCCTCAGGTCCGACCTAATAACCTGGCCTGCAGGATGGGTCAGACTACAGACCGATCTCCCTCATGAACATTGATGCAAAAATACTCAATAAAATTCTGGCAAACAGACTCCAAGAACACATCAAAACAATTATCCACCATGATCAAGTAGGCTTCATTCCAGGGATGCAAGGGTGATTCAACATACGAAAGTCTGTCAATGTAATACACCATATAAACAAACTCAAAGAAAAAAACCACATGATCATCTCACTAGATGCAGAAAAGACATTTGACAAAATCCAACACCCCTTCATGATAAAGGTCTTGGAGCGATCAGGAATACAGGGAACATACCTAACCATAATAAAGGCAATCTACAGCAAGCCAAGAGCAAACATCAAATTAAATGGAGAGAAACTCAAAGCAATACCACTAAAATCAGGAACAAGGCAAGGCTGTCCCCTCTCACCCTACATAGTCAATATAGTACTTGAAGTTCTAGCCAGAGCTTTAAGACAACATAAAGAGATTAAGGGGATACAAATTGGAAAGGAAGAAGTCAAGCTCTCCCTATTTGCAGATGACATGTTAGTATACATGAGTGACCCCAAAAATTCAACGAAGGAACTGATACAGCTAATAAAAACCTTCAGTAACATTGCAGGATACAAGATCAACTCAAAAAAATCACTAGCCCTCCTATATACAATAGACAAACAGGCTGAGAAGGAAATAAGAGATACATCACCCTTTACAATAGCCAGAAATGATATAAAATACCTTGGGGTTACCCTAACTAAGCATGTGAAGGACCTATATGACAAGAACTTTAAGTCCCTGAAAAAAGAAATTGAAGAAGATGTCAGAAAATGGAAAGATATCCCATGCTAATGGATAGGCAGGATTGACATAGTAAAAATGGTGATCTACAGATTCAACGCAATCCCCATCAAATTACCAACACAATTCTTCACAGATCTGGAAAGAATAATGCTCCACTTAATATGGAAAAACAAAAAACCCAGGATAGCCAAAAGAATCCTGTACAATAAAACAACCTCTGGAGGCATCACAAGCCCCGACCTCAAGCTCTACTATAGAGATACAGTAATAAAAACAGCTTGGTATTGGCATAAAAATCAACATGTGGACCAATGGAATCGAATTGAAGACCCTGACATTAACCCACACACCTATGAACATATAATTTTTGACAAAGAAGCCAAAAATGTACAATGGAAAAAAGAAAGCATCTTCAACAAATGGTGCTGGCATAACTGAATGTCAATGTGTAGAAGGCTGCAAATAGATCCATATCTGTCACCGTGCACAAAACTTAAGTCCAAGTGGATCAAAGACCTCAACATAAATCCAGCTACTCTGAACCTGATAGTAGAGAAAGTAGGAAGTACTCTTGAACGTATTGGCACCAGAGATCACTTTCTAAATATAACACCAGTAGCACAGACACTGAGAGAAACAATCAGTCAATGGGACCTGTTGAAACTAAGAAGCTTTTGTAGAGCAAAGGACATGGTCAACAAGACAAAGCGACAGCCTACAGAATAGGAAAAGGTTTTCACCAACCCCACATTTGACAGAGGGCTGATATCCAGAATATATAAAGAACTCAAGAAATTAGACATCAAAATGCCCAACAGTCCAATTAAGAAATGGGCTATAGAACTAATCAGAGAATTCTCCACAGAGGAAGTTCAAATGTCTGAAAGACATTTAAGGAATTGCTCAACATCCCTTATTATCCAGGAAATGCAAATCAAAATGACTCTGAGATACAACCTTACACCTGTCAGAATAGCTTAGATCAAAAATACAGAAGACAGCTTATGTTGAAGAGGATGTGGAGCAAGGGGAACTCTCCTCTGCTGCTGGTGGGAATGCAAGCTTGTAGAGCCACTTTGGAAATCAATATGGCGCTTCCTTAGAAAGTTGGGAATCCATCTCCCCCAAGACCCAGCTATAGCACTCTTGGGCATATACCCAAGGAATGCTCAATCATACCACAAGGGCATTTGCTCAGCTATGTTTGTATCAGCTTTGTTTGTAATAGCCAGAACCTGGAAACAACCTAGATGCCCTTCAACTGAAGAATGGATAAAGAAAATATGGTACATATACACAATGGAGTACTACTCAGCAGAGAAAAACAATGGCATCATGAGGTTTGCAGGCAAATGGATAGATCTATAAAAAATCATCCTGAGTGAGGTAACCCAGACTCAGAAGGACAAACATGGTATGTACTCACTCATAGGAGGATACTAGATGTAAAACAAAGATGACTAGACCACTACACAACTCCAGGGAGACTACCTAGAAAATGGGACCCTAGGAAAGACCCAAGGATCACTCAATGACAGAGAAATGGATGAGATCTACATGAACAACCTGGATGACAGTGGGAGTAATGAAGGGCAAGATTTGAGGGAAAGAAAGCTTAGGGGAGCTGGAGATCCCAGCTGGATCAAGAACAGAAAGGGAGAACGAGTAATAACAGACCATGATAAATGAAGACCACATGAGAACAGGAATAGGCAGAGTGCTGGAGAGGTTCCCAAAAATCCACAATGATACATCCTCTATAGACTGCTGGCAATGGTCAAGAGAAAGCCTGATCTGACCTAGGCTGGTGATCAGATGGCTAAACACCCTAACTGTCGTGCTGGAACTCTCATCCAATAACTGATGGAAGTGGATGCAGAGATCCTCAGCCAGGCCCCAGGTGGAGCTCCAGGTGTCCAACTGTCGAGAAAGGGGAGGGTCTGCAAGAGCGTGAACTGTTGAATCCAAGATAGCAAAAAGCACAGGGACAAATAGCCAAACAAATGGAAGCACATGAATTATGAACCAAAAGCTGTGGAGCCCCCAGCTGGATCAGGCCATCTGGATAAGTGAGACAATTGAATAGCTTGATCTGCTTGGGAGGCACCCAGTCTGTGGGACCAGGATCTGTCCTTAGTGCAGACAGATGGGCTGGCTGTTGAAACCTTGGGCTTACACAAGGACACTTTGCTTAGTTTGGAAGGAGGTGACAGGACCTGCCTGTACTGAATCCACCAGGTTTAAATGAATCCCCAGGGGAGTCTTGGCTCTGGAGGACATGGGAATGGAGGGGAGGGGCTGGCGGGAAGGTGGGGGTGGGGGGCAGGAGGGGGAGGACAGGGGAACCCATGGCTGATGTATAAAATTTAAAACACATAATAATAATGAAAAATAAATAAAAATTTAAAAAACCCTAAGAATAATACGGGTATAAGAAGGAGAAGAATAACAATTCAAAGGCACAGAAAATATATTCAACAAAACATAGAAGAAAACTTCTTAACATAAAGAAAGAAATGCCTATGAAGGTACAAGAAGCTTACAGAACACCAAATAGACTAAATTGAAAACAAAAGCCCCCTCCCCACATAATAATCAAAACACTAAACATTCAGAATAAAAAAAAAATATTAAGAGCTGCAAAGGAAAAGTGCCAAATCACATATAAGGGCAGACCCATCAAAATAACACGTGAACTCTCAGTGGAGACTCTGAAAACCAGAAGATCCTGGACAGACATAATGCAGACACTAAGAGACCATGGATCACAACCAAGGCTATTTTATCCAGCAAAATGCTAAATCACCATAGACAGAGTAAATAAAATATTCCATGATAATACGAGATTTAAACAATACTTATCCATAAATCCATCCCTACAGAAAGCACTAGAAGGAAAAATCCAACCTAAAGAAGTTAGATACACCCATGAAAACATAGTAAATAGATAACCCCACACCAACAAATACCAAAGAAGGGAAACACATAATATTACCACCAAAAAATAACAGAAATTAACAATCACTGGTTATTAGTATCCATTAATATCAATGCTCTAGATGTGCCTATAAAAAGACAAAGGCTGACAGAATGGATACAAAAACAGGATCCATAGTTCTGCATACAAGAAACACACATCAACTTTAAAGACAGACACTACCTCAGAGTAAAGGGATGGGAAAAGTCTTTCCAATCAAATGGACTTAAGAAGCAAGCTGGTATATCTATCCTAATATCTAATAAAATAGACTTCAAACTAAAATCAATCAAAAGAGGTCGGGAAGGACATACTTATCACAGGGAAAATCTACCAGGATGGAGTCTCAATTCTGAACATTTATGCCCCAAATACAAGGGTACACGCATGTGTAAAAGAAATATTACTAAAGCTTAAATTACACATTAAACCACACACGTTAGTAGTGAGAGATGTCAACACCTCACTCTCACCACTGGATAGACCTGCCAGACTGAAACTTATTGGAGAAATAAGGGACCTAACAAAATTATGACTCAAAAGGACTTAATAGATATCTACAGAACATTCCACCTTCATACAAAAGAATATATGTTCTTCTAAGCACCCCATGGAACCTTCTCTAAAATTGACCACATCCCCAGTCACAAAGCAAATCTCAGCAGATACAAAATAATTGGAATAACTTCCTGTATTCTATTTGACCACCATGGCTTAAAGTTAGATTTCAACAACAACAAAATCTATAGAAAGCCTACAATCTCATGGAAACTGAATAATGCTCAACTGATTCACCAATGGCTCAAGGAAGAAATAAAGAAATAAATTAAAGATTTCCTAGAATTCAATGAAAATGAAAGTACAACATACCGAAACTTATGGGACACTATGAAAGCAGGGCTAAGATGAAAATTCATAGCTCTAAATGCCCACATAAAGAAGTTGGGGAAATCTCACACTAGTGACTTAACAGCACAACTGAAAGCTCTAGAACAAGAAGCAGCAAACTCACCCAGGAGAAACAGACGCCAGGAAATAATCAAATTGAGGGCTGAAATCAATTAAATAGAAACAAAAAAAATCAATGAAACAAAGAGTTGGTTCTTTGAAAAAATCAACAAGGTAGACAAACCCCTAGCCAAATTCACCAAAAGGCAAAGAGAGAGCACCCAAATTAACAAAATCAGAAATGAAAAGGGGGCCATAACAATAGACAATGAGGAAATCCAGAGAATCATCAGGCCATACTTCAAAAACCTCTACTCCACAAAACTGGAAAATATGAAAGAATTGGAAAATATTCTGGATAGATACCACATATCAAAATTAAATCAAGACCAGATAAACTAAATAGACCAATAACCCCTAAGGAAATAGAAATAGTCATTAAAAGTCTCCTAACCAAAAAAGCCCAGGACCAGATGGTTTCAGTTCAGAATTCTACCAGATTTTCAAAGAAGAGCTAATTCCAACACTCTCCAAATTGTTCCACACAATAGAAACAGAAGGAACATTACCAAACTCTTTTTATGAGGTCACAGTTACCCTGATACCCAAACCACACAGATGTAACAAAGAAAGAGTATTACACGCCAATCTCTCTCATGAATATTGATGCACAAATACTCAATTAAATATTGGCAAATCGAATCCAAGAACACATCAAAAATTATCCACCATGATCAAATAGGCTTCATCCCAGGAATGCAATGATGATTCAATGTACAAAAATCTGTCAATGTAATACATCATATAAACAAACTGATAGAAAAAAACCCACATGATCATCTCATTAGATGCTGAAAAAGCCTTTGACAAAATCCAACAACCCTTCATGATAAAGATCCTAGAGAGATTAGGAATATAAGGAACATACTTAAACATGATAAAGGCAATTTATAGCAAGCCGACAGCCAACATCAAATTAAGTGGAGAGAAACTCAAAGAGATTCCACTAAAATCAGGAACTAGGCAAGGCTGTCAATTCTTCCCATATTAATTCAATGTACTACTTGAAGGTCTAGCTAGGGCAATAAGACAACAAAAGGAGATCAAAGGGATAGAAATTGGAAAGAAAGAAGTCAAACTTTCACTATTTGCAGATGATATGATAGTGTACATAATAACCCCAAAAATTGTACCAGGAAACTTCTGCAGCTGATAAACTCCTTCAGTAATGTGGCATGATACAAGATTAATTTAAAAAAATTAGTAGCCCTCCTATATACAAACGATCAAAGAGCTGAGAAAGGAATCAAAGAAACATCACCCTTATAAAAGCCACAAATAACATAAAATACCTTGGGGTAACTCTAACTAAGCAAGTGAAGAACCTGTATGATAAGAACTTTAAGTCTCTGAAGAAAGAAATCAAAGAAGATATCAGAAAATGGAAAGATCTCTCATGCTCATGGATTGGTAGGATTAACATAGTAAAAATGCCAATCTTACCAAAAGCAATCCACAGATTCAATACAATCCTCATCAAAACCCCAACACAATTCTTTACAGACTTGGAAAGAACAATACTCAACTTCATATGGAAAGACAGAAACCCAGGATAGCTATATAAAACAACCTCTGGAGGCTTCAAGATCCCTGACTTCAAGCTCTACTATAGAGGCACAGTAATAAAAATAGCTTGGTACTAGCATTAAATCCAACATGTCGACCGATGGAACCAAATTGAAGACCCTGACATTAATCTACATAGGTATGAACACCTAATTTTTGACAAAGAAGCCAAAACTGTACAATGGAAAAAAGAAGGCATCTTCAACAAATGGTGCTGGCATAACAGGATGTCAACATGCAGAAGACAGCAAATAGATCCATATCTATCACTGTGCACAAAACTTAAGTCCAAGTGGAGCAAAGACCTCAACATAAATCCGGTTGCACTGAACCTGATAGAAGAGAAAGTAGGAAGTAGTCTTGAACACATTGGCACAGGAGATCAGTTCCTAACTATAACACCAGTAGCACAGACATTGACAGCAACAATTAATAAACTGGACATCTTAAAACTGAGAAGATTTTTTAGGGCAAAGGATATGGTCAATAAGATAAAAACAATAGCCTACAAGAATGGGAAAAGATATTCAACAACCCCACATCAGACAGAGGGCTGATCTCCAGAACATATAAAGAACTCAAGAAACTAGACATCAAAATACCTAACAATCAAATTAAAAACGGGCTACAGAGCAAAACAGAGAATTATAAACAGAAGAATCTCAAATGACCAAAAGACATTTAAGGAACTGCTCAACATCCTTAGTCATCAGGGAAATGCCAATCAAAACAATTTTGAGATACCATCTTACACCTGTCAGAATAGCTAAGATCAAAAACACTGAAGACAGCTTATGTTGGGGAGGTTGTGAAGCAAAGGGAACATTCCTACACTGTTTGTGGGAATGCAAAGTTGTATAGCCACTTTGGAAATCAGTATGGTGGTTTCTCAGAAATTTTGGAATCAATTTTCCTCAAGACCCAGCTACACCACTCTTGGGCATATACCCAAGGAATGCTTAATCATACCACAAGGACGAATACTCAGCTATGATCATAGCAGCATTATTTGTAATAGCCAGAATCTGAAAATAACCTAGATGTCCCTCAACTGAAGAATGGATAAAGAAAATGTGGTACATATACATAATGGAGTACTACTCAGCAGAGAAAAACAATGGCACCATGAAATTTACAGGCAAATGGATGGAACTAGAAAAAATCATTCTGAGTGAGGTACTCACACATAAGTGGCTACTAGATGTAAAAAAATGGATAGCCAGATTACAACCCACAGCTCCAGGGAGGCTAGCTAGTAAGGAAGACCCTAGGAAGGATGCATGGATTGCCCAGCAAAGGAGAAATAGATGAGATCTACATGAGCAAACTGGGGGTGGGGGTAGTAAGGGAGGACAAGGGGTGGGGGATGAGAACATAAGGGAATGGGAGGTTCGAACTGGAATAAGGACAGAATGGGAGAGCAAGGAAAGAGATACCATGATAAATGAAGACTTCATAGAAATAGGGAGCAACAGAATGCTAGGGAAGTTCCCAGGAATCCACAAGGATGACTCCACCATAGACTACTGCAGTAGTCGAGAAGGTGCCTGAGCTGGCCTACTCTAGTAATTAGATGGCTGAATACCCTAACTGTCATCATAGAGCCTTCATCCAGTTACTGAGGGAAGCAGATGCAGAGATCCATGGCTGCATTCCAGGCCAAGCTCTAGGAGTTCAATCGAAGAGAAAGAGGAGAGATTCTATGAGCAAGGGACATTGAGACCATTATGGGAAAAAGTACAGAGAAAGCTAGCCGAACTAATGGAAATGCATGAACTGTGAACAAATAGCTGAAGAGTCCCCATGGTACTGGATAGGCAAGACAGTTGTTTAGCTTTAACCGTTTAGGAGGCCCCCAGGCAGTGGAATTGGGACCTGTCCCTAGTGTATGAGCCAGCATTTTGGAGCCTGTTACCTATGCTGAGACACTTTGTGCAGCCTTGATATAGGGAGAAGGGGCGTGGACCTGCCTCAACTGAATGTACCAGGCTCTGCTGACTCCCCATGGGAGACCTTTCCTTGGTGGAGGTGGGAATAGTGGGGGTGGGTTGGGGGAGAAGTCTGGGAGTGGGAGGAGGGAAGACAGAGGAATCTGTGGTTGGTATGTAAAATGAATAGAAAATCTCTTACTTAAAAAAAAGAAAGAAAAATCTACTCAAATGACATTTTAATTTTTGACATCTATGCCCCAAACACAAGGGCACCCACATTTGTAAAAGAACACTAGTACAGCTTAAATCATATATTGACCCTCACAGATTGATAGTGGAAGACTTCAACACCCCAATTTCAAGAATGGAAATATCATCTAGACAAAAACTAAACAGAGAAATACTGGAGCTTACCAACATCATAAAGCAAATGAACCTAACGGATATTTACAGAACATGTCACCCAAATGCAAAATAATATAACTTCTTCTCTGAACCTCATGGAAATCTCTCCAAAATTGACCACATACTCAGACACAAAGCAAGTATCAACAGATACAAGAAAATTGTAATATCTACTTGCATCCTGTCAGACCACCATGGAATAAGCTGGATGTCAACAGCAACAAAAACAACAGACAAACTCATGGAAACTGAACAAATCTCTACTGAATGAAAAAAATGGATCAAGACAGAAATAAAGTAATAAATTTAAGACCTTCAAGAATTCTTGGAAAATGAATGCACAGCATAACCCAACTTAAGGACACATGAAAGCAGTTTTCAGAGGCAAGTTCATAGTACTAAGTGCCTTCATAAAGAAATTGGAAAGATCTCATACTGAGAACTTAGAAACACACCTGAAATCTCTAGAACAGAAATAAGTAAGGAGACCCAAGATGAGTGGACAGCATGAAATAATCAAACTCAGGACTGCAATCTGTGAAATAGAAACAGAGAACAATACAAAGAAACAATGAAACAAAGTTGGTTCTTTGAAAAAAATCAACAAGATAGACAAATCTTTACCCAAATTAATTTAAAGGTAGAGGAGGAATATTCAAATTAACAAAATCAGAACTGGAAATGGGGAGGCATAACAAGAGACATAGAAGAAATCCAGAGAATTATAGGGATATACTTTAAAAACTTGTACTACACCAAATTGGAAAAATCTAAAATAAATAGATAATTTTCTCAATATGTACCACTTTCTAAAGTTAAATCAAGATCAAATGAATGTTTTAAAGAGACCTACAGCCCACAGTTAAATAGAAGTGGTCAATAAAAGTCTCCCAACCAAAATAGCTCAAAGCCAGACAGTTTTAACACAGAATTCTACCACATTTTGCAAAGAAGAGTTACTTCCAGTACTCCTCAAATTGTTCTACAGAATAGAACAAATTGTTCTACAGAATAGAAACAGAAGGAACATTATCCAATTCATTTTATGAGGTTATAGTTACCCCGATGCCCAAACACCATGAAGACCCAACAAAATAAGAGAATTACAGAACAATTTTTCTTATGAACATAGATGCAAAAAAAATACTCAATGAGATAATTGTAAACAGAATTTTAGAACACATCAAAAAGATCATTCAACATGATCATAATCAAGTAGAGATTCAATACATATAAATCAATAAGTATAATCCACCATGCAAACAAACTGAAAGAAAAAAAAACCTCACATGATCAACTCAATAGATACAGAAAAGGACTTTGAAAACTCCAACACCCCTTCTTGTTGAAAGTCCTGGAGATATTAGGGATACAGGAACTATTCTCAACATAATAAAAGCAGCTTACAGCAATCCCTTAGCCAACATTAACTAAAAGGGGAGAAACCCAAAGAAATTTCAGTAAAATCAGGAACAAGACAAAGTTGTCCAGTCTCCATATCTACAAACTACAGTACTTCAAGTCTTAGCTTGAACAATAAGACAACTGAGCAAGATCAAAGAAATTTGAACAGGAAAGAAAGAAGTCAAAGTATCTTTATTTGCAGATGATATGATAGTATACATAAATGACTTTAAAATTTTCACCTGGGAACTCCTACACCAGATAAAAACTTTCAGCACAGTAACTGGATACAAAATTAACATGAAAAAAATCAGCAGCCCTACCATGTACAAATGACAAATGAATGAGAAAGAAATCAGCAACACCTTTCACAAGAGCCTCAAATAATAGAAAATACCTTGCTATAACTCGAACAGAGCAGGTGAAAAATTTGTATGATTAAAACTCCCAGTCTTTAAAAAGAAAAATTGAAGAAGATATCAGAAGATAGAAAGATCACCTATGCTCATGTATTATCAGGATTAGCGTAGTAAAAATAGCCATCTTACCAAAAGCAATCTACAGATTCCATGCAATCTCCATCAAAATTCTAATACAATTCTGCACAGACCTTGTAAGGACAATTTATATGAAAAAATAAAAAGTATAGGAAACCTAAAACAATCCTGAGCAATAAAATAACTACTAGAGGTCTCCTTGTTCTTGATTTCAACTAGTAATGCAGATTTTACTACAGTGCTATAGTAATAAAAACCAAGTGGTATTGGCTTAAAAACAGACATGTTGATCAATAGAGTAGAGTTGAAGACCCAGGCATAAATCTACATACAAATAGACAACTGAATATCAATTTTTTTAAAAGCCAGAAATACACACCAGGAAAAAAAATGCCAGCATCTTTGACATGTGGTGCTGAACAGAGTGGATGGCTTCATGTAGAAGAACACAAATAGATCTATATCTATCACCCTGCACAAAACTCTAGTCCGACAGGATCAAAGACCTCAACATAAAACCAGATACACTGAACCTGATAGAAGAGAAAGTGGGAAATAGTTTTGAACACATTAGCACAGGAGACTACTTCCTGAACAGAGAACATCGATAGCACAGGCACTAAGATCAACAATTGATAAATGAGATCTCATGAAACTGAAAACCTTCTGTAAGGCAAAGGACACCATCAATAGGACAAAGCAGAATGGGAAAAGATTTGTACCAACTCCACATCTGATAGAGGACTAACTAATATCCAAAATATATGAGGAATTCAAGAAACTAGTTATCAAAAAACCCAAATAATTCTATCTAAAAATGGAGTACATACTTAAATAGAATTCTCAATAGAGGAAACTCAAACGGTTGAGACATGCTTAAAAAAATGTTCAACATCCTTAGCCATCAGAATAGTGCAAATCAAAATGACTCTGACATTCTACCTTACACCTGTCAGAATGGCTGAGATCAGTTAACACAAGTGACAGCTCATGCTAGAAAGAATATAGAATAAGGAAAAACTCATCTCTCGCTTGTGAGAGCACAAAATTTTACAGCCACATGTCAGTCAACAGAAAAGAGATCAGTCCTGCAGAGATTGTTCAATACATGTGAATCAATCAATGTAATCTAGCACATAAACAGATTAAACTACAAAAAACATATGATCAGCTTACTGGATGCAGAAATATTTTGCCTTTGATAAAAATCTAACATCCTTTCATGATAAAAGCCCTGGAGAGACTAGGAATACAGGGTTATACCTCAACATAATAAAGACAACTCAGACCAAGCCCACAGCCAACCTTTCTCCAACTATTACAAGATATGTCCAAGGCTACTGGTTACTCTCCATAACCTGATAATAAGGCCGTATTGCTGAAGACACAACTTACTCACATCATTGAACAAGGGAAAAGTGAGCTGGTGACAAACTAGAAGTTTCACCCTTACTGGCTAGCATTCAAGCTGCTTGAAGGTACTTTACATACTACTGACTGATAAATGTAATCATTGATATCACCCAACTAAAACCCCTTCTACCTAAAAGACCTACAACAGCAACCTGTCTCCAAGATACACTGTTGCAATATTGGCACATATGTTCTGGGACTAAACACCATTATTTTTTAATTGGATTTAAAGCCTACATGAGATAGAACCCATACAGGACAGTGCTAAAGTGGCCAACAGTCTTATATGAGATAAGTTGTGAGCCCTAGGGGAAGATCTAGTACTATCATTCTGGTAAAGAATCAGCAATAAAACAATTCCTGCTGATGTGTTGTCATATCCATATATCAGTGCATCACTCAGACCTCAATACGGAAGCTTTTTCTGGCAGTAGATGGTAATTAACCCAGAGGTTTGCAAGAAGTCAATGTGCAGAGAATGAGAGTCTTTGGAGCACACAGCCCTAAATGGGATATCTTCATTAAACTCTCCCCTTAAGGCCCAGGGACCTATGTGGAGGAGGAAGCTGAAAAATTGCTAAGAGTAAGAGGTGGTGAATGACTCCAAGGCAATGGTATCTTCAAGATAAACAGTGTGGGTTGATACACATATGGATTCACAGAGATTATGAGAACATGCATAAGACCTGCACAATTTCAAATCAAATACCATGAGAAGGTGTGGTTGTTATAATGAGAATGTCCTCCATAGGTTTAAGCCCTTGGTTTCCTACTTGGTAAAACTCTTTGGGAAGTATTAGGGGGTGTGGCCTTGTTGGAAGAGGTGTGGCCTTCTTGGAAAAACTGTGTCATTGAGTAGGCTTTGAGGTTTCAAAATCCCCTGTCCTTTCCACTTCTCTCTCTCTCCTCTCTCTCTCTCTCTCTCTCTCTCTCTCTCTCTCTCTCTCTCTTTCTCTCCACCTCTGTCTCTCTCTATCTCTCCTTTCCCTTTTCTATCTCTCTCTATATTTATCTCTTCTCTCACCTTTCCATTCATTTCTATCTCTATCCATCTCTATCTCTACTCATCTCTACCTCTACTCTACCTCTACTATTGGTCTCAACTTTATGGATCAGAATTAATCTCTCAGATGGTTTCTGTGCATGCCTGACTGCTGCCAATCCTCCTGTCATAATGATGATATGCACTACTACCCTTTTTTTTCCAATAGGGTGCCACTGGTTATATCAATCACACTCAAGGGCAGGCCTCATTTCACAGAATAGTTTCACCAACACTAAATGGATTTCATGTTTTTATGTACTTTTGTTTGTTTGGGTATTTTTGACATATTGGTTTTTATGTTTTGATTTTGTTTTTCTTTGTGAGAGAGATCAGGAGAGGGAACATAAAGTTGGGGTGGTGGGGAGGTGGGGAGTATCTGGCAGAAGTTGTGGAAGGATAAATAACATAATCAAAATATGTAGTATGAAAAAAATTAAATCAAAATTTAAAGAGATATGTATCTTACTGTATTATGTCTGTTATTTTCATGTACAAAATTATGATTTTGTAATTTAATAATACTTAAATTATGTAATAATGTGTTTTATATTTTTTTACTCTTCTACATAGTGAGAAAATAAGGTTTATGTTTTCTTGTTAGTGTGCTAGCATTAACTATAATTACAAAGGTTTTGCATTGCCTCACAGCAATAAGCAGTTAGATAGCAACATTGCCCTCATAAAGAATGATACTTTTTGCTTGGCCATAATCCCTAAAAGGATGCCTTTAACCAGAGGCTACTTGCTTTGTCCCTACTAAGCATCACTGTGTGACCTAAACAAATAAATAGAACAATTTTTAAAATAAAAGAATAGCACCTCAATCCTAGCCGGTACATAATATGCAGGTGCAAAGACAGTCTGAAGGGGGATGGCTAATATTTCATTATTGATAAGCTCTGTGATGTTACCCTTAATTTTATAAGACTCCTTGATACGTTATTCTAGCATAACAGTTCCAATGCTTTTAGGAAAAGCCCAAACCTTTCTTACTTGTTTCTTTCCTCCTCTGAGTCTTTTTGTCCTGTGGTCTTTGTATCATCACTCAGCAAGATTCCTGATCTTGTTTCACCTTTTTGTTGTTGTTGTTGTTGTTGTTGTTGTTGTTGTTGTTGTTTGAGACAGGTTTCTCTGTGTAGCTTTGGAGGCTGTCCTAGATCTCGCTCTGTAGACTAGGCTGGCCTTGAACTCACAGAGATCCGCCTGGCCTTTGCCTCCCAAGTGCTGGGATTAAAGGCGTTCGCCACCACTGCCTGGCTTGTTTGATCTTTTACCTATGACCTTTTTACTAGCTTTCATCTGTATTTACAATGAGGATAATGTAGAACTGTGGAAATAATGTGAAAATCCATGCTGATGCAAAGATCACCATGTGTATGGAAACTTTGAATTACTAGAATGGTTTCCTTTATTTTAGACTTTTCAAACACCAAGAAACCCCAAGTCTTCATGTAGAACGGAAGAGTAGGATGAACTCCAGAGTGTGGCAGGGAGCAACTGAAGCAATGACGGAGTTGATGCAGAAAACAGATGAGTGTCCCCTGCCCCTTAAGCCCTCCAACAAATAACTTCAGCTTTTATGAAATAACATCTTGAACTACAATATGAAATTAAAATATACTGACAAGATTGACACATATTAGAAACAATACAAAATGCATCTTGATCTAATAAAGAACTTGGATCTATTTAGCTATGCCAGACTGACGTGTGTTGACAAAGTGAGCTCTGGTTTCCCTGTACTACAGTTTAGATGCGCTAAAAATTTAAGCAGATCTCACACTTTAATCAATTTGTCATATTTTTCTAGTTTAAGATTACTGCTACTTTTGTGCATAGACAAAAGACGTTGAAGTTAAGAGCAACATATATACTTAAATTTTTAATAAACTTAGAACTGTGAAAAATAATTTTTCTATACTTTCTATTCTTTTTATCTTTCTTCTCTTTAAATAATGAGAATACTGTAGTTGATTATTGTTTATATGATTTGATTCAAACTTAAGGCCTAGAAACAAAAATCTGATCATCAAACCAATTACAGCATGTGTCTACATTAATACATAAAGGCAATTGATATATGTGCATCTATGTGCATGTTGTGATTCCTCACACACTAAAGCATTCTCAGCTTTTGGGTAGCATGTGTGTGTTAATAGAGAAAAATCCTCTATTAAAAGTTGTTTCTGAAAATAATCACACTTGGGTTGAATCAGAATACTGAGGTTTACTACAAAGAATTTCCATTTACTGTTTCGGCTTTCAGTTTTCTTTATTTGTTTCTAAATAGGCTCAACTTTTCATGAGCAACATGGTGGTTACAGACATGATCATTTCTATAGACACAGTAATGTGTTTTATGATTCTTGCTTGCCATGTCATGTTGCAGCAAAAGCAACCAGAAGTTACTACCGTCCCTAGAAAAACCACAAGACCTGGAATCATGCCCTCTGTGGCTGCTGTAGAATGAGTTCTGGTATCTGTTCTCCTTCAGACACTCATTCATGATCCAACCCTTGAGCCTGGCCTTGCTGTAATGTGATGACCACAAAGAAGAAAACGAGGTTCCCAAATGAATGTCCTCCTGTGCTCACAAGCTGACATCTCTCCGGTTATTTGTGTTCAGTATTCACACTGGTATAATCTCACATGCCTATGACATGCCACATGCACTCTCTGAGAGGTTGATAATTGAAAGGTGCCAGGTACCCCCTTCACTGTGTAGGCTCTGCCAACCCCCTCAAAATTGCTATGTTATATTATATAGTACTTCTTTATCCAGATTCCGAGGATTCTACAGGCTGTAGTTTGATCTTAAACACACACACACACACACACACACACACACACACACACACACACACAACTGGAGGATATTAAGTAGTATAAACTGCCTTAGCCAGAAATCCCTGATTTGACTGCCTTTTGAAGTTTGTATCTGAAACTTTTTGATGTCTTAATATTATTTTAGAAATTATAGAGGAAAGTTGACTTTGTAAATCATTTTAGGATTGCAAAAATGACATTATGATGATGAATGGCATAAGGCTTTTTTAATGTTTCCCTGAATATTAAATTAATCATAAACCAAGGCTGTCTAACATTAGTTCCTGATAACGCAGAGGTCTTGTGGCCTGCCAGACGCTCTAGGAAACCAAAATACTCCATCTGCATTATGAGCACCTTGCCACATCTGCAATTCTCTTATACAATAAAGTCTTGTTCTTTTGTTGCAAAATTGCCCTGGTTCATTTTTTTATTATTAACTTAAACCATGTGGGCAAAGGGTAATCCAGTAAGCCATAGGATTTCAGATCAGAGCCTTCATACAATCTCATGTAACATCAAACATCTGGATATTTAGATGAACAGGAATGAAGTTTCTAAAAAAATGTCAGGAACTAAAGCATTGTCTGAATGAATCAATTTTAATTGTATATGAGTCCATTCATGCTCAGTATATTTTCTTTGCCTGTTTCTTTTAAATAATAGCCATTTTAAAATTTAAAAACTTTATTTAAGAATAAAAATATAACATCATTTTAATTAACAACTAAAATAATAATGTTGTTTTAGTTGACCTAAAATCAGTTTTACAGTATGAATAAAGAACGGTTTAACAGCCTATGTAAACACAACAAGAACTACTGGTTTTCTCCCAGCAACAAGTTATTTTGGTTGGCTGTCTACCATACAGCCTTGCCCCAAAACAATTTGCCTTTCAACCCAGTCTATGGATTTGAACATTTGTGTGTGTGTATATATATGTATGTACAGACATGCACATACAATTATTAAACAACAAATTATTTCCCTTTAGCATTTTTCATTTAATTATTTGTTCATTTGGGGGCATGGAGTTTTTTATTTTGCTTGTTTGTTACTAATTCTTGAACTTTTTCTAACCCTATTTCCATAAAAGCATTAGGAGAAAGACATCATGATGACAGACAATTGGAAAAATAATTTACCTTGTTCAATTTTATGTTCTCAGATGCCTAACACTTGTAAATAGTAAATAACATATGGAAAATACAGTTCCTTGCTAAAGAATCATGCTTCTCTGTGTTTTAAGGAGCATTTGGAGAAGCAGGACGCTCTCCAGAAACTTCACAGACAAAAGCTGATCATTTTTACTATATATACTAGGTGAACAAGGTTTAGAATTAAAGTGACATTAAGAACAATCAATATATCTAAAAGGTCTAGAAGGAGGAACACAGTGGGTCCATGCAAGATAAAAAAATGTTATAGTTGGCTTATTGAACCATAGAAAGCTCTACTACAGTCCAAAGCAATTTATTCCCAAGCAATTATTCTTAGAGAGCTGTCTGAGTGTGTGTTGTTTGTGCTCTGTAATCCAGATGCAGTGTATTTTACTGCAGATGCCAGGTGTAGACATTCAAAAGTAAAAATCTTGAGATCAAAGAAACAAAGGTTGATCCTGTTGAAATGTTTAGCCACAACTCACTCATACAACTGGAAACTTTATGTTTCATGAGGTGCTTACATACTTTGTTGTTAAAACTATTTATTACCTTTGAAAATAGGTCACCTTCCTCTTCAGAATATGATAGAGTGTGATGTGGTCTTAACTTTTGTTAAGGGAGCATTCATGTTTTCAATCAAAATTTGATTATTTTGGTTTAAAAATTGTTTTAAGGTGAAAGTATTGCTTCAGAAAGAGGTAACTGAAATACGTAATATTTGCTGTCAAGTTGAGAGGCATGAAAACACAAAGGTTAAAGGTAAGTCATGGAGGACGAAATACCTAAAATATAAATATAAAATTAATTGTTAGGGGAGATAGAAGCCCTGGTGTCCGTTTGCCAGCCATGGTAGGAAACTGACATCAGTGGAGCTGACCACCTGACAATAGGCACCTCTGTAATCATTGTTTTATAAATATTTACCGAGGACCTTCTGAATACCAAGCCACCCACACACCAATGCTAAAGCATCTCCTTCCCTCAAACTGTTTGTAGTCTACTGGAGGACACAAATACACAGAGTTTCTCAGACACTAAATGGAGGAATGTACAGCTAGTTGCAGAAGCACTAAAGAAGAGGACATCTGCTCCAATAGAACGATGAGATATATACATGGAGGGAAAAGAAACCAGAGAAGAAAGTGAACAGGCTGAATCAGAGGAGGAGAAAGAGGTGAGGGGGAAGCCTGATAGACTTCCTGATTAAGGAAAGAGAGTAAACATGCCACTTACACACAGGAAGTGAGGATTTGCAGGCAAGCAATGGCATAACTGAAAGCCTGAGAGGTTTACTAAATCAAAACTACTCCAGATTATGAAGTAGCTTTCTCTTTTCTCGTCTCTGCTATTCCAAAGGAAATACTATTTTAGTTTGATCCATGCTTTCAATTACTGATCTAGGAATTCCTCAGGACTTTTCTCATCATCTAAGCAATGTTCCATACTACACTGCATATGTTCCTTGAAAATATGGCTATACTTTAGTAAAGAGTAATGCACAGTAAATGTTTAAGATCAGTGTTCCAATATTTACTACTTTACAAGACCTCTAGGAGTACTTACAAATAGCAACAAGGAAGGATTGATATTCCAGTAGGTCTTTCACCCGACTGAAGTTTACTCATTCAAAAGTGGTGGACCTGTGGACGTACTCACTTGTCAGCCATCTTTCTCCCTCCTGCTACATTTTATGCTCTGAATCAGTTATACTGCATGATAATGGTCATATTTATTTAATAAGCTAAGCATATGGTATCAGCTAGGCATTCCCTTGAGTTTTTCCACACATTTATTCTTTATAATAAAGAGTCAAGTAGTGAATGTCATAGTCACCTTCATTACTTCATAGGGTCAGTGATATAGGTAAATTGCCTGAGATCTCAGGCCTTTAAAAGCCTGGCTCAAAACCTCAAGTGTAAGGCTCTTGAAAGCATATGAACAGCACCAATAAATTTTTCTCATAACACACACAGTTCCAAAGGGAGAGGAGAAAAGACTGCTTTAAAAAACAAAAACAAAAATAGATCTGCATGATCTCGCAAAGAGATGCTGAATGTTCTCTGAAGAATGGTCAAAGAATTCCTGAAAAATGAACCCTTTAGCTTTTTGGAGCTGAGTCATGTTCAGAATAATGGCATTATCCCCTGGTTGCAGACACATTTGATTTTTTATCCTTCCTGGAGTTCTTTAGCTAGTACATCACTGCAATAATCCAGTGCATCAACATTCAACACACTATGTCTCTGCTTCTTCTTGATTTTTCTCCTAATTATTACAGATAGAAAGAAGCTATGCTTAGGAAAAGGAGGGCATGCCACCAACACATTTTATGTTAGCATAACTCCTGTACTTGTACAACCTTGAACTACAATTTAGAAATCAAGTGTTTATGTCATTAAATGTTGTGTATCAAACATTCAGATTTAAAACAAGAATTCATTGTCTTGCATATTCTACAGGCTGATGAGCACAGCCAACTAGCTCTTATTTAGAGTCTCACAGTCAGATAATTGGGGCCATATGATCAAGTAAAGCCGTCTTTACCTATGTGGCTGTTGCCTATGCTAAATGGTTGTAGCTGAGATAGACTGACAAGCCATCCCTTGGCCTAAGTTGCTCTCTGCATGACTGACCTGGTCTAGATGTCCTTCCACCTTAGCACAGTCAGGATTCTAATATAAAGGTACCTGAACTGAGAACTGCCATTCCTGAAAGGTGAATGAAAAGTAAAGGTGGGATGGGATGTCATGATGTCACATTGTTATATTCTGCTGGTCAAAGAAGTCGCAAGCTCATTTAGCTTGCAGTAGAGCACACAGCTTATCTCTCAAGGAAAAGAACATCAAATAATTTCTGATGATCTTTAATCTACCATGCTAAGATTTAGGCTTGGAGGAAAGAACCTCAAAATGTATTTTGAGAGAAAAGATGTTTGACTTTCCAAATCTCTAAATGTAAAGCATAGTGAAACTCAATAGACTTGATAATTATGCATTAAAAATAATTTGCGATCATTATAAATTTACATTTTAATAAGCCTACACATAGTACATCATGTTGACTGGTATCCAACTGTGCTTATTGTTCATGTTAGCCACTGACTGGAAATGTAATGGATGGTGTTATTTATGGATAATTTCAACAACCCATATAAATTGTCAAAGATGGCAAAATTCATGATTATAGGGCATAAGATGACAATTCTTTCATAGTGCTAAAAACATTTCTAAAGCAAAAAGTTATGACAGAGTTTATAGCTCGTCATGTGGTATTTTTCAAATGACTTTATAATGATAGCAATGATTTTCAGATACTTTATGACACATTTTTCTTTCCATAAGTATATTTTAATGACTATTAAGAAGTACTTGATATTCACATAGAATTTAAACTATACTGTAATGGCTTGATTCAGTCCATTAGTAAGTCTGTGGAAAAATCAGTAACACCTTAATTTGGATTAAAAGACTTCTTCCTTTGACATTTAATTTAAATTCCAAGGGGAAAACATATCAGTCTTCGAAGTTACATGTACAAATGTAGACAATCCCAAATACAGCAGTTACAGACCTCCAATGAAGATTGAAGTTTCTAAGTGCAAGGGAAGGGTTGTTTATGATAGTGCAGTGTTAGAAACTGGTCTATCACTAGGGAAAAAGATGGAATGTGAGTGTGCAATGGGAAAATTCAATGTCCTATAAATCTAATGATAAATAGGAAAAAAATCTAATGGATAACTGGTTCTATACCCAAACATATGTTTTAAAAGAATTAATCAAAAATGAAAATGGAACAAATGAAACCCCAAATCCATGTGCCTGTGACATATGTGATAAATAGATTTGCAAATGAGAGTTTCAAGATGCAGGGATGCAGTTCAGTTGTGGGGAACATGCCAGGCATAAACAGTACTCTAGATTCAATACTATTATAAAATACAATTCTTATTGGAAAAAAATATACTGCAATGTGAATTTGATGCACATTTATTTAGCATTTAAGTAAATTTATTAATATTTAGTTGTTAAAATTGGGAGTCAATGAAGGCTGATCCAGCTAGTGAGTTTGGAGTGCAAGGTGACTTTTAAAGAGTATCTGAACAGAGGAAGATACCCCAAATATACAGAAGCAATGAACCTTGGCAGACGTGGATGTTCTACCAGGCACACTGGCCTTCATGCTCTCCTTTCTGGACCAAAACAACTGCATGTAGGCTGCTAAAGAAGGAATGTGGTATCAGCTAAAATAGGTCTTAATAATGTCACAAGCCTTGAAGGAGCTAAGGGCTTGAGGCTCTCTGTTGATAATGTTTCCCAAAATTGAGTAACAAAATCTCTTGAAAATGGATTCTAAATGGTGCTTCTCTGTGTCTAACACAAATAAATAAAAATACAAACACAGATGCACGTAGATATTCATGTTTACAGCAATGTGGTGTTATCCACACAAAAAGGAACACAAAGCATTGTGCTCAGATTTTCTATTATTACTTAACAAAATTCACCAAGATTTGGCAGTTAAAAAAAAACAATATTTTGTTCATTAGAATGCAATTTAATCTGTTCTGTAAAAGGACAGATAGTCTTTGTTTCATCAAACCTAATGGTGCCCCATTTCTTAATTATGTTACTTGCTTTCTTGATACATATGTTATTGAAGGGTTCATATATATCAGATATTAGCCTTCTCTCAGATGTCTAGTTGGTTAAAAAAATCTTATCCCAATCTGTAGGCTGCTGCTTTGTCTGAATTACAATATCCTTTGATATACAGATGATTTTCAGTTTCATGAGGCCTCTGTTATTAATTGGTGATCTTAGAGTTTGTGTTGATGGTATTCTTCAGAAAGTTTTTTTTCCTATGCCAATAAATTCAAGGTTATTATCCACTTTCACTTCTATCAAGTTTAATGTCTCTGGTGTTTTATGATGAAGTCTTTGATCCATTTGGAGCTGAGTTTTTGCAGGGTAATAAGTATAGATCTATTTGAATTCTTCTATATGCAGACAACCAATTTGACAAGCACCAGTTGTCGAAGATACTATCTTTTTTTCCAGTGTGCATTTCCAGTTTCTATATACATATACATATACATATACATATACATATACATATACATATATATAAATCAACCTGGTGGATTCAGTACAGGCAGGTTCAGTCCCCTCCTTCCAGGCTGAGCAAAGTGTCCCTGTGTAAGCCCAAGTTTCCAAACAGCCAGCTCATGCACTAAGGACAGGTCCTGGTCCCACAGCCTGGGTGTCCCCCAAACAGTTCAAGCTATTCAATTGTCTCATTTATCCAGAGGGCCTGATCTAGCTGGGGGCTCCACAGCTTTTGGTTCATAATCCATGTGCTTCCATTAGTTTGGCTATTTGTCCGTGTGCTTTTCCAATCTTGGTCTCAACAATTCACACTCTTACAGTCCCTCCTCTTTCTCGACAATTGGAGTCCTGGAGCTCCATGTGGGGCCTGGCTGAGGATCTCTGCATCCACTTCCATCAGTTATTGGATGAGAGTTCCAGCACAACCATTAGGGTCTTTGGCCATCTGATCACCAGACTAGGTCAGATCAGGGGAGTCTTGGCCCTGGAGGAGATGGGAATGGAGGGGAGGGGTTGGGGAGAAGGTGGGGGCGGGGGCGGGAGGGTCGGGAACCCATGGCTGATGTGTAAAATTAAAACACAAATATAATAAAAAAAAAAAAGGAGAAAAAAATTCAGGTGTCCACAGGTCTGTAAATTTATATCTGGGTCTTCAATTTGATCTCATTGATCAGTGTGTGGTCTTTTGTGCCAAAACCATGCTGTTTTTATTAATAAAGCTGTGTCCTACAGTTTGAGGTTAGGAATGGTATGATACCTCCCCCACTTCTTTTATTATTCAGGATTGTTTCAGCTTTTCTCTTTTGTGTGTGTGTGTGTGTGTGTGTGTGTGTGTGTGTGTGTGTGTGTTTCCATATAAAAATGAAAATCATCCTTTTAAGATCTGTGAGGAATTGCATTAGAATTTGATGGGGATTGCATTGAATCTGTGGATTACTTTTGGTAGGATGGCCATTTTTACTATGTTAATCTTACTGATCCATTAGCATGGGAGATCTTTCCATCTTCTGATATCTTATTAAATGTCTTTTTTTAAAGAGTTGAAGTTTTTAATAATACAAATCTTTCACTTGCTTTGTTAGAGCTACTCTAAGATTTTTAATTCATGGTGGTCAGATAGTATGCAGGGAGTTATTTCAAATTTGGAGAAAATTCCATGAGGTGCTGAGAAGGTACATTCTTTGTGTTTGGGTGAAATGTTCTGTAATACCTGTTAGGCCCACTAGTTTATTACACCAGTTGCTCCAGCATTTATATAGTTAGCTTTTGTCTAGATGACCTATCTATTGGTGATAGTGGATTATTGAAATCACTCACTGCCAGTGTATGAGGGTCAATAAGTTATTTAAGCTGTAGTAGTGTTTTTGTTATTGACTTAGTATCTTTGAGTATCTATTGCTATGAAGAGATGCTATGACAACGTAAACTCTTACAAAGGAAGCATTTTATTCGAGCTGCCTTACAGTTCAAAAGATTTAGTCTATTATCATCATGGTGAGGAAGCATGGAGGCATGCAAGCAGACATGGTGCTAGAGAGGTAGCCATAAGTTCTACCTGACATCCCTGAGAGTTCTACATCTGGATCTGAAGGCATCAGGAAGAGAGAGTAAGCCACTAGATGTAGATGTAACTATCTTGTTAAATAAGAAATAGAGAGCCAATTGCAGAGTTAAAAGCCAAGAGGTCAAAGAAATAGCTGAGAGCTGACAACCTTACCCTTCACTGCTGCTCTGTCTTTTCTCTCCACAAGAGAGCTACTTCCTGTGTCCTGTCTTTTATATAGACTTTCTGTTCTGCCTTCTCATTGGTTGTAAACCCAACCACATGACCTCCTTGTTACTGCCTGTCTACAGATCTCCAGGTCTTCTATGGTTGGTACTGAGATTAAAGGCATGTGTCGCCATGCTGGCTATATCCTTGAACACACAGAGATCCGCCCAGCTTCTGCTATGGCTTGCTCTGACCACAAGGCAACTTTATTAATATACAAATAAAATCACATTTCAGTACAAATAAAATATCACTATAACTAGGCATGGCTTGAGCTTTTGAAACCTAAAAGCCAAGCCCCAGTGACACACTTCCTCTAACAAGGCCATACCTACTCCTCCAAAAAGGCCATACATCCAATAATGCCACTCCCTATGAGTCTATAGGGACTATTTTTATTTAGACCACCACATTCCACCCCCTGGGAAACATAGGCTTGTAGCAAGATCATACTACAAAATGCATTTGGTCCAACATCAAAAATCTTCATAGACTATCATAGTCTCGGCACTGTTTAAAAGTCAAAGTTCACAGTCTCTTCTGGGACTCACACAATCTTAACTAATATTCACCTGTAATATACAACTGAAAAAAACAGATCACATAGTTCCAACATATAATGGTATAGTGTATTTATTACCATTCCAAAATGAAGGAAAGGGAAATTAATAAGCAAATACTGGACCAAAGCAAGACCAAAACCCAGCTAAGAAACCTCCAAACTCTGCATCTTCATGTCTGATGTCAAAGCACTCTTAAGATCTCCATCTCCTTTCAGCTTTGTTCACTGTAACATAATTCTTTCTCTTGAGCTGGTTCCATTCCCTGTTTGCAGCTTTCCTTAGCAGGTATCCCATGAATCTGACATCTCCAACATTTTGGGGTCTCCAATGCAATCCAGGTTTCAACTTCATGGCTTAATGCAATGGCCTCTCTAGGCCTCCATGCAGGGACGCCCCTGATATATGCCTAGCTTCAGTGGCTTTCCTTAGTTGTGAAGGGAAATTTCATAGTCCCTTTCATCTATCCTTGACTATAAAGCCAAAACCACATTGCTGAAGCAGCCAAGTTCTGCTGCTTGCTGGGGCTGGAACATGGCTTCATTGTTCAATTACGACTACACCAACCTTCTGTTTTCCATGGTTTCCTTCACTGCCTTAGCTTGGCCAACCTGGAGCTCACTTTGTAGACCAAGCTGGCTTCAACCTCAGAGATCTGCCAGCCTCTGCTTTCTGAGTGCTGGGATTAAAGGCATTCACCACCACATCCAGTCCCAAGCCTTTTAAAAATTTCTTTTAACAAGTTGGAAGCTAAGATGGCTGGAATCTTTCCCAGAGGTCACCACTTCCTTTATTCCATGCCACATCAAGCTTTTCACTAATCTTTTTATCTCTTTAAACACATGACTTAGCTCCATTTCATTCCTGGTGCTCTTTTTCTCCTTTAATCGTCTATTTTGTACTTGTCCTAGCTCAGTTTGCTCCTTTTTGTTATAGATCTGCATAAGACTGGCTATTAATAGCCACCCAACAGGGTCAATGCTAGGTTGTTTGGAAATGTCCTCTGCCAAAGCCATTAATCCATAACTCTTCAATTTAGTTAAGTGCATTTTTTTGAACAAAGGCAGAAAGCATCAACATTATCACAAGGACAGTTAATAGGCCACATACTAACATTCTTCTCCTCTGAAACCTCTGGAGCCAGAGCCCTACAGTTCAAGTCACCCTCAGCACCACTGACTTCCATGTGTCTACTGCTATGGCCTATTAAGCCCCACTTAAAGCATTCAACTGATCCCAGTGTGTTCCATATTTCTCCTAACAAAAGCATAGTCAGGCCTATCACAGCAATTCCCTAGTTCCTGGTACTAATTTCTGTCTTTGTTAGAGTTTCTATTGCTGTGAAGAAACACTATGACTAGCAAATCTTATAAGGGAAAACATTTAATCGGGGCTGGCTTACACTTCAGAGGTGTAGTCCATTATCATCATGGCAGGAAGCATGGTCAGTGCCAGCAGATGTGGTGCTGGAGAAGGAGAGTTCAACATTTGGATCCACAGGCAGAAGAGAAGAGAACTACTAGGTCTGACTTGAGCTTCTGAAACCTCAAAGCCCACTCACACGGGACACACTTCCTCCAACAAGGCCACACCTACTCCAACAAGGCCACACCTACTCCAACAAGGCCACACCTACTCCAACAAGGCCACACCTACTCCAACAAGGCCACACCTACTCCAACAAGGCCACACCTCCAATGCCACTCCCTATGAGTCTATGGTGTGCATTTTCATTCAGACCACCACACTTGAGTTTGGTGCATACATTTTAAGAATTGTCATGTCCTTTGACAGACTTTTGATGAGCATGCAGTGTCCTTCCCTATCTCTTTTGATTAGTTTTTGTTTAAGTCTATTTTGTCAGATATTAAAATGGTTACACCAGCTTGTTTCTTGATCCATTTTATTGGAATATATTTTTTAACCTTTTGCCTGACATGATGTATAATTTTGATGGTAAGGTGTATTTCTTAGATGCAGCCAAAGGATGGATGCTGTTTGTCTTTTCATTGGAGATTTCAGACCATTGAAGTTGAGCCATATGAATGAGCAATGCATGTTGATTCCCGTTACCTAGTTGTTGTTGTTGTGTGTGGGTGGGGGTGGGGGTGTTGTCATGTGTCTTTCCCATCTTTTGATTTGTTGGTTTTGTTCCTGGATTGCTTGAGTTTCTCTCCATTGAAGTCGATGTGGGCTATGGGCTTGCTAGTAATTGCCTTCATTATTTTGAGGTATTGCCTCCCTGATATCTCCAGAACTTTTATCATTAAGGAGTGTTAGATTTTGCCAAAGCTCTTTTTTGCATCTAATGAGATGGTGATGTGGTTTTATCTTTCAGTTTGTTTACATGGTGGATTACATTTACGGATTTGTATATGTTTTCTGGATGTACTTAACTTCTTTATATTGATGTTTTCCTTCAAGTGGCCTCTGTGGAGCAGGATTTGTAGGTAAATATTGCTTAAATTTGGTTTTATCATGGACTGTATTTTCTCCACCTATTGTGACTAAGGGTTTTGCTGGCTATAATAGTCTGTGCTGGCATTTGTGGTCTCAAAGTCTGCAGCACATCTGTACAGTCCCTTCTGGCTTTTAAAGATTCCATTTAGAAGTGAAGTGTTAAACCAGTATGTCTGTCTTCATGTGTTACTTGGTCTTTTCCCCTTGTGGCTTTTAATAGTCTTCTTTTGTTATGTATATTTAGTGTTTTGAATATTATATGCCAAGGGGAATTTCTTTTCTGGTCCAATCCATTTGCTCTGTATGTTTCGTGTACATTGATAGGTATCTCCTTTAGGTCAAAATTTTCTCTTATGATTTTGTTGAAAATATTTTCTGTGCCTTTAACCTGGGTTTCTTCTTTAGTCTTTTCATTGTGTCCCAGATTTCCTGGGTGTTTCATGCATGGAAATTTTAGAGCTAACATTTTCTTTAACCAAGGTAACCATTTCTTCTGTTATGTCTTCAGTGCCTGAGATTCTCTCTTCTACCTCTTACACTCTGTTGTTGAGGCTTGCCTCTGAGGTTCCTGCTTGAGTTCCTAAATTTTTCATTTCCAGATTTCCTTCAGTTTGGGTTTTCTTTATTGATTCTATTTCTACTTCCAGGTATTGAGCTGTATTATTCATTTTCCTCCACTGTTTGTTCATATTTTCATAAATTTCCTGAAGTTCTTTATTCACTTCCTCTTGAAAGAACACTACCGTACCCCTGAAGGCTGTTTTAAGCTCTTTGTCTTGCATTTCAGCTATGTTTCAATTCTCAGACCTGCTGTGGTAGAGTTTCTGGATTACTTTCTCCTGAGCCTTTTATTCTATAATATATCTGTCTTCAGTTTACTTCCTCTGAGTTCTAAAATCCCCATCAAGAGTCATTGACCATCTTGAGAAACACCCAGCCACAACTACCCACAATCCCTTCCACTAATTATTTTGTGCTGCTTAGTGACTGTGGATCATGTGACATTGGCAACGTTTCTGCCAACCATGAGTTGAACTCACCAACTTTCCTTTTCAGGAGAACTTCTTCCAAACTTACCTTGCTTTGGTTTGTTTTCTCCCTAGCCTGGGATACTTTTTAGAGTTTGTTTTGTATCACCATAGTTAGTATTTGACATTTGTCATTTTCCCCTTTAAATATCCCCTTTTAAATCATTGTGTGATTTCTATCTCCTAGTTGGATTCAGAATATTGCACCTTATAAAAACAAAAGTAATTTAATTCCAAACTTAGCTTGCAAATCACTTCCATTAGACAATTTTCTTTACAGCATGTACCTAGAGAAGGGAGGGGTGGGAAAGGATAGAGAGGGTACAGGGGAGAAAAAAAACCACCAAAAACAGAGATCAAAGTTGATTATGTTTAAGAAAAATTACAGATGAAAAAACAGCTTAAGCTTACAAAAAAACTAAAAACAAACAAACCAGATAAATTGACAGTTCAAAATGACCCTGAAATACAACTCTTTCTAGAAAAAAAAATCTCAAAGAATCTTTGTCTCCTTTAAAGATAGTTTAAGTCCAAACCATATCCGTAGAAAATAGTAGTAAAGAAGCTTATCAGATAAAACAGAAAATGTGAACTGAACTGGGAGACCTTAGGCCAGAACAGATACATTTGGGAAAGACCAGTATAATGCTGAGAATAACACCAAGCTGTCCAACTAAGTCATCAAAATATTTAATATTTGAAAAGTATTTTTATGCTTATTACTAACAAAAACTCATCTAGATTTCAAACAGTAAAAGTGAACAACACAGCCTAACCCATGAAATGAAGCCATGTTTTGCTGTAGTAATTTGTTTGTATGCAGGTGAAGCTATTCAACCAACTACTTCTAAAGATCGAGGACTAGACAGATGACTCAGTACTTAACAGCACTTGCTGCTCTTAAAGAGGATCTGGGGTCAGTATGCCCACAACTGTCCCTAACTCCAGTTCCAAGGGATCTGACAGTCTCTTCTGGTATTCATGGATGCTGCACATATGTAATACTTATAAATACATACAGGACAAACACTAATACACATAAAACATGTTTAATTAAAATCACTGCTTAGGAAAATATCAAAAACATAGTTTAGTGAACAGCCAAGTAACAGCAGTTCTAAAGTATAACCAAGTGCTTCGCAATTATAATTTCAGGCATACAAGGGTCAGAATATTAAGTCATCAAAAAGCAACTCATGGGAAAACTGCTGATTCCATGTACTTTGGACAAAATATAGCCCTAAAAATATTTTTCAGAATTTTTTCAGTATTGTATAACTACTTGAGTTATATAGTTTTCCTATTTTTTCATCTATTTATTAAACCATTGGTACTACGTTTAATTGTTCGCCACACAGGGGGGCTTTCCAAGCTTCCAAATTCAAAGAACCATATTAAATTCTATTGAAGTTTAGGGTGAGGCTTGCATGGGGTTACCTCCTCATGACATGAAAACAAGACTTTTTTAAAAACCTGCTCAATATGAGTGTCCTATTCAAAATTGTATTTGCATAAACTTTTATAAAATTGTTGCCTAAACATCTTTTCCAGAGCTAGCAGAAGCAGTTGTGACAATGAGAAACCAGGTCTCAAACAGTTCTGCTGGTTCTGGCCACACGCAATTACAGCACCTTACAGAACATGCCCCAGAGATCGCAGAGACAGACTGTGAGAGTGGGTTATCGCAGACTAATTCTCAGCTGATAGCAGTGCCTGAGGTTTGGGGGATCTCATATCTGTATCTAAAGAACTCAGATCCTCTGTTAAGGATTCCCAATCCTCATGCCACAGTATACAGAATAATTATGTTTTTAATCAACTCAAGATTCTCAAGTAGTACTTAATAACTTCAGTAGGGCTGTCTCTTTCCTTCCTCTCTCTCTCTCTCTCTCTCTCTCTCTCTCTCTCTCTCTCTCTCTCTTTTTGTTTATTCAATATGTCCTTCATATAATGTATCTTGATCCCATTCATTTCCCCATCCCTTCACATCTGCCCACCACTCCTGTACCCCCTCACCCCCAAATAAGGCAAAATTTAAGAGAAAAAAAAAAGAAAATTAAAAATCTCATCATGGAAGCTGCAGTGAGTCATGTGATCAACTCCTTTGTTCACATGTCTTTACTTGCAAGTGTTCATTGCAAAGAGTCATTGGTCTGGTTCAAAGCCTCTGGTTTCTGTTACACCATCCATACTGGGCCCTCACTGGGACTCCTCTTGGATATCCTGTTGTTATCCTGTGTTGTAGAGATCCTGCAGCTTTGGGTCTGTGGGTCAGGTCACTTCACATGCTCCAGCAAGATCATAGATGGGGTGGATGTTGGGGTCAGCCAACACATAATCCTGGTTCTGGGCCTGGGCAGGCACAGGGTTGGTCAGACTGCCCATTCTCTCCTGTCCTCACCATTGCCCTGACTAATTCACCCTTGCAGCAGTGAGAGAGGGGTGGGGCCAGTTCTCCTGCTTTCATGCCATCAGTCTGCTGTAACCCACCTACACCATCAGCACCCGCTCTACTGTGTTGCCCAGGTGAGGTGCAGGGCCCACTCTCTGGAGTGCTGCAGCTGGTGAGGGCCAGGGACAGCCCTCCTGCTCTTATGACCACAAGGCCAGCTCCTCCATCTGCCTCAGGCATTGGTGAGTGGGAAGGGGAGCATCTCTCCCCCATCCATGTTGCCATAAGACAGATGAGTAATGAATGGAGACAGTTCTCCCATGATCACAGGTTTGGAGCTGGCTCACTCACACTTTCACTAACAGGGTTGGTTCTATTTGTACTGCCCTGGTGAGGTGTAGGGCCTATTCTTCTGAATGTTGCAGCTGATGGAAGTCAGGTACAATTCTCCCACTCCTGTGTCCACAAGGTCAGCTCTCCCATCTACCCCAGGCATTGACAGGTGGGGGGTTAAGGGCATCTCTTCCAAGCCTATGCCACCATGTGGCAGATGAGAGGTGGGCTACGTCTCCCATGCTCAGAACTTCAGGGTTCACTCTTCCATGTCTCAGCCAACAGGATTGCCTCTATGGATGTTACCCAGGTGAGGTGCAGGGCCTGTTCTTCTGAATGTTGCAGCTGGAGGGGTGACAAGGACAGCTCTCCAGCTCTTGTGACCTCAGGGCCTGTTCTCTCACCTACCTCAGGCGTTAATGGGCAAGGGGGGAGGGCATCCCCCCAACAGGCCACCACAAGACAGAGGAGTAATGATTACATCTCTGCCATACTCACAATCTCAGGGCTGGCTCACCCACGGCTCCACTAACAGGATTGGCTCTTGTGCTGCTGCCCAGGCAAGGTGCGGGGCCTGCTCTCCCAGTGTTGCATCCCAAGGGGAGCACGGATAGTGCTCCACTCTTGTAGCCCTAGGGTCAACTCTCCAACCTGCCTTAATGGGTGGGGAGTTTCTCTCCCCAACCCATGCCACCATATGGCAGATGAGGGGTGTGGCTTGGTCTCTCATACTCATGTTCTCTGGGTTGGCTCACCTGTGCCCTTGTCAAGAGGGTCAGCTCTGCTGTGCTGCCCAGATGAAGTGCAGGGCTTGCTTTCCTGAGTGTTGCAGCTGGTAAAGGTGTCAGCTCCCTCACTGCCTGGGTGAGGCACACAGCCTGTTCTCCTGAGTGCCGCAGCTGATCACCCACCTGCTGCAGGAGTGAGGGGAGGAGGAAATCTTCCCTCACTCATGCCACCACATGGGATTTGAGAGGGGTGTGACCTGCTCTTCCATTCCCATGTCCTCAGGGCCACTTTCCCATGAACCTGCACACAGGGTCAGTTCTATTGTGCCGTCCAGGTAAGGTGTAGGACCCTCTCTCCTGAGTGCTTGAACCAGTGAGGGGTGGAACCATTTCTCCCTAGTGTTGTAGCCAGTGGGGTCGAAACAAATTCTGTACAGCGCTGTTCCCTAAGCTTTTTGGTGGTATAAGGGACCCAGGGACATCAAGAGACAGTGGCTGTGTCAAGCCAGGAACCTAGACATGGGTCCCGGCAGCAGCTCTGGCTTAGACATCACCTTGGCCCTGGGTGGCAACTGAACCACTCACCTCAGCCTACTCTGTTCATCTCTCATCTCTCCAGACATGCCTCTATTGGCATGAACCATTCTCTCTCTCTCTCTCTCTCTCATCACATCATACCTCTGCTCACTCTAATAGTGCCCATCTGGCTGGTCCTGAAAAGTACTGGATGGGCCAGTGTTTTCTCCTCAGAGCGAGAGTGGACCACCCCAGGCCTGTGTGTGGGTCTTCATGTCATGCTTAGGTGGCCATGATTCAGGGTTGGGCCATGCTTCCTCATCACAAAGAGTTCATTATAGTGCTCAACAGCTGGGCTTTGGGTTGCTGCTGAGGTGCTGCTGGAGTCCTGTGGAGGTTTGGGCTAAAATCCTTAGACCACATTTGGCTGCATGGTGTGGGGCTGAGGCTAATACCTCTCTTAAAAATTTAAAAAAAAAAAATTATTGAGGTATAACATATTTGACAATTAATACACATTTAAATACAGTTCAATAAAATCCACACAAATTATACCTGAAAATAATATCGACAATAAAAAGATAAGCATGTCAGCCAACAATTTTCTTGGGCTACTCCGGAATTCTTTCTCAAGCATATAACCCATTTACCAAAAGCCACTGGCCTGATTTCACTCACTATAGGTTAATTTGCATTTTCTAGAGCTGTATTTAAGTGAATAAATATATTCATTCTCATTTTCATCTTTTTATTCTTTTTTGTTTTTTGTATTTTGTATTTGTTATAATTTGAGACTTTCTATGTGTATTGGAAGTTCCTTCCTTTGTTATTGGTGAGTACCATTCCATTGTTTAGATATCCTATATTTGGCTATTGATGGGTGTTGAGTTGTATTTAAATTGGAGCTACTATAAGCAAATCTACTGTGAACATTTGTGATCAGCTTTCATCCCTTGTAAGGAAACTTTCCTAGTCTTTGTTTGATTTGTATACATTCTTTTGAAGAACAAAAATTTCAGTTTTTATTTTTATTCTTGTCTCATATATTGCACTCTCACTGTGGTTTTTCTCCCCTCCTCTTCCAGTTTATCCGCAGACCTCTCCTTTCCTCCAGACCCATTCCTCCTCCTTTCCCTTCCGGAAATGGCTGGCCTCCCAGGGATAGCAACCAAATATGGCATAACAAGTTACAATAGGACTAGGTACATCCACTCATTTTAAGGCTGAACAAAGCCACCCGGTAGGAGGAAAAGGGTCTGAAAAGTAGGCAAAAGAGTCGGAGATAGGCCCATCCACAGTTAGCAGCACCACAGGAAAATGAGGCTACACAACCATAACATATGCAGAGGACATAGGGCAGACCCATATGGGCTTCAGTCTCTGTGAGTCACTATGAGCTCTGGTTAGTTGATTCTGTGGGTTTTCTTGTGATGTCCTTGACTCCTCAGCTTCTACAATCCTTCCTCTTCCTCTCACACTGGGTCCCCTGAGCACCATCTAATGTTTGACTGTAGGTTTCTGCATCAGCTCCCTTCAGTTGCTGGATGAAGTCTCTCTGAAAATGATTGTTAGGCTCCCAGCTAGGAGTATATCATTAGGAATCATTTAATTGACTTAATTTTATTTATTTATTCATTATTTACTTATTTATTTATTTGCCTGTCACATTTGTTTTTATCCTAGGTCTCTAGGCTATCCAATCTCTGGTACCTGGCCTTCTAGGCAGTGTAAGGCTTGGGCTTCCTCTAGGGTCATTGGTCTCAATTTGGAACTACTTTTCTGAGAAACTGCCTTATTGATTTTCATAGTGGCTGTACAAGTTTGCCCTCCTACCAACAGTGGAGGAGTGTTCCCCTTGCTACACATCCTCTCCAGCATGAAATGTCACTTGTGTTTTTTACCTTAGCCATTGTGACAGGTATGAAATGGAATCTCAGAGTCATTTTGATTTGTATTTCCCTGATGGCTAAGGATGAAGTATTTCTCAGCTGTCTTAGGGTTTCTATTGCTGTGAAGAGACATCACGACCATGGCAATTCTTACAAAGGAAAACATTTAATTGGGGTGGCTCACTTACAGTTCAGAGGTTCAGTCCATTATCATCATGATGGGACAGGACAGCATGCAGGCAGACATGGAGCTGGAGAAGGAGCTGAGAGTCTTACATCTTACAGGCAACAAGAAATCAACTGAGACACTTGGCAATATTCTGAGCATTGGAAACCTTAAGCCTACCCCCACAGTGAGACACTTCCTCCAAAAAGGCCATATACATCTTGATTTGCAGGCAACAGGAAGTGAACTGAGACACTGGACATGGCTGGAGCATATATGAGACTTCAAAGTCCACCTTTGTAGTGACACATTTCCTCCAACACGGCCGTGTACCTACTCCAACAAAGCCACATTTTCTGATAGTTCCACTACCTGTAAGGTTATAGGAGCCAATTACATTTGAATGACTGCATTCCACTCCCTGGCCCCCATATGCCCATAGCAATATCATAACGAAAAATGCGTTTGGTCTAACTTCAAAAGTCCCCATATTCTATCACAGACTCAATAATGTTTAAAAGTGTAAAATTCAAAGTCTGTTCTGAGATTCAGGCAATCGATAATCACCTAGAAAATCAAAGTCAAAAAACAGGTCACATACTTCCAACATATAATGGCACAAAATATCCATTACCATTCCAAAATTGTCTTCAGATTTCTGACATCTTTCAGCTTTGTTGACTGCAATTCAATGCTTTCTCTTGAACTGGCTCCATTCCCTGTTAGTAGCTTTCCTCAGCAGGTACCCATGACTCTGGCATCTCTAAAATCTTGGGGTTTCCAAGGCAATCCAGGCTTTACCTTCACAGTTTCACACAATGGCCTCTCTAGGCCTTCATGCAGGGACACCCCTGACACATGCCTAGTTCAGTGCTTTTCTTAGTAGTAAAAGCATTTTCCATAACCCCTTTCTTCTATCATTAAAGCCAGAGCCATGTTTTCAAAGCTGCCAAGTTCTGCTGCTTTCTGGGTCTGGAACATGGCCCCCTCTTTCAGTTACAGTTTCACCAGCTTTCTGTTTTCCCCATTTGCATTCACTGCCTAAGTTTGGATGTCCTGAAACTGAATCTATAGACCAGGCTAGCCTCGAACTCAGAGATCTGCCAGCCTCTGCCTCTGGAATGCTGGAATTAAAGATGTGTACCACCACACCTGGCTCTAAGCCTTTCCTTAATTCCTTTTCACAAATTGGAAACTTCTTGGGTGGGGTCTTCCCTGTGGTCACCACTCCCCTTATTCATGTGTTAATCTGTTTTTCTCCTTGAATGTAAGACTTAGGGCTAATCTAATTCCCAGTGTTCATTTTCTCCTCAAATTTTACATTTTTTATTTTTCCTTGCTCATTAGAGTTACCACTAATAACCATAACTCAGTCTCTACTAGGCGGTTTTGAGATTTACTCTGCCAATAGAATTAATCCAAAACTCTTCAGTTTAGCCTCAGGCAGACTCTTCAGACAAGGGCAAAATACAGCCACATTCTTCACCAAAATATCACAAGAACAATCTCTAGGCAACATAAAAATTCTTCTCCTCTGAAAACTCTTGATCTGGGCCCCCATAGTGTATCAAATCACCTTGACCACCACTGTCTTCCATGTTCCCATTAGTATGGACCATTATGCAGCACTTAAAGCATTAAAATTCAACTGCTTTTCTAATTCACAGTCCCAAAGTCCATATTCCTTCAAACAAAAGAGGGTCAGGCTTATTGCAGAAATATCCTAGTTCCTGGTGCTAACTTCTGTGAAGAGACACTATGAGCATGTCAACTCTTATAAAGGAAAACATTTAATGGAGTGGCTTATAGTTTCAGAGGCTTAGTCCATTATCATCATGGTGGGACATGGCAGTGTGCAGGCAGACATGGTGCAGAAGAAGAAGCTGAGAGTCCTGCATCTTGATTCTCAGGCAACAGAAAGTGAACTGAGACTCTGGAAGTGGCTTGAGCATACATGAGACCTCAAAAACCCACCTCCATATTTCCTCCAATGCAGCCATACCTACACCAAGAAAGCCAAACCTCCTAATAGTACCATTCTGTATGAGCTTATGGGGACCAATTTTATTCAAACTATCACATCAATATTTAAGACTCTTCTGTTTAGAATTCTCTGTTTTAATCTGTACCCAATTTTTTAGTTGGATTATTTGGTTTCTTGATGTCTAGTTTCCTGAGTTCTTTATATATTTTGGACATTAGTCCTGTGTCAGATGTGGGGTTGGTGAAGATCTTTTCCCATTTTTCAGGCTGCTGATTTGTCTAGTTTATTGTACCCTTTGCATTACTGAAGTGTATTAGTTTCATGAGGTCACATTAATTGTCAATCTTAGTGTCTGAATTACCAGTATTTTGTTTAGAAAGTTGTCTCCTGTACTAATAAATTCAAGGCTTTTCCCAGCATTCTCTTATCTTTCCGGTTCAGTATATCTCATTTTATGTTGCGGTCTTTGATCCACTTGGACTTGAGTTTTGTTCAGGGTTGACAGATATAGAGCTCTTTGCAATTTTTTTACTTTTTATTATTTCCTGCAAATATCATGTAGTTTTTATTACTAGAGATCTGTAGTAGAGCTTGAAATCAAAGATGTTGATACCTCCAGAAGTTCTTTTATTTTACAGGATTATTTTAGCTATACTGTTATTGTTTTTTCATATGAAGTTGAGTACTGTTTCTTCAAGGTCTGTAAAGAATTGTGTTGGGACTTTGGTGGGGATTGCAATGAATCTGTAGAGATTCATTTTGACAAGATGGCCATTTTTACTATCTTAATCCTACTGATCCATGAACATGGGAGATCTTTCCATCTCCTGATATTTCCTTTAATTTCTTTCTTCACATAATTGAAGTTCTTGTCATACAAAACTTTCACTTCTTGGTTAGAGTTACCACAAGATATTATTGTGACTATTATAAAGGGTGTTGTTTCCCTGATTTCTTTCTCAGCCAGTTTATCATTTGTATATAGGAGGGCTAATGATGTTTTTGAGTTAATCTTGTATCCAGACACTTTGCTGAAAGTTCTTTTTTATCAGCTGTACAGGATCCCAAGTAGAATTTTTGGGGTTGCTATGAATATTATCATATCATATGTGAATAATGATAATTTGACTTCTTCCTGTCGAATTTACATTCTTTTGATCTCTTTTAGTTGTCTTATTGCTCTAGCTATACTATATTGAATATAAATATGGAGAGAGTGGATAACCTTGTCTTGTTCTTCAGTTTAGTGGAATTGCTTTGAGTTCCTCTCCAATTAATTTGATATTGGCTATTGGAGTGCTGTATATTGCTTTTATTGTGTTTTTTGCATCCTTGATCTCACCAAGACTTTTGTTGTGAAGGAGTGTTGAATTTTGCCAAAGCATTTTTCAGTTTCTAATGACACGATCATGTGGTTTTATTTTCAGTTTGTTTATGACTTGTATTACCAACTTTTCAGATGTTGAAGCATTCCTGAGTCTCTGGGATGAAGCCTATTTGGTTTTGGTGGATGATTTTTTTTATATGTTCTTGGATTTGGTTTGTGAGTGTTTTGTTGAACTTTTTGCATCAATGTTCATGAGGGAAAATGGTTTTTAATTTGCTAACTTTGTTGCATCTTTGTGTGGTTTGGGGGTATCAGGATGACTATGGCCATTTAAAATGAATTTAGCAATATTCCTTCTGTTTCTATGTTGTGTAATAATTTGAGGAATATTGGTATTAGCTCTTCTTTGAAAGTCTGGTACAATTATGCACTAAAACTGTCTGTCCCTGAGGTTTTTTTGGTTGGGAGATTTTAATGACTGGTTCTATTTCCTTAATGGTTGTATGTCTATTTAAATTGTTTATCTGATCTTAATTTAACCTTGTTAAGTGGTATTTATCAAGAAAATTGTTCATTTTTTGAGATTTTCCAATTTTGTGGTGTATATGTTTTTGAAGTATATCCTAATGATTTTCTGGATTTCTTCAGTGTCTGTTCTTATGTTCCTCCTTTTCATTTATGATTTTGTTAATCTGGATATTATCTCTCTGTCTTTTAGTTAGTTTGGATAAGGGTCTGTCTATCTTGTTGATTTTCTCTAAGAATCAAGTCTTGGTTTCATTGATTCTTTGTATTGTTCTTTTTCTTTCTATTTTATTGATCATAGTCCTCAGTTTGATAATTTCTTGCCATCTGCTCCTCTTGGGTGTGCTTGTTTCTTGTTCTAGAATTTTTAGGTGTGCCGTTAAGTTGTTAATAGGAGATCTCTCCAATTTCTTTATGAATGCACTTAGTGCTGTGACCTTTCCTCTTAGGACTGCTTCCATTGTGTCCAATAAGTTTGGGTATGTTGTGCATTTGTTTTCATTGAATTCTAGGAAGTCTTTAATTTCTTTATTTCTGCCTTGACCTAGTAGTCATTCAGTAGAGAGTTGTTCAGTTTCCATGAGTTTGTAGGCTTTATGTTGTTTCTGTTGAAATTCAGCTTTATTCCATGGTGGTCAGATAGGATGCAGGTGGTTATTTATGCAGAGGTTTGAATTTTTTGAATCTTTTGAGACTTGCTTTGTGACTACATATGTAGTCATTTTTAAACAATTTTCCATGAGGTCCTAGGAACAAGTTGTAGTCTTTTACATTTGCATGAAATGGTCTGTAGATAACTGTTAGTTCCGTTTGGTTCATAACATCTGTTAGCTCCAATATTTCTCAGTTTTGTTTTTGTATGGATGATTTGTTCATTGGTGGTAGTGGGGTACTGAAGTATCCCACTATCAATGTGTGAGGAATGATGTGTGATTTAAGCATTACTGGTATGTCCTTTACAAATGTGTGTGCTCTTATGTTTTGCATATAGATAGTTAGAATTCAAAAATCATCTTGTTTGGTTTTTCCTTTGATGAATATGAAGTGTCTTTCCCCATACCTTTTGATTAACTTTGGTTTGCAGTTTTTTGCTAGATATTAGAATGGCAAAACCAACTTGTTCCTTAGGTTCATTTGCTTGGAAAATCTTTTTCCAACCCTTTATTCAGGGGTAATGTTTATGTTTAGGTGTATTTCTTGTATGCAGAAGGATGGATCCTGTTTTTGCATTCATTCTGACAGCCTGTGTCTTTTTATTGGATAACTGAGTCCATTGCTATTGACAGATATCAATGACCAACCAGTAATTGTAAATTCTTGTTATTATTATTATGGTGGTGGTGGTGGTGGTGGTGGTAGTTTGTGTGGTGTGTGTGTGTGTGTGTGTGTGTGTGTGTGTGTGTGTGTGTGATTCTTAAGGTTTTGTTAGTGTTGGATTATTTATTGCCTTATTTTCATGGGTGTAGTTAACCTCCTGTGTAGACAAATTTCTAAAATGGTCTTATTAAATAAAAAACATGGAGCCAATTATAGGGATGAAAGCCTTAGGTCAGAGAAATAGGGAAAGCCACCAACCAACCTTACCTCACCAACTCTGTAGCTTCCAAATGTGAGTTACTTCCTGCCTTTATTGCCTTGCTACTCTGCCCTTTCATTGGCTGTCTTAGCCTAGCTACCTCACTTCCTCTTCCTACACAGCTCTGTCAATTTCTTTCTGTCTATACAAACCTTCAGTTCTCTATGGTTAGTATTGGAATTAAAGGCATGTGTCACCACACTTAGCTCTGTTCCATAGTGTGGCCTTGAACACACAGAGATCCTGCCTGCTAAGTGATAGGATTGAGGGCATATTCTGAATGTTTAGTGTTTTGATTATGTGGCAAGGGGACTTTCTTTTCCTTTCCAATCTATTTGGTGTTTTGTGTGCTTCTTGTACCTTTATAGGCATCTCCTTCTTTAGGTTAGGAAAGTTATTTCCTATGATTTTGCTGAAAATATTTTCTAGGTCTTTGTGGTGGGACCTGCTCCCATCTTTTGAAGGGTTCTTGGGTGGAGGAGAGAAAAATGAGGAAATATTAGGTAGAAAGATAAACCTAGATGATAAGGAGAAAGATAGAGACACAGGATAGTTTCTCAAGAGCCCTGGATCAATAACCAGCAGCCTCTAGGTATATTCAAAGGAGCTTTTTTATGATATGGCAAAGGAAGAAGCAAAAGACCTTCCCCTTGCAAGATCAAAGCACACAGTACAGCCAAGTGCAGATGCTTCCAAACACCTGATAAACACATCTGTCTCTCCTAATGCAGTCATGTTGGGTAAAGCAAGCTCAGATTCTCGGGCCTTGAGATATCTTACCAGAAAGCCTCTATGGACCACTACAGACCTTTGAGCTCTGAATCTTCTCCTTCTTCCTTTCTATTATTTTTAGATTTGGTCTTTCATAATGTCCCTGATTTCCTGGATTTTTTGTGTCATGAAATTTTTAGGTTTAACATTTTCTTTGACCAATGTACCCATTTCTTCTATTTTATCTTCAACACCTAAGATTCTCTCTTCCATCTCTTATATTCTGTTGGTGATGTTTGTGTCTGTAGTTCCTGTTTGCTTACCTAAAGTTTTCATCTCCAGAATTCCCTCCATTTGTTATTTCTTCATTGCTTCTATTTCCACTTTCAGGTCTTAAACAGTTTTATTTGTTTCCTTTAACTGCTTGTTTATGTTTTCCTAGATTTATTGAAGGGATTTATTTACTTCTTTTTTTAAGGATCTCAGCCATCTTCACAAAGTTTGTTTTAAGGTCTTTTTCTTGTGCTGCTGCTGTGTTGTGATATTTGGGGCTTGCTACAGTAGGACAGCTGGATTCTGGTGGTGATATATCGCCCTGGCTGTTGTGTTCTTATACTGGTCTCTAGGCAGCTGGTTTTGGGGTATTTATAGGTCTAGGTGCTTATTTGTGAATTTGTCTTTGTTGGATGAGTATTTTGTTCCTTGGGTTCTGTTTCCTCTCTGGTCTTCTGGTTGCTGTGGCCTTTAGTTGAGCAAGGGGTCTCCCCTCAAGTTGGGGGCTGGGCTTCTGGCAGCTATCCTGATCTCAGGCAGAGCAGGGAGTCTCTTCTCCATTTTGAGGGCTGAGGCACAGAAATTGGGAGTATGCAGGTCTGAGAGTGGGCAGACACTGAGAGAGTGGGAGAGTGGGGGAGTTTGGCAGGCAGGCAGCCTACTGAGACTTCAAGTATTCTGTATCGTCTCTGAACCCCAAATATTTTTGCCCTCTACAATGCTCTTACATAGTTTATGATACTTAACTGCATTATTTTGATTTTTGTCTATATAATACAAACAATTTTACTACAGTTATATTATTATTTCAAATATATTCATTATTTGAGAATTTCACATATGTATGTATTTTGAACACATTAACCCCTATTCCCCTCCCAACAACTGCCAGAACCCCCCAATCATGTCTCCATCCCAACTTCATGCCATTTCTTCGCATTCCACTAAGTCTAGTCAGTGTTGTCCTTATGTACATTCATGTAGGTTAGCCGTATGGACAACCTAATTAGGGCCACTTCCCTGAAAAAAAAAAATCTGACTTTTTCTATTCTGGAAAACTTCAACTCCAAAGCTCCTCTACTAAGGGTGGTACTGCAGGACTCCTCCCCAGTCTGTGCTGAATTTTTGAATGGGTTGATCTCATTTAGATCTTGTGCAGGCAGGTGCCAGAGCCTTTTAAGTTCATGGATACAATGAATCTGTCTTGTGTGGTGATATTTTATTTGTGCTGAAATGTGGTGATATTTTATTTGTGCTTTAATAAATAAAGCTTCATCCGTCCCAGAACTCCCATCTGGACCAGAGGTGAGTGCCTGGGATCACACCCAGAGAGGGCCACACCTAGGCCAAGCTCTGGACACCAGCCATTCCTGGGAAAACCTGCCCAACTGGACCCCAGGTTCTGGCCATAGGGCAGGACCCCCCATCCCCACCAGGAAGGTTCCCCATCTCTAAGACCCTCCAGTGGACCCTACAACCTCCATGGCCTGGCCCCACACCCATCTGCTGGAGACCCCAGCCACTTCTGGAGACTTAGAAACCAGCCCCCAGCTTCCATCCTGCCTCAGAACTCCCACCTGGACCAGAGAGGTGAGTGCCTGGGGTCACACCCAGAGAGGCCTGCACCTAGGTCGCAGCCCTGGTCACCAGCCATTCTGGGGAAAACCTGCCCAACTGGGCCCCAGGTTCTGGCCATAGGGCATGAACCCCCATCCCCACCAGGAAGAGTCTCCCTCTACAAGACCCTCTGGTGAACCCTACAACCTCAATGCCCTGCCCCCACATCCATCTGCTGGAGACCCCAGCCACTTCCAGAGACTTAGAAAACAGTCCCCATTTCCATCCTGCCCTGGAACTCCCATCTGGACCAGAGCCCCCAGCCATCATCCACCCCAGAACTCCCATCTGGACCAGAGCTTCCATCCTGCCCTGGGACTCCCATATGGACAAGAGGAGCTCCCATCTGGACAACATAAGGAGATCCCAGGGACTTCCTGAGACTCAGAGTCCAGGCCCCAGCTCCCATCCAGCCAGCACTCTCATCTGAACCAGAGCACCCATCTGGCCCAGAGCGTCCATCTGGACCAGAGAGATGCTCCCTAAATGTGTCAACTCTCTCTGGACCAAGTACACTGATAAGACCAAGAATGAATCCACAAGGAGATGGGCAGACATCAAACAACAACAAAAAAGCAGAAGTACAAACAACAAAATAAAGAGCAATACAGCATCACCAGAACCTAGCCCTTCTCCAACAGCTAGACCTGAACATCACAGAATGGAAAAAGCAGAAGAAAACAACCTTATAAGTAACATCATGAAGAGGCTAGAACCTTATATAGAAGAAATCAAAAATAAAGTAGAGGAACAGACAAAAAATGGGAAGAATGCTATAAAAAGTGGAAAGGACAAATAAAGCAGAAGAAAACAATAAGTCACTGAAAGAAAATCATGAAAAAGCAGCGAAACAGATGAGGGAAACAGTCCAAGACCTGAAGAGGGAAATAGAAAAAATGAAGAAGACACTAGCAGAAGGAATGCTGGAAATACAAAATCTGAGTAAACGAACAGGAACTTCAGAGGCAAGTATAACCAACAGAATGCAAGAGATGGAAGAGAGGATCTCTGGTGTTGAAGATATGGTAGAAGAAATAGATTCATCAGTCAAAGAAAACACTAAAACCAAGAAAGTCATGACCCAAAATGTCCAAGAAATGTGGGACACCATGAAAAGACCAAGCCTACGAATACCAGGCATAGAAGAAGGAGAAGAATACCAACTCAAAGGAACAGAAAATATATTTAACATGATCATAGAAGAAACCTTTCCCAAATTAAAGAAGGAAATGCCTACAAAGATATAAGAAGCCTATAGAACACCAAACAGACTAGACCCCCCAAAAAAGTCCCCTTGCCACATAATAATTAAACAACTAAACGTACAGAATAAAGAAAGAATATTAAGGGCAGCAAAGGAAAAAGGCCAAGTGACTTATAAAGGCAAACCCATCAGAATAACACCCAATTTCTCGATGGAGACTTTGAAAGCCAGAAGGATCTGGACAGATACAATGCAGACACTAAGAGACTATGGATTCCAGCCTAGACTAATAAACCCAACAAAACTTTCAATCATCATAGATGGAGTGAACAAGACCTTCCAAGACAAAACCAGATTTAAACAATACTTATCAACAAAACCAGCCCTACAGAAATCACTAGAAGGAAAATTTCAACCTAAGAAAGTCAGATACACCCTCGAACACACAAGCAATACATAACCCCACAGCAGTTAAACCCAAAGAAGAGAAGTACACACACACTACCACAAATAAAAATAAAAATAAAAACAGGAATGAACAATTACTGGTCTTTAATATCCCTTAATATCAATGGACTTAATTCACCTATAAAAAGACACAGACTAACAGAATGGATCCAAAAAGAGGATCCATCTTTCTGCTGCATACAAGAAACACACCTCAAATTCAAAGACAGACACCTCCTAAGAATAAAAGGCTGGGAAAAGACTTTCCAATCAAATGTTCTTAAGAAGCAAGCTGATGTACCACCCTAATATCTAGCAAAATAGACTGCAAACTAAAATCAATCAAAAGAGATGATGAAGGACATTACATACTCATCGCAGGAAAGATCAAACAAGATAAAGTCTCAATTCTGAACATTTATGCCCCAAACACAAGGGCAACCCCACATGTAAAAGAAACATTACTAAAGCTTAAATCACATATAAAACCCAGCACATTAATAATGGGAGATGTCAACACCCCACTTTCACCTCTGGCCAGATAGGCCAAATTGAAACTTGACAGAGACAAAATGGTCTTAACTGATGTTATGGCTCAAGTGGACTTAATCGATATCTACAGAACATTCCACCCAAACAAAAAAGAATATACCTTCTTCTCAGCAGCCCATGGAACCTTCTCTAAAATTGACCAAATACTTGGCCACAAAGCAAATCTCAACAGATACAAAACAATTGGAATAGCCTCCTGTGTTCTATTGGACCACCATGGTTTAAAGTTAAATGTAAACAACAACAACAACAAAAAAAACCTACAGAAAGCCTACAATCTCATGGAAACTGAATAATGCTCAAATGAATCACCAATGGATTAAGGAAGAAATAAAGAAAGAAATTAAAGACTTCCTAGAGATCAATGAAAAAGAATACACAACATACCCAAACTCAAGGGACACTATGAAAGCAGTGCTAAGAGGGAAATTCATAGGACTAAAAGCCCACATAAAGAAGTTGGAGAAATCTCACACTAGTGTCTTGACAACACACGTGAAAGTTGAACAGGAAGAAGCAAAGTCTTCCAAGAGGAACAGACACAAGGAAATTATCAAATTGAGAACTGTAATCAATAAAATAGAAATAAAGAGAACAAAACAAAGGATTAATGAAACAAAGAGTTGGTTCTTTGAGAAGAACAACAAGATAGACAAGCCCTTATCCAACCTAACCAAAAGACAGAGAGAGAACATCCAAATTAACAAAATCAGAAATGAAAAGGGGGACATAACAACAGACAATGAGGAAATCCAGAGAATCTCAGGTCATACTTCAAAAACCTCTACTCCACAAAACTGGAAAATCTAAAAGAAATGGATAATTTTCTGGATAGGTACCACATACCTAAGTTAAATCAAGACCAGATAAACCATTTAAATAGTCCAATAACCCCTAAGGAAATAGAATCAGTCATTAAAAGTCTCCCAACCAAAAAAAAAGCCCAGGACCAGATGATTTGAGTGCAGAATTTTACCAGATCTTCAAAGAAGACTTAATACCAATACTCTTTAAATTGTTCCACACAATAGAAGCAGAAGGTATATTACCAAACTCCTTCTATGAGGCTGCAATTACCCTGATTCCTAAACCAAACAAAGATGCAACAAAGAAAGAGAACTACAGACCAATCTCCTTCATGAACTTTGATGCAAAAATACTGAATAAAATGCTCGCAAACAGACTCCAAGAACACATCAAAACAATTATCCACCATGATCAAGTAGGCTTCATCCCAGGGATGCAAGGGTGGTTCAAGATATGAAAGTCTGTCAATGTAATACACCATATAAACAAACTCAAAGAAAAAAAACCACATGATCATCTCACTAGATACAGAAAAGGTATTTGACAAAATCCAACACCCCTTCATGATAAAGGTCTTGGAGCAATCAGGAATACAGGGAACATACCTAAACATAACAAAGGCAACCTACAGCAAGCCAACAGCCAACATCAAATTAAATGGAGAGAAACTCAAAGCAATACCACTAAAATCAGGAACAAGGCAAGGCTGTCCCCTCTCCCCATACTTATTCAATATAGTACTTGAAGTTCTAGCCAGAGCTATAAGACAACATAAGGAGATTAAGGGGATACAAATTGGAAAGGAAGAAGTCAAGCTTTCCCTATTTGCACATCACATGAAAATATAGATGAGTGACCCCAAAAATTCAACCAAGGAACTGATACAGCTTATGAAGACCTTCAGCAACATAGCAGGATACAAGATCAACTCAAGAAAATCAGTAACCCTCATACATACAATAGACAAACAGGCTGAGAAGGAAATCACAGATACATTACCCTTTAAAATAGCCACAACTGATATAAAATACTTTGGGGTTACTCTAACTAAGCATGTGAAAGACCTATATGACAAGAACTTTAAGTCCCTGAAAAAAGAAATTGAAGAAGATGTCAGAAAATGGAAAGATCTCCCATGCTTATGGATAGGCATGATTAACATAGTAAAAATGGCAATCTTACCAAAAGCAATCTACAGATTCAACACAATCCCCAATGAATTACCAACACAATTCTTCACAGATCTGGAAAGAATAATACTCAATTTCATATTGGAAAAAAAAAACCCAGGATAGCCAAAAGAATCCTGTATAATAAAACAACCTCTGGAGGTATCAAGATCCCCGACCTCAAGCTCTGCTATAGAGCTACAGTAATAAAAACATGGTGGTACTGGCATAAAATCTGACATGTGGACCAGTGGAATTGAATTGAAGACCCTGACATTAACCCACACACCTACGAACATATAATATTTGACTAAGAAGCCAAAAATGTACAATGGAAAAAAGAAAGCATCTTCAACAAATGGTGCTGGCATAGGTGGATGTCAATGTGTAGAAGGCTGCAAATAGATCTATATCTGTCACTGTACACAAAACCTAAGTCCAAGTGGATCAAAGACCTCAACATAAATCTAGTTAATCTGAACCTGATAGAAGAGGAAGTAGTCTTGGACACATTGGCACTGGAGACTACTTTCAAAATATAACACCATTAGAACAGACACTGAGAAAAACAATCAATCAATGGGACCTGTTGAAACTGAGAAGCTTTTGTAGAGCAAAGGACATGGTCAACAAGAAAAAGCAACAGCCTACAGAATGGGAAAAGGTCTTCACCAACCCCACATCTGACAGAGGGCTGAAATCTAGAATATATAAAGAACTCAAGAAGTTAGACATCAAAATGCCCAACTGTCCAATTAAGAAATGGGCTATAGAACTAAACAGAGAATTTTCAACAGAGGATATTAAAATGGCTGAAAGACATTTAAGGAATTGTTCAACATCCCTAATTATCAGGGAAATGCAAATCAAAACGACTCTGAGATACCACCTTACACCTGTCAGAGTGGCTAAAAAACACAGAAGACAGCTTATGCTGGAGATTTTGTGGAGCAAGGGGAACTCTCCTTCATTGCTGGTGGGAATGCAAGCTTGTACAGCCACTTTGGAAATCAATACGGCTCTTCCTTAGAAAATTGGGAATCCACCTCCCCCAAGACCCAGCTTTAGCACTCTTGGGCATATACCCAAGAAATGCTCAATGATACCACAAGGGCATTTGTTCAGCTATGTTCATATCAGCATTGTTTGTAATAGCCAGAACCTGGAAACAACCTAGATGCCCTTCAACTGAAAAATGGATAAAGAAAATATGGTTCATATATATACAATGGGGTTCCACTCAGCAGGGAAAAACAATGACATCATGAGGTTTGCAGGCAAATGGATGCATCTAGAAAAAATCATCCTGAGTGAGGTAACCCAGACTCAGAAGGACACACATGGTATGTACTCACTCATAGGAGGATACTAGATGTAAAACAAGGATGACTAGACTGCTACACAACTCCAGGGAGGCTACCTAGAAAACAGGACCCTAGGAAAGACACAGGAATCACCCAATGACAAAGAAATGGATGAGATCTACATGAACAACCTGGATGACAGTGGGAGTAATGAAGGGCAAGTTTTGAGGGAAAGAAAGCTTAGGGGAGCATGAGATCCCAGCTGGAACAAGAATAGAAAGGGAGAACAAGGAATAACAGACCATGATAAATGATGACCACTTAAGAACAAGAATAGGCAGAATGCTGGAGAGGTCCCCTTAAATCCACAATGATACATCCTCTGTAGACTGCTGGCAATGGTCAAGAGAAAGCCTGATCTGACCTAGTGTGGTGATCAGATGGCCAAATAGCCTAACTGTCATGCTGGAACTCTCATCCAATAACTGATGGAAGTGGATGCAGAGATCCTTGGCCAGGCCCCAGGTGGAGCTACAGGAGTCCAATTGTCTAGAAAGAGGAGAGACTGTAAGAAGGTGAATTGTTGAGACCAAGATTGGAAGAAGCACAGGGACAAATAGCCAAATGAATGGAAGCACATGAATTATGAACCAAAGGCTGTGAAGCCTCCAGCTGGATCAGGCCCTCTGGATAAGTGAGACAATTGAATAGCTTGTACTGTTTGGGAGGCATCCAGGCAGTGGAACCAGGACCTGTCCTTAGAGCATGAGCTGGCTGTTTGGAACCTTGGGCTTACATAGGGACACTTTGCTTAGCCTGGAAGGAGGGAACTGGACCTGCTTGTACTGAATCTACCAGGTTAAAATAAATTCCCAGGGGAGTCTTGGCCCTGGAGGAGATGGGAATGGAGGGGAGGGGCTGGGAGGAAGGTGGGGGGGGGGGCAGGAAGGGGTAAGAAAGGGGAACCTATGGCTGATATGTAAAATTGAACACAAATATAATAAATAAAAAAACTGTGTCAAATCAAAAAACAATAAATAAATAAATAAATAAATAAAGAAAGAAAGAAAGAAAGAAAGAAAGAAAGAAAGCTTGCCTGCAGATCAGAGGAAATAGCAAGCCATTTGATGTAATCAAAGAAGTCAGGCAATGGTAGCACACACCCCTTTTTTTATATAAAAGAAAGCATTTAATTGAGCACATGGTTTCAGCGAGTTAGAGTCCATGATGGCAGAGCAAAGGCATGACAGCTGAGAGCTTCTACCTTTTATATGAAAACAAGAGGCAGAGAGCACATTGGGAGTGGCATGAGTCTTTTGAAACCTCAAAGCTCACCCCCATTGACATGCCTTCTCCAAGAAGGCAGTACCTCCTAATCCCTCCCAAACAGTTCCACCAACTGGGGACCAAGTACTCAAAGATATGTGCCTGTGGGTGACATTTCCATTGAACTCACCACATCCAGTGTAGTCCTCATAACCTGACTTGAAAAAATAATCTGCATTTTTGTGGGATGTGCATCCAGAAGCAGAAGTGAGCATCTGTTCAGCATTAGAAGATACACAAGGAATTTAACTTTCACTCCTTTCTTATCTGTGGGACTCTAGGAAATTAAAAAAAGAAAGAAAAAAGAAAGAAAGAAAGAAAGAAAGAAAGAAAGAAAGAAAGAAAGAAAGAAAGAAAGAAAGAAAGAAATGACTCAAAAGTGATCTGACTACTGTTTCCTCTAGCATGGGAGCAGGGATAATACACAGAGCATCTCTTAGGAGCTGCTCACAAAGGCACCGGATACAGTCAGAAAGAGAAGAGACACTGAGAGCCATACTTGACTTACACACACACACACACACACACACACACACACACACACACTCCCAGAGTCTCGTCACCGGCAACAACAGACTCTATTAGCAAAAAGAAATGCAAGTTTGAAAATATTTTCAGTTTAATTCCCCATCCTACACATGTTCCACAATTAAACAAATGCAAAACAGCTGAGTGGATCTTGCCACACTCAGAATCAGGTGCTAGTTCCAAGAGTATTAGGGAGGGGAGGTCCTGCTCATCAGAGACACCTAGAGAGAAATGGATTTTCACTGAGAAATTACAGTCCCACCTACCTTACTGCACCTCCCTGGGAGGTCCATAAGTCTGGAATTTCCAGGCTCGTCTACACCACACAGCTTCAACCCCTGTGACATAAACATGATGAAACTCAGGAAGTATAGATGCCATCCTTTTATTTCCTAGAGTCCCTTGGATGAGAAAGGAATGAAAGTTAAATTCCTTGTGTATCTTCTAATGCTGAACAGATGCACACACCCTTAATCCTATCACTTGGCAGGCAGGATCTCTGTGTGTTCAAGACCACACTGGAAACAGAGCCAGGTATGATGGCATATGCCTCAAATTCCAAAATTAGTCAACCATAGAGGTCTGGAGGTCTGTACAGATAGACAGGAAGTGATAGAGCTGTGTAGAAAGAGGAAATAATGTAGCTGAATGAAGAGAGCAAATCAGGTGGCAGAACAGCAAGGAAGTAACTCGCATTTTGGAAGCTGCAGAGTTGGTGAGGTAAAGTTGGCTGTGGCTTTCCCTATTTCCCCTATCTCTCTAAGGCTTTCACCCCTATATTTGGCTCCATGTTTTTTTATTTAATAAGACCATTTAGAAATTCACCTACAGTCTTGTCTAAAATATACTATTCCGCCACAGTCCGCCTTAGCTTCTGACTCTTACAATATTTTTGCCTCCTCTTCCAAAATGTTTCCTGAGCCAATGGAGAGTGTGTGATACAGACGTCTCATTTAGAGCTGAGCATTCCACAGTGGGGTCATTCTCTGCATTCTGAGTAGCTGTATCATTCTTTATTAATTGCTGCAAAAAAGTAGAGCATCCTTAATGAGGACAATCTATAAAATTTTTATTAGATTTAGTATTTTAACTACACAAACTCTCTTTGTGTATTGATTTGTATTCTAATCTGTTTAAATAGTACTTTCATGAATATGAAAGAACTATCAGTACTTTTATTCACATGTCAAACAAGTGACCATCTTAATGGGCTTTACCAATGAAGGCAACATTAGAGTAGATGTGCCTCCCTGCCTTTCTTGCATAGTCTTTGCAAGCTCAGCTCTGTGACTGAGGACACATATTGTGTGTGCTGTAATTTGAGAGTAGAGTTTTGAATACTTAGTTCAGAAATTGTACTATACAAACTCATACTTAATTTTTTCTCTTTCTATAAATATCTTTGATCTACTTTGTAAATATTTGATAGACAAGCAAGGTTAAAACTGCCACATTCAAGGAAGATTTAGAACACAGTAAATCCTGAAATATATTGTTTTGTCTATAAAATACAAATCAATTATTAGAATCTTTTAAAACTACTTGTTATGTTTTGTGTGTGTTCTATTTTTGTATGTCTATGCATGCTCACATGTGTGTAGGTGCAGGTATGTGAGCAGGTGTCTGAGGTTGATAGTAAGTGTCTTCTATCATTCTCTATGTATAGGCAGGGTACTTGTTGAATTGAGAGATCAGATCACCATTCAGGCTGGTCTGGTAGCCAGTTTGCTCTAGGGATTCCTGACTCTTACAGTCCCTCCTTTTTCTCGACAGTTGGAGTCCTGGAGCTCCACCTGGGGCCTGGCCAAGGATCTCTGCATCCACTTTCATCAGTTATTGGATGAGAGTTCCAGCAAGACCATTAGGGTGTTTGGCCATCTGATCACCAGACTAGGTCAGATCAGGCTTTCTCTCAACCATTGCCAGTAGTCTACAGTGGAGGTATCATTCTGGGGACCTCTCTAGCACTTTGCTTCTTCCTGTTGTCATGTGGTCTTCATTTATCATGGTCTGTTATTCCTTGTTCTCCCTTTCTGTTCTTGATCCAGCTGGGATCTTCTGCTCCCCTAAGCTTTCTTTCCCTCAAAACTTGCCCTTCATTACTCCCACTGTCATCCAGGTTGTTCATGTAGATCTCATCCATTTCTCTGTCATTGGGTGGTGATTCCTGTGTCTTTCTTAGGGTTCTGTTTTTTAGGTAGCCTCTCTGGAGTTGTGAGTAGCAGTCTAGTCATCATTGTTTTACATTAGTATCCTATTATGAGTGAGTACATACCATGTTTGTCTTTCTGAGTCTGGGTTACCTCACTCAGGATGATTTTTCCCCCATCAAATTACCAACACAATTCTTCATAGACCTGGAAAGAATAATACTCAATGTCATATGGAAAAACAAAAAAACCCAGGATAGCCAAAAGAATCCTATATAATAAAACAACCTCTGGAGGTATCAAGATCCCCGACCTCAAGCTCTGCTATAGAGCTACAATAATATAAACAGCTTGGTACTGGCATAAAAACTGACATGTGGACCAATGGAATCGAATTGAAGACCCTGACATTAACCTGCACACCTATGAACATATAATTTTTGACAAAGAAGCCAAAAATGTACAATGGAAAAAAGAAAGCATCTTCAACAAATGGTGCTGGCATAGGTGGATGTCAATGTGTAGAAGGCTGCAAATAGATCTATATCTGTCACTGTGCACAAAACCTAAGTCCAAGTGGATCAAAGACCTCAACATAAATCCAGATACTCTGAACCTGATAGAAGAGAAAGTAGGAAGTAGTCTTGAACACATTGGCACAGGAGATAACTCCCTAAATATAACACCAGTAGCACAGACACTGAGAGAAACAATCAATCAATTGGACCTGTTGAAACTGAGAAGCTTTTGTAGAGCAAAGGACATGGTCAACAAGAAAAAGCAACAGCCTACAGAATGGGAAAAGGTCTTCACCAACCCCACATCTGACAGAGGGCTGATATCTAGAAAATATAAAGAACTCAAGAAGTTAGACATCAAAATGCCCAACTGTCCAATTAAGAAATGGGCTATAGAACTAAACAGAGAATTCTCAACAGAGGATAGTTAAAATGGCTGAAAGACATTTAAGGAATTGCTCAACATCCCTAATTATCCAGGCAATGCAAATCAAAACGACTCTGAGATACCACCTTACACCTGTCAGAGTGGCTAAGATCAAAATCACAGAAGACAGCTTATGCTGGAGAGGATGTGGAGCAAGGGGAACTCTCCTCCACTGCTGGTGGGAATGCAAGCTTGTACAGCCACTTTGGAAATCAATATGACGCTTCCTTAGAAAATTGGGAATCCATCTCCCCCAAGACCCAGCTATAGCACTCTTGGGCATATACCCAAGGAATGCTCAATCATACCACAAGGGCATTTGCTCAGCTATGTTCATATCAGCATTGTTTGCAATAGCCATTACCTGGAAACAACCTAGATGCCCTTCAACTGAAGAATGGATAAAGAAAATATGGTACATATACACAATGGAGTACTACTCAGCAGGGAAAAACAATGACATCTTGAGGTTTGCAGGCAAATGCATGGATCTAGATAAAAGTCAAATTTTATAAAGCTTCCAAAATGGTTGAAGAATTATTATGCAGGGCTCTGTGCTGATACCATAATGATGACATATTTTCAAGAAAGCAATGTTGGGGACCAAACCCTAGAGATATGGTTGAACTATGACTCAACTATTTTGAGTCTCACTTGAAAAATTGGGAACTGGGTGACTATTCTTCATTTTATTGAGGTATCAAATAATAAATGCATGCCATACACATTCATAACATAGCAATTCAGTAGTACCTGCTACTTTTACTACTACTGTGTCAGTCTTGGCTAGGTCCTAAAGGAGAAGAAAGTTGATCATCAATTATAACTCAGATTACAGCTTCCAAAAAGACCTGTTTACTCAGTGCCTACTAGGGTTGGCAAATAATCTGAAATCTAAAGATAAATCATCCAAAATAATTCATAATCCCTTCCAATGAAACATTTTTGTCCATCATCTCCAATGAAACTTTTATCATATGTATTATATTTAACAGCGACCCAGAATGAGGTTCTTGATGTCTGCCATGTATGGAGGCAACTTCTCAAATCTCATTCAGTTACTCAGTCTGAACATTCCTAGCTACAACTGTTTCAGCTGAGATACCAAAGATCAAATCAAGAATGTGAGAGAGTTTAGGGCAAGGGGAATGAGCAGGATGGTAACTTGTGTGAAAGACAAAGACAAAAGATTGAGCTCGGAAAAGCTTGAGACCTTAATAACAAAATCTGATACCTATGAAGGGAGATAGAGCCCTGGTCAGGATGAAATAGGAATAGCACCAGACTGTGATACAAAGTCGGGAAAAAACTCAACATAAATCATGGGGAAATGTCTATAGGGAAGTTCCTCAGTGGGCATAAAGGATCAGGTACTGTGGTGTTATTTTGTGTATGCTCTAACAAATAAAGCTTTCCTGAAAATCATAGGGCAAAGCTAGCCCCTAGTCAGCCATAGAAGCCAGGCAATGGTGGCATACAACTTTAATCCCAGCACATGGGAGGCAGAGGCAGTTGGATCTCTGTGACTTCAAGGTGACCCTGGGCTACACAAGATTGATCCAGTCTAAAAGGAACAGAGCCAGACAGTGGTGGCACACACCTTTGATCCCAGCACTTGGGATCTCACACCTTTATTCCCAGCACAGGAAGTGATATATATAAGACAGGAGGAGAAAGGAGCTGAGTCTCTTTCAGGCTGAGGATTTGGTAGAGGTAAGAAATCTTTCTAGTGGCTAGCTGCTCTACTTCTCTGATCTTTCAGAATTTATCCTGATATCTGGCTCCAGGTTTTTATTAAGACCAAATAGGATTTGTGCTACAAGGTCCTAGTACTCTGATGCCTGAGGGACGTAGTGAAGACCACTGCCTTGGTTTGTATGGTATATGGGCTTAAGGTACTGCAGTAGAGATAGCTTAATGTAATTATTGAAGCTGAAAAAGAAATCCAAGACATTTAATTCCATGGCTAACATTTGGAGTTCACACTATACTGAAGGAATCTCAAAGTTAAGAAGTAAATGTTTTATGTCTAGTGGTTTATGAGCTGTGGAAAAATTAATACAAAATAAAGATATCTAGGAACAGGAAACAGAGGAAAGAGGGCACTTAGTTTAAGACAGTAAGGAGCCTTCGTATGTATTACAGAGTGATCCTCTGGTGATCTATGATTATCGAGACACTTAAAGGACGTGATGAAATCATCTATGTGAGTATCTGGGGTATAGTTATCACAGTCAGATATGGAAAGGTAACTGAGGAAGATAAACCAGCTCAGCCACAGAAGGGTGAAGAAGGAGAATAATGAGTTCTTATATGCTAAAAGCACAGGGGAAAAAGGAAACAACATAGAACAGGAAGGCATTGTACCTAGTAAGAATAAGTCAGGCACAAGCTTAAAAATACTGTGTGTTCTCACTTGTATGTGGAAACTAAAACAATAATCTTAAAGAAGTAGGAATAGTATAGTTTTTATCCATATCTATACAGGGTATCTAGGAGGGAAGAATGGAGAGAGGGTGAACAATGGGCTGCCAGGTAAGTATGGGTAAGAAGGATTGCTTTTCATGTTCTACCATTAGCATGAACTACGGTTTGTAGTGGATACCTGTTCTATCTATGAACTTGAAGCATCGCCCCTAGAGATGTAGCAGGTAACTACCTATAACACTGAAGTACCTGCCCCTGGGGTGTGGCTCAGGGTTACCCTTAAGACCTGAGATGCACATAGGCCACTCTTTGCTTCCTTGTGGGACTTGTATGCTGGGACATTCTCAGGCAGAAGAACAGCATGGGAAGGAAGGAAGGAAGGAAGGAAGGAAGGAAGGAAGGAAGGAAGGAAGGAAGGCCTACCTAGTGTCTCTATTAGGTTGTCTTATACCCATACTAACCTCATGATGTTCAAAACTGACCTTATCTTTACCCTCTCCCAAATTGTCCCTTCCTGAGACCCTAGAACTTGAGAATATCTCTGACCCCTCTTCTTTCCTTCACACTCCACATACATCCATTTTCTTTAGAACACATAATGAACACAACCATTCAATATCACTACAACTCCCAACACCCTGAGATGCCATGGCAGCTCTGCAGATTTCCTTATTCCCTCTATCTTGTTGAGTTTCTCTATATATTTGCTTAACGGGGGAAAAAAAGCATCCTTAAGTTCCCATCTTGTTTAAAGTCAAACTCAAGGTCCTTAAATGTCAGAAAGGAGTGTCATAGAACAATGTTGTCTCTCATCACACCAAACTCAGCCCCTGTCACTCCTTCCTTCACCCTCCTGTTTCTGGGGCAGGACATCCCATGATATTCCTCCAGCATCTGAGTCAGCCCCACACCTGTCTTCTTGTCTCTGCATCAGTCCTCTCTGCCGATAATGTTTCTAGATCTGCAAATGAACCAAGTCTCTAAGTGCCTTCAAGTGTTTATTCAAATATTGCTCTTTTCTTTAATAACCTCTTAAGAATAGTAACTTGCCCTCAGCTTCCCAGTGCTCCCAACAACCCCTCCACCTTAATATTTTGCATAGCTCTCCCACCCTCAGTCCTACATGGAAAACTTTCATCAAGTTTCTCCTCCTGGTCAGTGACTCACGCCACACTTTGAGATCCATGCTATGGGGATCCAGCACAGCATCAGCATTCAATAACCCTCTTAACTGGACACTGTATTATCGAGTGTACTGCACAGTTCATTTAGACTACAACAGGATAATATGTTACCTATTCTGTTACATATTGATACAAGAATTATGTTAGTATTTGATTGACCACAATATTTTTAATTCTACTTTTTTATTAAGTAGTTATATCTTCAAACACATTAGGTTAAAGCAAATGAAACTATCCAATTTTTGTCTAAAAGTGAATCAAAGTGGGCAGTTTCATATGTTTTAACAATTCTAATAATTTTTCTGTATCATAAATAGTATAATAGTAAAACTATTTGAAATGTATTAAGTTACAAAATCACACAGCATTTGATCTACAAATGCACAAAAATATTTAACTTTAAGGATGAACACAAGAGCTATAAATTTTATTACAAAGGAAAGTCACTATTAAAAAATAATGTAAAAAAATACAGTATAGGAAATGAGGAAAATGGAAATTATTTGAGGGTACTGGTTTATAGTAACCTGGGGGATATTTTTTTTTCCTTCACACCTCTCTAATTTCCACATTTTCAAACAGTGAAGAATTTGGATAGGGTTCAATCAATAACTGAGTACTAATCTAGTTGAAAGTTTGGAAAAAGTTTATCCCCAAGGCTAATAGAAACAGCTGTATTGCATGTGAATAGGAAAGCCTGAGGAAATAACGTGAGGACTCACTTGAAGCCATTTCCAGATGATGCGTTACAAAGATGTCAGAAACCCGTCTGATTAAACTTTGAACCAGTTGCTCCTGCTGTTTAGTTTGTTTGCTTGGTGCTGATTCAAAGTAGAGCACTTCCAGTCTACTTCTAGCACATTCTGAAATGTGCTAGAAGTAGACTGTTTCTGGCCTATTCTCCTGTATTTGGGAGACTCTGCTCTGCCCACTAGAGGAACTCTGTCCTGGTCTCCTGTTACTCCACCCTCCCCTAGGGGAAGTGTCAGGAAACTACTGCCTAAGCACCAGACCCTGATGCCTACTCTCATACATAAAGCACCTTCATGAATGTACAGCTGAAGCCTCCCTACAGTGGCAGAATCGAGTCATTGTGGTAGAGACTGCACAGCCAGCAAAGCCAGTGTCTTGTCCTTTAAAGGAATTGTTTCCACACTCCCATAAATTGAAGTTCTACCTAGATGGCTAATTCTAGCTCAGCAAGACACCCACACCCTGTCTGGAGACAGAGGAAAAAGAAAAAGGCCACATAGGGAACCTGTGGAACCACTTCCATGGTACACACCATGACTCCTCACCTTTTACTGACATGAAGGGAAGGAACCAGAAATGCACTGACCTCAGACATAGAGATAAATCCATGTCTAGAAGGCAGTGGCTTTAGTGGACCCCAGGGAAAATGAGCAATGTTTGCTGTGATTAACTACAGCAAAGGTAGGATGGTGTTGGTGGAAAGAGAAAGCCCCCAAACAGCTGCCCATGTCTCTAAGTTTAGACAAGAGTGAGATTTTTTATATTGAGAAGCACTTCACAAGGTAAGAGCTGGCTTTAGGACTTAGCCTATTCTTTTCTGACTCCTAGTTATATATCAAACAGTCAGAACTCTGTAACACTAAAAGTCTAAGGAGCAAATTGTTAGACTCTGCATTTGTAGTCAGCGGCTGAAAAACGGGTGTGCATCACTCCTGTGCAGTTTCCTCTTCTGGTCTGTACACCTCCAAAAATCTGACAGAAGCTACAGATTCAGATGTTCTGCACACACTGTGCTCCTCTTCTAAGCCTCCCTCCTACTGTGCTATACATCTATAAACACAGAAACAAAATACACCCTGGACAGTTCCTCATTCGACTTACATTTCTAACTTCCTTATCTTAACAAACCTACGTATTAGGTATGTCAGGGAATACAAACACAAGCTTACCACAGGACAAGAGGGAGCAAACATAGGCCACTGTCTAATGTTGTGCATAAAGCTTTAGAGAATTCACCTATGTTGGTCTTTATGTTACTGTAACAAATGCCTGAGACAATTAACTTACACAGAATAATGGTTTAGAACTGAGGTCGTGCAACACAATGTAGAGCAAATGATAGAGCAAGTTTGCTCATCTTATGTTCAATAATGAAAAATCAAAAAGAGAAAGAGATGTGGGCCCCCATGAATCTTCTTCAAGGCCACATACAAAATGACCTAAAACTTTCCATAAGCTCTTAAATTTTCTACCTCTTAAAATTTCTACTACCTTTCAAAAGTACCAAGCCAGAGAAGAATCTTACACACCTGAGTCTGGGAGCTGTGTAGATCCAGACCACAGCAGCAGCCATGCTTGTGGATCTGCATTTGTCTGTTGCATTCTTGTTTCCCTGTTAAGAAGTGGCAAAAAGAAACTGTGCCCTAGAAAACCTAAGCTCTTCCCCAACGAGGAGAAATCTTGCCAGTTCTTCAACACCGGCATTGTAAGGAAGCTTCACATTATCTGAACTTACATTATGTTGGAGGGTCTTACCTACAGCTGGGGAAGACTGAAAGTTACACAGCCTACCCCAACAGCCTAATCAACAGACACTTCTCTAGTCCGAATTCTTAAGAACACAGTACTTGTTTCCTGTAGCTGATCACCAAGCCCACATGGAGGAAAGAAAGCATGGATCTGGATGCTGTGGAACACGGGATTCCAGGAAAATTTAACAGGAAGTCAATTTGCCCTCTGCTCAGCTTCTTACCTGGAGCATTAGATTCACAGACAGGAAGTGTAGTGGTGCTTATCAGAGCTTAAGGATGGGGGGGATGCAATACTGTTTAGTGGATGTAGTTATCTTCATTTTTCAAGATAAAGAGTTCTGGAAATGGTTGTGACAAGATATTTAACACCATTGAGCCACACTCCTGAAAATGTGTGACTTGTTTAATTGTATGTTTTGTTTATGTAACTATTACAAACACTGGGAGGAAATAGACATTTTTTAAATATAACCACAAAAGCAGTTATTTCTTTTTAGAAAGAAAAAATGAAACACAACAAGGAAGGAAAAGAAGGTCATAGGATTGTGAGAGGATATTTGCAGTATCTGACAAAGAGCCCATTAAAATTGATTTTAAAAATAAACAAATAAGTAAATAAATAAGGAGGAAGTTAAAAAGCAACAACAAACACCATCACCACAACAAAAACCAAACAGGTACTTTATGCATGAAGTCAAGAAAGCAATGGGAGTGTTCAGCTGTATCATCACCAGAAATATGCAATTCAACTACAATGTACTATTCAGAGATATCTTCCAATGATTTTAATTAAAAGCATGGAAAGAATTGATATTACCATGATGAGACTTGAACTCCAATAACTGGTGACAGTATCAATTGTTACAACTGTTTTAGCAAACTAGCTTATCAATAACTGCTGATGCTATCCGTATCACAATCTCTTGGCTTTCAAGTGTCTGACAGATAGGAATAACTAAGTACACTAATGGAAGATGGATAGCAGCGTTCATCTCACTGCTATTGATAATAACTTGGAAATGAATACTTAACACCCAACAGTCCATGTGTCTACCAACAGTAGAAACCATAAATGATGGAATGTTCATACCACTAAATACCATTCATCAATGAGAACAATATACATGAATTTCAGAATAATGAATATGCAGAATAAGCCGGGTGGTGGCTGCGCACGCCTGTAATCCCAGCACTCGGGAGGCAGAGGCAGGCGGATCTCTGTGAGTTCGAGGCCAGCCTGGTCTACAGAGCTAGTCCCAGGACAGGCTCCAAAGCTACAGAGAAACCCTGTCTCAGAAAAAAAAAAAGAAAAGAAAAAGAAAAAGAATATGCAGAATATAATTTGTTTTTATTTAATTTTCCATATTTGGCTGAATTAATCTCAGAAGTCAGACACTCATATTCAAAGTCATTAGTGGTTAGACTGAGGCATAGAAGAGGCCTTTCAAAATGCTTGTAATATCCTGTGTGCTTTGAGTACTTCTGACATAGGTAAACAGTGAAGGCATTTCCCTTTACACTGTCTGGAACTTCAATAAAGTAATTTTATCTTGTGGTTCAGACACTGTTTTCATGAGTATGTTCACTTCCTAAAAAGTAATTAACATATACATATACAGTTCATTAATTTTAAGGCATTTATTCTAAACTTCAAAGCAAGCTTACTTTAAATATAAATAGCTAGAATATCACTAGAAATGCTATATAATACATATTATATAACTAGAATACTATATTTATATATATAACTAGATAATATAAAATATTACCAGAATATAAATGTAAACTACATAAAATATAACTAGAAAAATATATAAACATATGTATCTATAAATCAGCCATAGCCACAGTGAAACAAATTTGAAACTGAATAAAAAGGACCACAAACTCTTCTTCATGACAGCTAGGAAAAACAGCTTTAGGACATTCTCCTGGCATCAGGACAAATGTTTCCCTTTGTCCTACTTCTCAACCTTTGACCACTTATTGAGTGAACAACGCTTAGGAACATAAGGGAATATTAAAAAAGAGGGAGGGAGAATTTTTACCAGTTTCAGAGAGCTCTGTATTTACTTTAGCCTTTGGAGATTGTTTTAAATCTACCTTTCTTTACTTACCATTTTAAAAGTCTCTCCAGACCCTTTGAGATTATTGTTCAAGTAGCTTGGTCACTTGAATTTCACTTTGATACTGAATTTACAAAAATAGTACAAATAAAATGTTTACTAGAGATGCTCAATAAAGGTAGGTTGTGTACACAAACAAAACTGACTCATTTTCATGTTGACTCCTGGGGGAGTCTGAGCAAAACTTCCAGAAGCCCTTATATAGATTTTTAAAACAATATACACTGTACTCCAAGGACCTAGAGAACTCAACCTAGTAAATTTAGATTCTTTTCAGCAACAGTCAGGGTGATTTATTTTATGTTTCTTTATTAACTTTAAAAATCTTGAAATAAAGGAGAAATACTCTTTCCTATGGGATGAACTATTTCAAATCACTCAGCCTTTTATTAATTCTCCATCTACTGTGTGGATTTACTATTGGTCACATATCCACAAAGTCTTTAAAAGTATTCAAAATGAGCAAGAAATGTCCACTGTGTCTTTTTACACTTTATAATTGTATATAAAAATCAGTCAATATAACAGATTCCTAATGTTCAGGCACTAATTGTATCTGCTTGATTAGAGTCTCATAAGATAAATGAGTGTGTCATAAACCAAGAGTTTCACTTGAGTTTGGTTTGATAAAATTAAAAATATTTTAAACCATTGCTATATATATATTCTAGCATTTTAATACTAGTGATTCAGCCCAGTGCTGGATGTTATATGATTTTTGAAATAGTCATTTTCTTGACTAAAGAATTTTAGTGAAAAAAATGTCTCCTTGGAGTTATATCATAGTTTTGGATCTCTGTTTCATTTCATTTAGGTGGAACTTTTTGTTGTATTTCTTTTCACTGAGTAGTCTGTTTTTGCTGTGGGACTGACTCATTCTTGGATCATATATGATTACTGTAAGAAAGCCTATAGACAATAAAAGGCCAATCACAAATTTACACAGATATTTAACAACATGTTAAGTAAATCAGGGATCAGAAGAATGTAATTGTCAATATGAAACTCATTTCTTTCATTTACTGATTCCTTAACCACTGCTGTATTTCTATGCCTTCTCCTCCTTCTGGGTCTCATGTATCCCTAACTGGCTTCCGGCTCACTATGGAGCTGATGATGATCTTGGACTTCTAACTTCCCTGCTTCCACCCATCATATGCTAGTGTTTTAGCTTTGGACCACCACATCCAGTTTATGTGGTGCTGGGAATCAAGCCCAGGGATTCCTACATATGAGAGAAGCTTTCTAGAAACTGAGCTGCACACTTTGTCCTGATGTTTTCTTTTTCAAACATTCTTTAATAGAATAGGAATAAACCAAGTAAGTGATCATTAAAAAAAAATTCTCTTTTCCATTAACATGTCTCAGGGGAACTTACGTTCTTACCAGGATTATCACAATATCAATAAAGGAATGAAGAGTAAATTCAAACAAGAGAAGAGGGAAATCTATTAAAGAAGGACACTTTGAAGTAGAGCTTGGATCTGGGGATCAAAAACAAACAAACAAATAAACAAACAAAAGAATTAAAGATTATGCTGCATTTTAAAAAAATATTTTCAATGCTATATAAGGGCATAAGACATGGGAATACTGAGGAAGTAGCATGTAGTGACTCTATACATGTATATACTAACATTTAAACCAAGCTAAGCATGTTATCTCTTTAAGAATATGTTTACTTTTTGTGGTGGAAACTGAAAACTTTTCTTTCAATATTGCTGTTGTTTATAATCACCCTGCTGTGCACACTAGAAACTGTAGCTTTGGTTACACACTGGGAGGGGAGGTAGAAGGAGAGCACTGGTTGGAAATGGGTCGTTCTGGGAGCTGTCCAATGTACCGAGTGAAAAATGTACCCTTTAAAAACCTGTTGTAGTTCCTGATTCCCTCTGAAATCAAACAGTCTTCATTTACATATTTCCTGCTGTTTCTTCTGATCTGCCTTTGAAATTGTTTTTCAGCGTGGGTGTTTTCACAGATCTCTACACTTTGTGATTAACTACAGCCATCAGTAAGCCAAAAATTGGGGAATAGGCTTTCTGTGTGAAGATTCGGGATACACAAAAATCAGTAAAACTTCATTCCTAGTATATCAAATTTACAATCTCTTCTATTTCTGTAGGTAGCCTCTAACTTCCCCTAAAGAAGAATTCAGTAAGGTATAGCTTTCCCTCTTAAACCCTCCTGAGGATGCCAACGAAAGAGGAGTAGCACAGATCAAAGTGTTGGATTTTTCTTTGTTCAAGAACAAATACTTGATTGGCAATTTAAAAGTCCAAAGACTGGCTCCTCAGCAGAGGGTGAGCTGTTCTTTGGCTTATTTAAGCTAAATTGTATTTTTCAAAGGAGGCTTGTGGGTTCAGGAGGAAGGGGGACAAATACAACGGACAGACAACAGACGGATGGTGTTGCTTTGTCCCTTGAGGAGTAATATACTGTAAAGGCATATGCATAAATGTTCCGAGTCTCCAATTTTTATTTCATTATTACCAGAACCTTTTCCCTCAAATACAGCCCTCCACTGTAGAGGATAAGGCCAGGGAGAGTAAAGTCAAGTATCTCAATTGTCAGGCTGATTGTGTCCAATCCGACTTTAGAAGTCAGGGTCTGTAACCAGGCAGTGAGTTGTTTGCGATGCCCTAGAAGGAAAAAGAAAACACCGGTTCCAACAGAGACACTGGGGAATGCGCTTGGGCCCCCTGGCCATGATTACTTAAGCTAATGGAAGGTCTTGCCTTTCAGCAGCCGCTGCACTAGGATACCAGACAAACAGCTTCCCTCGACCCCTGGCTGGAAGGGCCCCTCTTCTGGACATCATTAAAAGCGCATGCACTTGTTTCACATCCATTGGCAAATGGCGGCAAGATTCAGGACTCCTACCCTGAAGCCAAGGAGAAATCATCGCAGTGGAAAGATTTGGGCTTTGAAGTTCCAAACCGAAATTAAAGACCTACATGGGAAAAGGAACCAGGAGAACATTGGTTGGATACAGGGATGAGACCAGACACACAAAAAAAGCACAGCAGGTAAGAACTGGGGGTTGCTGCCAAGAAGGAACTGCCCTGCATGGTGCTGCAGAGGCAAAGCATTCTTAGAACCTGAAAGCCTGTTGCCTTGAGCCTTCCATGAGTGCTCAAGCTTGTCATCTCCTATCAGCTTCCAGAAAAGGGACTTTGCCCTAGCCTTCCCTCTCCCTGCGAATAATCCTTTCGGCTGGCTTATAAATACTAATGTCTCTCTGCATTTGGTGATGATGCGCCAAAAGAGTCAAGGCCATTAAGAAGCCTCCTCCGCAGCTATGCCCTTCCTGCAAGAAAATCGATGACACAGACACTGAGCATGGCCACCTATCCTGAGAGCTGCTTGGACACTACCATGCTGAACTTTGTCGCAGATCTCTCGTTGGCCTCACCGAGACACCCTCTTTTCTGTGACTTCCCACCTGGGGTCCCTTTTGGGGACCGAACACTGGGGTTCAGAGAGAGAAGACCCAGAAGGCTGTCGCAATTTGAGGAAACAGACCAGGAGGAAGAGGTGGGCGAAGTGGTCTATGAGGACCGGGAGGAGGAAGAAGAGGAGGGAGACGGACTCCAGAGAGTATCATCCTTGCTGGGCCGCCCCAAAAGGAAAAGGATCATCACCTATGCCCAGCGCCAGGCTGCCAACATTCGGGAAAGGAAGAGGATGTTCAACCTGAACGAGGCCTTTGACCGGTTGCGCAGGAAGGTGCCCACCTTCGCTTACGAGAAGAGACTGTCTAGGATCGAGACCCTCCGCTTGGCCATTGTCTATATTTCCTTCATGACGGAGCTCCTGCAGAGCAGCGAGAAAAAGGAGGCCGGCTAAGCGTGGAGGGGAGAGCCCGAGGACCCCACCCCCTTACTTGGAAGGGAGCGTTTGAAGGGCAGGGGGACTGCTGGCCTTCTGAGTCTGGGTTTCAGATAGTTAAATTCGCACTCTGCAGCCAATTTTTGAGGATTACGCACAACCGCACAACTGTAGGGTTCATCTGGGAAAGTTGGGAGTCCCCAGGTCAAGACGCTAGAGCTTCTGCTTGGAGCGGGCGGGAAACACCTTTTCTGAGCTTCCCTAGAGATCTCTCCTCCGTGCTCCTTTCATAAGTAGAAATAATAAAATAGAACTTTTTCTCACGCACGATTTGGTGCTGCCCCGTCGCCATCTCCAGCGAGGGCCTCACTGTGGCCAGTGAGGGTGAGTTCACCTCAAGCCGAGAAGGGTGCGGCTTTCCTGGGTTCTAAAAACTCTGTGGGACTTCACGCTCTCAGACTAGTTAGTGGGGAGGGAGAGGCAAAGAGGACGGGAGTGAAGTAGGAAGTAAGGTCACTAGACCAATTCACAAAAATGTAACCTCCGAGAAGGTCGCTCTCTCTCCCTCATTGCCCCCCTCTCCAACCCGGGTGCTGTGACCCCCATCTTGTTGTCAGGTGAACCCTACTACCTTGTCACAAGGCAGAATGTCTCAAGAGTTAAAAGCAGCCCATTCAGTGAAAATCGCCATGCTGCGGTTTGCTCAGAATTAAACCCTGTCCCTGCGGCTGCTGCGCCGGTGGGAGAGGTGGGGGCTCCTCCTCGGCCGGTGCACTTCCAACGCTGGGGGAGAGGGGAAGGGGCGGTGCGCGCGCGGGGGGGGCGGGGTGTTAGTGCTTCTGACAGTCTCCTAGGGGAAAGGGTCAGAGTAACCCTGCGCTCCTGAAAAACAGTCTTAAACCCTGTGTGGTGAAGTTTCTTTCTGTCTTAAGTCTAGGGACTATTGGGAAGGCAAAAGGCCAAAAGGAGAGATGCGTTTTAATGCTTTGAAAATGCCTGCAGGTGGAGGTGAAATTGAAACCGGTTTGTTCTGGGAAGCTACCTTCCCGGACCCTCTGTTATTCCACAGTTCTTCCTTCAGAATGACTTGGTAGCACCAGAAGCTGGGTCTTTATGACAGATGTGAGTAGGTGAAGAAAGGAACAGAGGAGCTGGAGCACATAATTGTCAATCCATTCACTCCAATGAAATCCCAAAGAAAAAAATGCCTGCTTTTACCCCACAATTATGCACCAGTAAAATGAAGTCATAGCAAGCTTGCACAGTGCAATGCTCTGTCATACTCAAATACTAATAACATGGGAATATTATATATGCTCATCCTAGAGAGACTGCAAAATGTAGTTTTAAAAACTTAAAAATGAAATGAACATTTAAATGAGCCCTCACTGCTAATGCTACTAGAATTTTCATCCATTTCCTTCTGTTCTTTTATTTCCTATGCAGTTAGAAATTCAATATATGTAACAAATACGGGATATTTTCAGACATTGATTTTTCTCAGTCAGAATTATGGGATGAGCACTTCATTCACCTTAAATCCTACAGGGGATTTCCATTACTATACATCACTGGCATGCCAATGTATCACAACATAATCTCATTCCTCTGCAGATGGCTAGCTCAGCACCTCCTTTTTTTCAAAAATGGTAACATTGCAAACAGTGTTCTTATAAATGTGTTCTCTGTTGTGATCACCTGGTGTTAGACACTTACAGTCCTTACAGTACACAAATGGGAAGAATTCCTCCCGGGCTCTGTCAGCTCACACTCCATCTCAGTGACACTGCAGGAGCACCTCCTGTTAGCACCCAGAATATTTTTTTCCAAGGGAGCTTGTCATTTTTTAAATAGTACATTTAATTCTCTTTGATTTTCATGGTGGCTATATACACATCTAGAAAAAGCTTACTACATGTTTCTGAGGTTGATATTAAGGCTCAAGTATTTCTGAGCACTTACAAAAACTAAAGCACAAAGCCAAACAAAGCTACCAAATGTAACGTACTAACTGCACTTATTTCACATGAGATAGATACTGGCATCTCTAGGAGCTATATGACAGAAGACAGCCTTAAATTGTGTTCCTGATGCTATATGAATAGGATGAGAAATAGATTGATCATATAGGTCAGTAAATCATAACCATTTCAATATTATTCTATTTTAGTGAATAATAATTGCTTCATTGTTGCTTTTTCATTTTGTTTTAATGCACTCCATATTTTTTAGCTGAATATACTTGAAAAGTTATCTTCTGGGCTTTCAAGAATGGTTGAACAAGGCTTGAAAGGCAAGAAGTCCAGACACAGATATTAATTCACATTTATAATTATGTTTCATTGCATCTTTACAAGGACAATAGAGATGTAGCTAGGAGTAAATTAAAAATTCTGTAAAAGATCTTTAAAATAGAATATATAAATTTAGCATCAATGTGTGGCTAATATCATTGATAACTATATTATGAAATATAATCTACTAAGAAGTAGCACAACTCTTTAGACACATTTAACATAGTATTGCATATTTTATGTATTTATATGCAGTTAAGTGTTATTCATGCTGAAGTCTTTTAAGGCCTTTCCTTCTATTTCTTTCCCTAGGATTAGGTAAGATCTGCAATTAGCCCCCTTTCCCAATATCCTTTTAACTGTGTCTTTCCACCAGGATATTTTCTACCTCTGCTATGAGAATGTTAGAATACACTGAAAAGAGAAAAAGTATAAATAGTTAATCCAAATAGTAACAAAACCAGGGAGGGTAGTTTTTGTAATGCTCTAGAAACTTTATTAAAATGAACTGACTCAAAAGACTGAGGTAATAGCTCAGTATTAGAGTGCTTGCCTAGAACATACAAAGCCCTGGGTTTAATTCCTAGCTGTTCTAAAATGAAATGTCTTGAAAAATGACTTTATATCACATTTATAAAGTACTGTTCTTAAGTTCCTCTTTGTAATGTTTTCATTACATGGCTAGTGTATGCTGTGTTTTAAGATACTGTTGTAATTACTCATTTTAATATGTGAAAGAAAACTAGCTAGTTATTTCTCATCTCATCATACAGTATTGCTCATGTGATCTACTGGGTTAATAAATGCCCACACTTAACTATTCTATAATTTATTTGTTTAATAAAATCTTGACTTTTTACAGATCATGTGGATGGGTTCAAAATTAAAGAGCCTATAGAATATTATTCATTCAGGTCCTTCTGGGGAATAAATAGCACTTTTTTTATATAAAGTCTGAGGCTGGAGAGATAGTCCAATGGTTAAGAACACTGTCTGCTACTGAGAAAGCCCAGTTCCATTCCCAGTATCCACATGTTGGTTCACAACTGTAGGTCCAGTTCCAGAGGACCTGACACCCTCTTCTGGCCTCAAAGGACACTGCATGCACACGATGCACAGACAGAACATCCATACACATAAAGTAATAAAATAAATAAAAGAAAGAAAATCGACAAGTGTTGAATAAGTAAAAAATACACAGAATTCAAAATTTTATGTGTTGTTAAAAAAATTTAATTCCAGAAGGGGGGAAATCCTGTGTAGTGTAAATTCCATCAACACCATTGGGTAATAATGAATACAGTCAACCATCACTTAATCATTTCCACTATTCTAACACTTTCTGCTATGATCATAGCAAACACATGCTATTCCTACATAGAATTTCTCTTCAGAAGTAAATGGTATCAAGTATCTTCTAAATAAAAAGCCATTTCTCATTATTACTAAAAGAATTACATCTACTATTGCTTAAACTATTACATTTTATAAGTATTTGTTCTTTGTAGATTTCTACATGTCCCCAAAGGAAATGTCTTTCAAAGCATTTTCATAATCACTATGCTGATGACATTGTTTAAACCCTTGAAATGATCACAGACTCTGAGAAATGGAATGATTTAATCATAATAGCAAATCATTCTTAGAGAGATGACAAAATTATCCATAGCCCAACATTAAAACCAATGTGCCACCATATGTAGACACTCTAAATGTCCAAACATGTGCTCTTATTTTGGGTACAGCCAAGGTACTTTCAACAAAAATTTCATTGGTATGTTTTGAACACACAGTATGTCAAAATTGCTTTATTTTTTATTACCTACATTAACATTAATGAAATATCATAGGACATTGGGTCTTAATAACTCCTACTAACTTAAAAGGGCCTAATGGTGTCAGTTCTAAAATACTACAATAATTGATTTTTTTAAATCTTAAAGTTATTTGATCATTTTGAATCTAAATATCATTTTAGATGTAGCTTGAAGGCAATTTATTCATATACCCTCTACAGACTAAAAACTGACTTTTGGTCTCAAACACAGTTCTCCATGAATATCAGATTACTATTAGTATTCAGACATGTTAACCATAAAAAGATCTAAACGAGATCATTTTTGAAAGATATAATTAAGCTTTCCAAGAAAAGTAAAAATAATCAAGAGGCTTTTCCATCAACAGAGAAATGTTCATTCAGACTGAGCAGCCTTACTGTTCGCTACCCAATTCTGGCAAAATTAGCACTAAAAATCAAACCAAATATTCAACTATTATGCACAGCCTGGGCATGAACATACAGTTCAGACCATTGCACTGGTGTCTATTACCATATGTGTCAGCATTTCCATTAAGAAAAATACTTCATATAAAGTTTATTATGATGATATAAAAATATTGAGATTCAATTTAATAAGCAAAATCTTAAGACACCTTTCCTTCTAATGACAGATCTTCAAGAGGAACTTCAAATGCAATGAAGCCAAAGCTACATTTTACATACGTTGCTTCAAAATGTACATACATGTTAAAATGCATAGGATCCACTAAAAAAATATAAATTAGATCACTATTTTATTTTTACCAAATAGCAGTAACATTAAATGTTAACTACTCCACAGATGGTTTAAAGTCGAGACTATTTTGTTTAATAATATTTGTTAATGCTTTTTCTAGATATCTGTAGCTTGGCTCACATTCATTCGGTGTTTCTTGAACTTCACCAGTACTTTAAAGGAATTCAGACCCGTGTCAGGACAGCACCGTCTCTTCCTGTGAATATGGGATTAAAAAATTGGTTACAGAACAGGAATCAGCAGTTCTGACCATTTTGTTTTGACTTTGGGGTTTCTCTGAATCTGAAGCACAAATGTGGGGGAGGAGGGGATGGAAAGGAGCGAAGGGGCAACGTGGCGGGGTAATACAGCAGAGGGACGGAAGAAGTTCAGGTCTCTGCAGATGGAAGCCAGTGTGTTTCCACAATATTCTAAATGACAGAGCATATGAAAATACAAAGAGAGCGTGACTAGTAATCTTAACACCACGTATAGTTGATATTTAGTAAGACCTAAATTTAACAAAAGGTAATTAATATTTAAAAGTTGGTGGAGTCAAAATTTGACAGATATGGCATGATGGAAATGAACCTATAAAAATGCCTCATGTCTGATTAGTGTGATGTGTTTTATCAAAGCACCATCCACATACCTTCTTTCAATAAACCTTCACAGTTGGACTGCCAGAAGACTTTAAGGCTCTCAATTAAATTGAACCATCATTGTACCATCTTAATTATTCCTTCTACCAATCATTGAAAACAGCAGGATACTAGATTTAAAAAACAAAAAACAAAAACAAACAAACAAAAAAACCTGATGGTTACATATAAGCACCACATTGCTTTGAAAGATATTGCTGTCAAAGATCAAAAGAAACTTAACATGTTCTGTGGATGATAAATTATACAAAAGGCTGGTATGGTCTGGCTCCCTCAAACGCCACATTTTACAACCTTCTATTTAGGGCTCTGTGAAGGAGATTTCCACCTGCAACCAACAAATGTAAATGACCTCAATGCAGCTGTTATGGACAGGGTTTTCTTTTTTATGATTTCCAGTCTTCAAAAGGGGAAAAAATTCCTATGAGGATATGGAAATGGATCAAACAACTGGTGAAGAATTGAAGTCAAGAATATCAGCTAAACACGTCTGAGTGAATCAATGAATCAGCCTGCTATTTTATCACAGGTAACATTGGGACTTCTTCCAATGACACTAAAATCTTAATCTATATTTGTGATGGGTCAGATAACTATATTAATTCTCACAGTGTTTGGGTAATGAATGTTCTAAACACCGTGTTGAGCTACTTATATAACTATTTAAAGGTCACAGAAGAATATTAGAATGTAGATCATATTGTTTATTGTATACTAAGGAAGCACAGAGCAAAGGAGTTTAACAATTTTCCCAGTTCAATCATCTACCCAAAAGCAAAACCAAGGTTTCAAAGATTTCAGTGACCAAATCGGAGGAACTGAGATTACAGGGAGAGGGTTAGATTATTCTTATAATTAAGCAGAGCTGCCGGGGCAAAAATAATATTCTCTTTTTATGCATTGTCCTGGAAACCTACAGTTACTTCAAAATTGAAATTTTCAAAAATGTAATTATTACTCTAGCATCCATTAACCTTGGAACTACAATAAAAATGCAAATACTCAATTTTAAGAAATCATTCACAAATACCTTAAACATGCTTTTTCCCTATAATTCTTCAAGTGTTTCATGAATCTGAGCTGTTACTTTGTCACATTTAGTGTGAACCCTGAAATAGCCATTGGGGTATCCTTCCATCCTGACCTTGTACAACAAAATACCAAGTGTCTCTTTCTGCGTTTTTTCATCTGAGATGATTTGCTTGCTACAGACACATTCTGAAGTACAGCATCATATAGCATTGGTGCATCTTGGTCCTGATCCTGAGACCTACCTTGTTGTACTATAATGAGAAGCATAAACACAACATTATTTAGAGAAAGGGGAGAGATAGTACAAAGAACTTACTGCTTTGCTCATGCAAAGTAAATATTTAGTCAATAGTGCTATTATACTCCAGTGTTGAGTGTGTATGGATAATGATTCAGCCTTTTAGAAGGGCCTGTGAGAACACATACTTAAAACAAATATTAGGCCACCCTGCTTTTCTAAGATAAGGTGAGAGTCATCTAAATACCACAGCAATTTGTGTCCAATTAAACTATTAACATGATGACATTCTAAGTGTAGAAACGTTGGTACAGTGCTTGACACATAAAATCATATTCTAGGGTCCCTAGGAAAGCTATTGTAAACCTTACACTCCTAAAATTATCTCTAAGATTTATATGCAGGAGTTTTTATGTGAAAAATAGAACATTCATACACCACAGGACTGTGATAGCTGAATTGTGACATTTTCAGGAATCTTTTAGAAACATCATCTGGAAGTGGTGCTGCTAATGATCATTGAGGAAAGTGGGTTTTCCAGTGCCAACTACTTACATGCCCCGGTTACAGACTGATAGTGAAATCTCAAAAGTGCAACCCACTCCATTCAGCCCATTAGAAACAGGAGTAGTATGGTTATGTTGTGCTTTAGGTTTTTGAAATGCTGAAGTGGCACCCTTGCCTTTTTTAGAAAGTACTGGGGATTTACAGGTCAGAGACCTCACTTTGAAGCATCATGAGGGGAATATGGGTCCCAAATCACATCCTTGGCTATCTTGTGGCATATTTGCTGTTTATAGTGGTTTTAATTCTAATGTCTGATTTTGTATTCACTCACATAGGCCTTTTGCATACTGACAATTCTGAAAAAAAGAAGTTGCTTGTACTCTTTAGCTTGGATTTCTTTTCAAGCTGAGTAACAACCTTTATTTTTCTTTAAAATATTTTCTTTAAAATAAGGTTGACTTTAACTTATAAATAATCTTTCAACGTTTAAAAATGGGAAACTGTTTTTAGATGTAGCATTTTATATAATAATTTGCCAAGAAAGAAGAATTTTTAAGTATCCTGTTCCTTCAAAATCTTTGATTCATCCCCATGTGTCTCATCTGAGGGCTGATGATAAATAGCCTTCTGGAATATGTTAATACTTTCTGGACAGAAAACATACCAGTTTCAGATATCTTAATGATGGATTCATAGTTTTGGCCAAAGAAATGTTGTGACTCTACTTAATAAGCATGTGACAAGTAGTGGTTTTGTCCACTGAGGACTTTATTGAACATGCCTCATCATCTCTTTCTTCACTATTCATTTACCTGATCTCACCAAAGCCCATCAAAGTCGGAGCATATGAGCTCAGTTAATATACATATATATTATATGTTACTGCTTTGCTAAAGAATAACAGGACCACAAATTAAGCATCATACCCTTTATTATTATACTACATTTCATCAAATATAACAAACTGCTACTAAAGTTAACATAAAACAGGCTGAAAAATGCCCCCAGACTCAAAAACATTATACAACAAAACAACAAAAATCTCTCCAAATTGCATCCACATGAAATTAAGCACCATATCTCAGTCCAAACCTCAGGGACTTTACCCTGAACACCCTCAGGTTTTTCCTTATTAATAATTTAAATCCATGATCCATTGTATGGTTTACACATGTTAATATGCATATGACCAAAAAACATTTCCACCAGAATACCTTCATATATATTTCAGAATGTATTGTGAATATGCAAATATTTTTACTCCTAACTAAAACCTCTAACACATTTGTTTTCCTTCCTTTTCCACAACGTTTTGGTAGCTCCTGGCTATTACACTGCTGGTATCTTTTTCTTGGAACTTAAGTTGCGTTAATGATTGTTATTGAAGGTTTCCATCTTTTGTCACAGAGTGGGTTTTTTAAGTTAGTGCCTATGTCTTCATATATTGAAAACAGTCATAGGAATGTTGTAGTTCTTCCCCAAACTTTGGCCCCACACAAGTGTATCAGCCTGAATATAATTACTAAGCCCAGCAGCTCAGACAGTGGTAGAAAAGAAGGCGTCTGGAATTGCAATTCGGGAAACCTACAGAACACTCATTGATTAGATGAGGGTCATTGGCTCAATGAGAAAAACAGAATTTTCCTTGGGAGCACAGCTCCTTCCTCCTGAAGAGATTCAAGAGTGGCTGCAGTTCAGGCAATTTCCATGTCAACAAAGGGGTTTGAAAGGACTCATGAACACTTAATAAACCTTGGCTCTGATCAGGAAGGCATAGGCAGTATTTTGCAATATGATAAAATTTTGTGGATTCTTACAGCTTCCTGTAAAATTTCACTTGCAAAAATTGAGCCTATAGAACTCGGACTATGATTGCCTCAAGATTTGATTACAAAATATGTAACAATATTGTTTACAATAAAATAGGGAAAATAACCTAGATGTCTAAATTGTGAGATCTTATTTAAAACTGATACAGTCCTTAAAAAATATACATACATAACAACTTGTTCTACAGATAGTAGAGTAAATAATAAGAAAATATTGTATAAAGCAAGATGATTTTGTTTCAGTTTCATCTAGGATGTTGTGCATATATTTATACTTGTATTTATAAATATACCAGAGGGGGATATTATGGCTTATTTGCATTTACATGTTTAATATATTGTTTTGTAACCAGAAAACTCTCACACAGTTTGTGAGCAGCATTCTTAGTTTGAAGAGCAGAACTGAGAAGAATCCCTGCTTCTTAATTCTAAAACCTTTTAATTCAGTATTTAAAATACTGAGCTAGTGGGTTCTGCAACCTTTTCTGTGGCCGCTGGGAAAGAGACAGGTCTTCTACATTTGGGAGCCGCTCTGATCACCGCCCGTTTGCTGTTGCAAGGACATCCACTATCGTGCTTCAGACGGCCTAGTTTAGCTTAACAGATTTTTTAAAACTATTTTATGCTAAAGAGAACTGTATTCTTTTGGCAAAGAATAATTCTCATTTTCAAATTTGCCTTCAATAAAATATACGTTCTAATGGTTCTCCCCCAGAAAGATTGTTGGAATTAGGAAGATAAGGATTAAATTCAGTATTAAACAAGTGTTCACATTTTTCAAAGAATAAGCACTTATCAATACACCCTTTCGTTACAATGATATTGAAATGGAAAGTTTAACTAAAATGTGAGGGGAGTTCCTTTTAAAACATAGCTGAGTTCACCCACTACTTACACACACACACACACACACACACACACACGAGAGAGAGAGAGAGACAGAACATATCCAAAAATAACTTTCAATAATCTATACTGAATATGAGTCATTTATTAGTCAAGAATGTACTTACCATTTCAAATAAAACTCCATATTTTTAAACAATCCTCCAGCTTTGGTTCCTATTAGACCCAAGGAAACTACAAGGAGTGGGAAGCAGGAACAGCTACATGAAAAGTGGGTAACACTCAACATTTATTTTCTTAAAAGGATATGCTAGTCTCTGGAAATACAAGCTCCCAAAGCTTTACATATTCATATTCACTTTTTTACATGCATATTTACTTTCACATAATTTGCGTATTCACTATTTGAAATTTTTGCCATATACCAAAAGCCAACCTTCCCACACGTTTCTAATGTAATTTATAAATATTTAAAATGTGCACTGCTTTTAATAAGTTTTATTGTTTTTAACACGTGACATTTTATCCCCATTAGCAGTAACAGATGTCTAATGCATTAAAAAGGAAAATCCTGCACACGTGTTGAAATAGTGGACTTTACTGAAAGGAAAAGGCATGTGCTTTGATTTATATTAGTCAAAATGTAGATACTGTACTTGGTGCTATTTCAGGAAATGAAAAGGTGAGGAAACAGTTATATAACAGAGCAAAAGTCTCTATAGAAACCAAAAGTCTAAGCCTGAGCCACTTGAGCAAAATTAATGCCTAGAATATAGTCATATTATCCCCAAGAGAGCTAATTCCAACAAAACAAAACTGTCCATTGATAAATGCAAGTCATATAGTATTTATAATCCTGTTTTGGTTTTCCATCAATTATAAAGCTAAACACTTACATAGATTATGAATATTTAGGAGAAATTTGAAAAGATCACAGGGGAAAAATGCTGTTTACTCACTGTTTTCAATGAGACTCTTTTTCACTATTGATTAACAGAAACACAAAGGGCAAATTGAAAAATAATGCAGGACTGTGAATATAACTCAGTGGTAGAGTCCTTGTCTATCATGCATGAGACCCTGATTTCAATCCCAATATTATAATAAATAAATAAGTAAATAAACAAGCAAGAACTTAAAGAAGACAGCAATACAACCATGTTTGTTTCCTTGGGTGATTTTCCGCCTCCACTTCCACACTTACCTTCTCTTCTGCTGACTCCTCACGGCATTGCTGTGAACTTACCGCACCTTCCCATTATACACAGTGCAGAGATAGATTCCTAAGCCATGGGATAACAATTATGTCACTGAAAAACTCTAAGTACTAAAGTCTGAGGTACGTCATTCAAATCTCCCAGATGTACTGAGAAGGATATTAGCACATATACATCACAGATAAGCAAACAACTTCCAATCAGTTAAAAAGAGTTTAAGGAGTTGTGAAGCCAGACTTTTACAAGACTGTCTCTTTCTCTAGAGGCAACCTTGACAAAGGCTCCATGTTCACGCTATGGACAGAGAGGCTTGTGCCTAATCCTCATGAAGATGATTGTGGAAGCATTGTTCAGAAGGCCTGACTGATGTACAATCACAAGTCCAAAGCCTAAGCTCCTTTGTAAAATGACTGTCAGTTCCTTTGTATCATCTTTCAAAGAGAATATTTGATTCTATCTTATATAATATATCATGAATATTGTGTTTCCCATCTCATTTTAGCTACACTAGCATTGCTTCATGTTCACACAGTGAGAAAAAAATAACATTTGATTGTAAATTGGGATATTGTCTTAAATGTTTTAAAGTGTGTGTGTGTGTGTGTGTGTGTGTGTGTGTGTGTGTGTCTGTGTGTGTGTGTGTGTGTGTGTGTGTGTGTGTGTATGTGTGTGTGTAATATACATGCATCCTACCACCTGGTGTTATAGTGAGATGTTCAGTTTTTGGATTTTCTTTCAGGTGATGCATCTCATTAAAGTCCCTGCTTCATAATATCCTGTCAGCTGAAGACCCTGTTTCAGATACTTATCATATTCATGATGCTTGAAGTGTGAGAGGGAGAGGGGAATAAATCACCCTTTGTTCAGTTTTCATCCCTTGCTTCAGCCCAGACCTACCCTACTACTATTATAGTGGATCTCAAAATCTCTGTTCCATTACTCTTAGGACATTTTCTCCTCCCACCTCCACTTTATTATTCTGTTCTTGAACAAAATTAAAATCAGGTTGAGATGAATTCTCAAGGTAAAACTTAACACAAAAACAGGGAAAATTCTTATGTAAAGACATTTGCTTTGTCATCTCAACAAAAGTAGAACACAATCTATGGGTTAAACACTGTTTCATGGTCATGTACAATGCTTTTACAAGAAATGCTTGCTAAATTATATTGTCATCACCAAGGATACCAAATCCAGAGGTGCTAAGAGCCCTGGGCAGGAGAGTGATATGGAGGAACTGTGGAAATCCCTGACTGACAGGAATGGTGCTTCTCACAGGGTCATAATTAATTTATGAGCAAATAGATCAAACAACAAAGTGAATATAATTCTCTGATTTATGGCATTTAATTCAGAAATAGAAGTTCTTTCAACAAACTTACAACCATTGGAATAATTTGCAAGCAACATGTGATTTACAACATTTTCTTTATCAGCCTAAAGTATGGCATTGTTGTACCACTGGTTTTATGAATATTCTTTAAACTACTTCAGTCTTTCATAAATTAACATTTCCTTATTGCTCTAACCAAACTGTTACAATTTAGCTTAATTTATTCTGTTAATATCTCTATATCATTAGTAATTGGAACATTGTAGGTTTATTTGTTATTTATTCATAGTATAAGTAGCTACATGTAACAATATAAAAAGTCATATAAATTTCTTGTGATTTCTTTTATCCCTACTCTCATTCAATCTCCTTTTTCTTAAAAATACAGTCTTTTTTCTTGTTAATGATGACATTGCCATTTGAGTTCACTGTATTTCATATGTGACCATATAAAATTATAATTTTTTCCCAAGATTCTTTCCTCCTGTAAAAAGCATGCAAATTGAATGCTTTCTACAGAAATTATACAAAAAGAAAACATGAAGATATACTGTAGCTCAGCTTAGGAAAGTTATTGGACTACATAAATGTCTCCTTTGGGAAAGAGGGGTTGACAAAATGATCAAGAAGGTGAACAATTTCCTGACTTCCCTTTCTCAAGTCAAATGTTCATGGTCATTCTTATGGGTAGGCCCAAACTAAACAAGCACATAAATGTCATGGTGAGGAGAGAGTGAAAAGGAGCAATAAGGCAGGCTCGGTTTACATTTAAATTGGGCTGGATCATATTGAGTTTTCTTGCTCTGTTCAGCATCCAATTCTTGTGCTAACTTTCATTACCAATTTAATAAACATCTATCAAATATTTATTGGATGGTTACTGTAGATTTGGCTCTGCTCTCAACAGTATTATAGCTTGGTTAAGAATCTTGGCCTATGAGGAACTCCAAGTAGAGAAGAAGCTGTACATTTAACCGATTTCTGTAGATGCTGAACAGGAGATGTTGGATAATTAGTCATTTGAGCTATGGGGATAGAAGAAATATAGTTAACATGTAAGCTCTGCATTACTTTGAATGATTATTAACTGAGACAATCAGAAAAATCAACAACAATAGATCAGATAAAATTCCCCTGTAGCTATTATAAGATGCATACTTAATGCAGACAAAGGACTAAATCGTAGCTTCAGAGCCCAAAAGGCAAAGGGCCTGCTGCTTGGTTTACTAGCTAAGACTGCTAGTTATCTACCGGTACCAGTTCCCTCTTTTTCTTTGAGAACTAGAACCTGCAGAAGTGGTGGCTGATGTTAGTCCATGACTATAACAAACCAACACCAAAAATGACACACGTATGCATCTAGCTAGAAAGGTCACGTTGAAACTGGCATGAAGAAGGAGGTGTTACACATAATGCCTTTCCTCACTCCAGTGTGCCGCACAACCCAATTCATTTCCGTACCCTAGGTTTACCTCACAAAGCACAGTTCTAATGCTTCAGAGAGTGACAACAATATAATGATATAAAATAGTGACAAATTTAACTTACCTCAATCATGTATGTAGTGATTTTTCTCTCCTTGGCAGCACAAATCTGGATTATTACTGCTGAACTGTCATGGGTGGTGACTGAATGCCTTATTGTTACACCCTGCCTCCAACTAGGGCAGGAAAGCTTTCCAGCTGAGTGTATTTTCCATTTAAGGTTTTTGAGGGCTTAGTGGTTCTCTTGAGAGAATATCACTTCAATTACAACCTAACTGATCATATTTTTTATCAACTTCCAAGTTATAAGAATCTCAATTTCTCTCTCAATAGCTTTCCATTTCTCAGCTTAAAAATGTATTTGCTAAAGATCATCAGAAGAATATATTGTCTTAGATGTTGAAAGACTACGAAGCATTTAACCATATACCGCCAGAGAAAATTTCCTTTCATGAATTTTTTTCAGTAAATCATTTTACCTATATAAATGAAAGTATGTTTAAAAAAAACAACTCTGTAAAATAATTTAATATGTATTTTATCAAATGATAGCTGCCCTTCAGACATTTGTTGTTTCTTTCCTCACGAACCTAACATTAAAAAAAAAAAAAAACAAAAAAAAAACACTTTCAATTCACATGCCAGTAATCATTGGGCTTCCTCTGGTCAATGTGTGTGTACATGTGAGTATTTGCATGTTTGTGTTTCCTTATAAACACCATGACCCTTCTTTATAAACACTGTGACTCTTCTTTCCCTGTCATTTCCAGAACAAAGTATTAGCACATGTTGGGAAAAAACAATGGCTTTCTTGACCACATTTTCATATCCACATGTGGTGTACTTCATTTTTTTTTTCACTCTATTTTCCTCCCTTGTGCCCATTCTCCCATCTTGCTGATCGCCTTCCTCTTCCCAAGTAATCCCTCTTCTAAATTCATGCCTTTAAAAAAATCTAGATGCTACCTATGACAGAAGATGTGGAGTATTTGTCTTTATGGATCTGGCTCATTTCATTTTACCCAATGATTTCTATCAGTTTTCTCTGATAATAATATATTTTCATTATTAATATGGGGATAATATTCTATTGTATGTATGCAGTATTTTCTTTACTCACTGGTGGCACCTAAGTTAATTCCATAGCCTCACTACAGTGAATGGTGTTTGAATAAACATGGATTATGCAAGGGTGTCTTTGCAGTGTGATGAATCAGATGCTTCTATATAATATACCCAGAAATAGTATCACTGAATTATACACCAGTTGCATTGGAATAGTGGTGGATGCACCTCCATTCTGATTTCCGTAGTGGCACCATATTTACATTTTCATTAAAGAAGTATAGGTCTCCTGGTGACCTCAATAGCACTTTCAAAAATAATTTTGAAGATTAAATCAAATCAAGTTTGTGAAGAGCTTTGTGAAATCTAAAGCATGACAGAGTATCTGTGCTCTTATCTGGCTTTACTTTCTTCTGTGGAACTGTGTTTGGTAAAATCCACCTGAATTTATATGCCATGTTTTGTCCAGTCTTTTCTCACATTCTTGGCATGTAATTCTTTTTTAGATCTTTTAGATAGAAAGTGGCGGGGGGGGGGGGGGGGGATGTACAGTGTTTGCTTCCCCATGTCCTTGCTAGTACTTTTTGTTTTGCTTTTGTTTTCTTTATGACAGGAATGTTGATCTGGGTAACAAAGAATCTCAGCATAGTTTTGATTTTTGCTTCTCTGATGATTAAGTTGCTTTGCATAATGGCTCTAAATTCCATTCTTATTAAGGAGGTACAAAAGAACCTTTTCCCATGTATTCTTTTGAACTTTTTCTATTTAGTTTGTTTCCTTATTTATGTGTTATTTGTTATTCGGGTGTTTAGTCACTTAGATTATACATCATGTCAGTGTGTAGCTGTCAACTCTTCACTCCCATTCTGTAGACTGTCTCACTGCTCTGTTGGGTTCCTTTGCTGAAGCTTTATAATTCCATGCAATCTCACTTGTTAATTCCTGCAATTATTTGCTTAGCTACTGGAGTTCTTTTCAGAAAGGCATTGCCTACCTACATATAAATCTTCAAGAATCTCTGTTTTCCTCCAGTAGTTGAAAAGTTTCTGGTCTTACCTGAACATCTTTGAACTGTTCGGGATTCATTTTCATATGATGAGAGAGGGAATCTGGTTTCATCCTTCCACGTGTGGACTTCCAGTCTCACCTGCAGCATCTGTTAAAGAAGCTGTGATTTTTCTGATGTATGCTTTTAACCACTTTGTTGAGAATCAGACGGCAGTAGCTGCATGGATTTGTTTCTGGTCCTCTGTTCTATTCCCTTCATCAATCCATCTATTTCTGTGGTCAACCATGCTGCTTTTGTTATCATATCTTAGTAGTGTATTTGATGTCAGGTATTAGGATGCTTGAAGCATTGCTCTTTTTGTCCAGGATTGCTTTAGCTATTCAGTGTCTGTTATATTTCTGTATGGATTTTAGGTTTGTTTTTCTATTTCTATGATCTATGCCATTGAAAACTTGATAGGAATTGTCCTGAACATCGAAACTGCTTTTGGCAGTACAGTCATTGTCACAGTATTAGTTTTGGTGATCTGTGAAAACCCATCTGATAGAGCTTTCTCTTTCTTTCTTTCTTTGGTCTTCACAGTGTGGGTCTCTCACCTCCTTGGTTGGGTTTGTCTGTCCTTCTATTTTGACAGTATGAGAATTGAATTATTTTCCTGGCTTTGTTTATTTCATTTTTAAAAATAATTTTTATTGTAAATGTTTCTGTGTGCATGTCTGGTGAGTATGAAGTTCAGAAGATGCCATCAGATGCCCTAGTACTGTAATTGCAAAAGGTTGTGAGATGTCACTTCGGTGTGAGAAATCCAACCCATGTCCTCTAGAAGAGTAACAAGTGTTCTTAACTGCTGAATCATCTCTCCAGTCCCAAGTATTTATCTATTTCACCTGTATATGTGTGTGTGCCTGTGTATACACACACACACACACACACACACACACACACACACACACACACACACACACATATATATATATATCACATGTAGCAGAGGCCCAAAAGGTTAGCAGAGTGTGTCAGATCCCACGTAACTGGTACTATACACAATTGTGAGCCACCATGCAGGTTCTGGGACCCAAATCTGAAGAAGTGCTTTACTTTCTAAACTCTCCAACCTTTTTTTTTTTTTTTTAATCTTTGGCTTTGGTTTCTTGAGACACAGTCTCATTGTGTAGCTCTGACTGGCTAGCAACACATATGCTGATGAAGCAAGGCCCAAACTCACAGTGATCCACCTGCCTTTACCTCCCAGGTGCTGGGATGAAATGCATATACCACCACACACAACCTAATTTTTTACTAGGTATGCCCCTTGTTGGTATTCAGAAACGTTATTGGAGTTTGTTATCTTGATTGCCAAATTTCCTTATCAAGTCTGAAAGTTTTCTTATTGATATCTTTGGATATTTTAAGTACAGAATCCTATCAATAACAATGATTAAGAATATAAAAATCACTATATATTTGCCCACATTTTCTATTAGATGTCTTAGGGTCAACATCTGATTTATCAGTACAAAATACATAGGATATTGTATGCATATTTTGCTGCAAATTCAGCTAAGTCTTTATGACTGTGTTTTCTTTCATGGTTAACCTTACTTTAAATACATATCTTCCTGATGATTTCCTTCCTCAACCCAAAGAAGTTAAGTACACAATTGAAAGTAAATATTTTATATGGTCTTCTTTCCAAAGATGTCTTGGTGTTTTTGTTTTTTTTTTTTTATTTAGTGTCATTTTTAACAGTTAGTTAGATTTTATTTCTATGTTGGTTTATCTCACTGCTCATCAGAGTCCTTGGAAGTGTTTTCCTTAATGCTAGAAAAATGCCTTTGAATTATTTAAAGTTTGTTCCTTTCCCAATTGTTACCGATGCAGTACTGTGAAGTCTTGGCTGGGGAACAATACTGTTATACAACATTCATTTAGCATTTGCTCTGAGAACATCTAAGTTGCTTGATTTTCTTTCTTTACAGGCAATTTTCTTTATGTGGACGTCTTTAGAATATTTGATCTTTAACGACATTGAGAGCATGTATGGCTATAGGCCTGCTTTTACTGTCTTGACCCAGGTACTGCAGTGTTCTACTTCATAAATGCTGTCACAGTTCTCTAACTTTGAATAACTTTTTCTATTACAATTTTTTTATTATTATTACTTCTCAGTTTGTTCTTGTTTGTTCTTAGGAAAATGAACTTTCTCTAATTTTGTGACTATTATACTGCTTAAAATGGTAATCTCCTCATTAATTCCTATGGCCCTTCTCTACTTAATTTTTCCACAGTAGTAATCAGAGTATTCCAGTATTCTCAGCCCTCATCTTTTCTTCTAACACAGTCACTCCCATGACACTCTCCCAGTTGCATAGCTTAAAATGCTATTTCTATGCTAATGAATTCCAAATTTTCTCTAGTCCAGACCTCTCTCACAGACTTCAGACTCATATATCCAACTGCCTGCCCAACAATTCCACTTGGATTTCTAGCTGACAACTCAAATTTAACATGTCTGAAACTGAAATCTCTCCCTGAAATTTATTCCATCCACAGTGTTCTCTATTGTGGTAGTTGCCAGCTCCTCGCTTTCTATTGCTCAGTTCTAAAATCTTGAGTTTCCTTTGATTCTTCTCCCTCACGTGGTTTATCTTTAGTGGATCCTATTGGCTCTGACTTCAAAATATACAGAGAGTCTAACCAAATTTGGAAAAACTCCAGTTCCACCACTGCCACTCAAGTTCAAGTGAAAATCATTTCTCACCTAGATCATAACAGTAGCCTCCTAACCTGGATCTTTGTTCTCACAAGAAGAAACTCAAACCTGTCACAGAAGCGGTTTGGTTACTATGGCAGCATTATTTTTGTTACACTAAACTGTTGTGGTCTACTGCACATTCAGAGGGTTCTGAAACTTCTGAAGGAGTGACATCTTCATATTATGTTCAGAATGGACTGCCAGTTAGATGATCACAATCCCAAGAAACCAAAAAGAACAGAATCAGTGTTTTAGGGCATAAAGAACTGCTCTCTTACTCTAGTGACCAAATCCTCTACAGTAGACACTTCACTTAGGATGTGCTTCCAATGTTTACTACTTTTTTGTTGTACACAGTGTAAGTTTTTTTCCCCCGCTTGTTTGGTTGGTTGGTTGGTTTTAATTACACAGTTGAAAAGACCTTCTTCCTTTTCTACCCCACAGCCAACAACTTTAGCTTCTTCTCTGCAAAGAATATGATGGATTGATAGATTGTTCACACTTTATTGTACTTCTTTTTCTCCTCCACAGTATTTTCCCTCTGGGATATCTTTCTAGTTCTACGACACAAAATATGGTACTGTCCTAGTCATTCGAGACAAAGAAAAAAAAGAGTGAGTATGGCCAGATGTTTTTCCTGAGTCACTCAGAACTCAGATAAGGGGCACTTTCAAAGTTAATGTCATTAAATTGGGATGAAAATTCTTACATGAATGGAAGTTAAAATTGACATGGAGGTTGCTTCTCACCATTGTGGATATCTCGTTTTCCCAGTCTACATTGTATATGATGCCTAGTCCCTGGAGAGATGACTCTCTAAGCATAACTACATTTAAACAGGCTCATCATAGTAAAACAAAGAAACTACTGACTAATGCTTTGCTCTTAGTTCACATTTGATAGTGAAATCAAAGCATATCCTGTGTTTGATAGGGATATCTGAAAGTCCTAATATCTTTCTTTTTTTTTTTTCCTGATGTATACTGAAGAACAGTTGAGACCTCCAGCCTTGTGGAATGAATAGCAACTAAATTCTTTTATTTTCTTTTTTAATGTCTTTCCTTTTACATACCAATCCCTGTTCCACCTCCCTCTCCTTCTCCCACTCCCCATGAAAGCTCTAATATCTTTTAATCAACACAAATAAAAACACTGAGACAAGACCACTAAGTTCTTATTTGCTCACTATCTCACTGCCCTCTGTTTAGAATAAATTTCATAACATAACGAAACAACTTCAGTCACACTAAGTAAAAAGTGCTGCGAGGCCTGAACAGACCCATGGCGTGGAGACACGTGGAGACACAGCAAAAGCACTGTAACCTTTCCTTATCCACTTTTTCCCTGCTTTTTAGTCTGACATCTCCAGTAGTTTAGACCTTCTCAGCCTCCTTCAGCAGCCCAGAGTCTTTCCTTTGCAGAGTAATGTGTCATGTGATTTAATTAATTCATGTGGGCTAGAGATAGAATGCAGCACTTACTGTTTGCCTAGAATGCACAGGCCCTTGGTTCAATCCCCAGGACAGAAAAACAGCAACAAAACAAAACTTAATTTACTTATGGTCTAGATACCCCTAAGGTTTACTACACCAAGCATTCTTTATATTTAAATGAGAGTACTAGAGTGAGAAATACCAGCACCATGTTAGTAAGATACCAGTGATTGATTTAAAGCATGGGCCATGGAGAGAAACCTCCTTCCACCCCAATTCAAGCTGCTTCATTGCCTATTTTACTCATGTCTGGCACAAAACTTTAAACTCAACTGGCCACAAGCAGTGTCCACAACTTGAAGAAAGTTAGTAGTCCTTAGTTTGAAAAATGCTCTCAGGTTCCAGATGTGGACAAGTCCTAGAGTTAGAAACAGTTGAGAGTTAATAAAAAAAATCATTACAAAACTTTCTATGCTAACAAGATATTTGTGAAATCTTTCAAGTGAAATTAGCATTTCTCAAATCATCCAATTGTTTCATTTTGCATCCGGAGGAATGATATGTTGAATCTCACCACACCCAAACTCAGTTCATGTCCTATCCAACCATCCATTAGAAAACATGGATGCACAGGCCCTGCTTCAGATCTACCCATCCCTCAAAACTAAAGCTGTCTTTCAAGAAGACTGCAATGTTTGCATACTACACTATTTATGAATAGCAATTTCTGCTAGAGAAGGCACACAGGATGAGTGATAAAATTGAGTACAGAAACAAGAAGCTTGAAGAACATCTTAAACAGTGAGAGCTGGGGGCTGGGGGTACACAAAGAAGGAAGGGAGAGAAAGACCAAGGGCTAGCAAACAGTCATAAGCTCATAACAAACCTTTATTGATGAGGAACTGGTATAAGCACAGGGTCACAAATGGGCCCTCTAATAGTGGCATCTGTTCTGGCTAATTTCACTTACCCTGATACCCAAAGCACACAAAGTTGCAACCAAGATAGAAATATAGAAGCAGAGTCTTGTAGGGCCATGTCAAGCCGCAGCTGTAGATAAGTTTGTCTGCCTTGTCTTTGCAGAGCAACTAACATTAGCTTTAGTCATACCTCATGGTTGCTTACCCTTCACTTTGGACCTTGAAAGAAAAGGGTGATAAAGAAAAAAAAAGAGGCAAAGTCACACATATGGTCATGTAGTCCTTTCTGCCCACAGCCTACCCTAGAAAACTCATTAACCATGCTGTAGACCCCCTTCATACTGTATGTTTCAAACTGACTCAATAAGCCATGTGTCACGCCATTTGTATTTCAGTTTGATCTCTTTACCTTTCTGGGAAAGACTTCCCAGGCTGACTGCTAGTGCATGAAGGAAATTTCCAAATGCACAAATCACCCTTATCACCTCAGTCCAGGTTTAGGGCTCTGTCTTGGCACTCTTTGCAAATATATATCAGAACTTTTTTACTTCCCATTTGCATAAAATACATTTTATTTTCCATTGTTCTGCGACTTGCTTGGTGTCATGGATTAAATCTTCTAAGAGTACCTAGCATAATTAGAGTCATCAACAGCTACAGAAGAACTAACAACAATACCGCAGTGAATTGGTGCCAGTGGGAATCCATGTCTAGAATGTACCTTTAAGAGAACAAGAACCTGACAATGTCTAATGTCATCCACTAGACTGAATGGGAATAAGTCTCATCTATTAAGCTCTGTCTAGGAAAGTGAAGCTACTGAGTCCCACTCCCTACCAGAAGAAACATCCAGTTTTCCCTTATAGTAGTGTAGATCCAATGGAAAATAACCAAGGACCTAGGGATCTAAGCAACTGCTATGGGCATTCTAAAATTATATCATAGTTAATAGCATTTTCAATGAAGTAATGACATCAGCATTCCCCCAAAAGAAATGTGTCCTGAGGTTTAGTAATGACAACATATTACCAAGTTCATTCTAATATAAGAGAAACCATACCCAGTAGATGAACGTCACCAATAATTAAAAGTTTCATATCCTTTCAACCAGTCTTTATTATGTCTTCAACAATGATTGGGATTTTTATTTAACTAAATGGCTCTACCAAAGATAAGAAAATACTTGAACCAATACCTTTGAACAAATTCAAGTCTACTTTCATAATGTTGGTGTTCTATTGTATCAATGTATCAATTCTTTCCTTGTTCTTTGGTCTTTTGCACTCCCCATCCACATGGAAGCTTTGGTCTGTTTCTCTTTATCTTTCTTCTTCCTTTGTCCAGATGTCATTCTACCTCCTCTTTCCAGATTCTGTACCATCTACCTGGATTTCTTCCTTATTCTTCTTATTTGCTTTCCTCTTCTCTTTTTCTTTTATTTTCTAGATCTTTGTTCCATTGCTCAGTGCCTAGAGTATCAGTAATATTATGAGGCATGTATCTGTAGAAAACAGAAATACAAAGGAAGAATTTAACAGTGACCGACTCAGGATTCCCCAGCCCTGATGTCGTCAACACACCAACAAGAAGCAATTCTTTAAAAAAAAAAGAAAAAAAAAATCAAGAGGCATTCATCTTAAATTACAAAGTAATCAAACTGCTATAAAACCTTTAAAGACTTGGCTTCTCTCTGTTCTCCCAAGGTATTTTTAAACTTACAACCCTCTTGTTTCCACTTCCTGAGTGCAAGAATTATTATAGATGTGTTTCCCTCACTCATCTGGTCTCAAGTCCTTTTTGGAGAGGGGAGGGGAAAGTAGGAGGAACAGGTTAGCCAAAGCTGTGTCTCATCATTTTGAAGAAGTATAAACAGTGAATATCCTAACTCATCCTACAATCTCTGCAAAATAATTTTATTTATCTAACATGTGCATTCAAACATATTTGACAAATTATAAACACAGTTTTTTGTTTTATTTCATTTTGTTTCTTCGAGACAGGGTTTCTCTGTGCAGCTTTGTGCCTTTCCTGGCTCTGGCTCTGTAGATCAGGCTGGCCTTGAACTCACAGAGATCCGCCTGGCTCTGCCTCCAAGTGCTGGGATTAAAGGTGTGTGCCACTACCACCCAGCATAAAAACGGTTTTAACATAGGTGAAGATATTGCGAATGCTCAAATTCAGGCAGGGGAAAGTTTTGTTGAGACAATATCTCACTATAGTTCAGTGGCTGGCCTAGCATCCACCACATAGCTCATACTGACCTTGAGTTCTAAGCAATCCTACTGTCTCAGGCTGGAAAGTGATGGAATTTTAAACACACACCATCACTCCCAGATAAGAATTTTGAAATGCTCATGTGATTCTTAAAACCCCTTTTTTTTGTTATTAAACATTACTCTAAAAATAGAGGTCATCAAGAGTTTTACACAAATTCTGTCAAATATAAATATTTTTCCTTAGCTACAACACTAAAGTTTTCAAATTTGTCATAAATATATAATTTCATCCAAGTTTCACATAAGGGGAAAATAGATTTTAAAAACCCAAATGTTGAAGATTAGCTTATTTTTATGCTTTTACAAATTAATAAAAGTGACACAGAAAAACTAGACATCTCTAGAAAAATGACATTTACTAATTGCTATTTTTGCTATCTTGTTTCTCTTTCTTCTTCTGTAAACTTCTTTTTAGGCAAAGTTCCTAGGAAATTGTGTCCTCTTGTGGTCACTGGCAAAAACAACATGTTTTCTCCAGGAAGAATCAAATCAAATAATGTGAAGGGGATTTAAGGGCTCAGAAAAAGCCATCTGTAGGTGGAGGAATCCCTGGAGAGAAGAAAAGTAACAGTTATGGATAGCCAAAAAGGAAAGCTAAGCTGGAAAACAGTAGAAATTGTCTGATTTCTACTTGAATCTTTGAACATCAGATGGCTTAAGGTATTTAAATAATATACAGCAGGACTGGATCATGTGAAATGTCCCCATAAGGTCTATCTTTTATGAGGGTTTTTCTACAGTTATCAGAGACACTTGAAAATAACTGGGGAGTTGGGGGAGTGTGTATTTCAGTCAGGTCCACCGGCAGTGAGATGTGATACTGACTTTTCCAACCTGCATTTACCATAAGCCTAAAAAGAATAAAATAAAGTCAATGGGGAAATGTAGGACTCTTATCCTTTTGCCTTGATCTTGCTCTTTCCAGAGTATACAAATCCTAATCTCATCCTCATCTCAAATGCAGAATGTCAGATAATCTAATGATTAATTGATTTCTATTTTCATTTGCTCGATTGAGAAGTCCTTCAGTTTCTTTTTCCTTTTAATTTTTTGTCCTTACGTCTGGATTGAAACTTTCAAATTGCATAATTTTAGTTCAGTATTATTAAAGGAATTCAGAAAGATAAAAGCGACTCAGTTAGATTCACGAACTAGAATATCTCCAGAAGGACAAAGATGCTCAAACATCACCAAGGCTGCATGCAAACCAGGAGTGATCAGTCACTGGTGCTGATGTAGACTTTATATAACACTGCAATGAAATTATCTCTTTGAAATACCGAACTGGGAAATCCTTTAGGATGTCTAAAATTAGATGAAATCTAAGATGCACAACCTCGTCTGAGACCTGTTCAACTGCAGCCTTCCAATACGCTTTCCTTTCTGCAGGAGGGCTCCTGTATTTCACATAAGCCATTCAAAGACCCAATGACTTGACATCTGAAGACCTAGGAGAGTCATTGTGGAATAGACAGCTTTTGCACAAACCCAATTCTAAAGCCTACCAGCTTGCTAACATTTTTTACAGTGTGTTTCTTTTCCTTATCTCAAAGTATTTGTAACTGACTGCTAAGAAAATGTCAGTGCACAATGGAAGTGTAAGAATAATTACAGAAATGCTGTGTGTGCCCAGAATGAAATTTCTCTTTTTCTCGTTTTTTTTTTTTTTCTTTTTATAAGCACTGCTCAGGAAGAACTACAAACATGCCAAGTTTGTAGCCTGAAAGCAAAGCTCCTCGTGAATTCTCCAAGAATTGTTTTGTTTTCAGTGAACGTTTGTGGGGATCTTTCCTGTTTCTGAAGTCGACAACCAACGTGAGTTAGAACCTAATTAACCTATCATTTCCCAGTCCCCAGCTGATGTCACATTGACAGAAGCCTTAAAGGGGAAGAGGTAAAACTGTTGTACTTAAAAGACCAAAATCGGGGTTTGAAAATAAAGGAAACTCCATGTGAAGCTGAAACCCTGTGCAAGTCACTATCATGGTCACCTCGATGAGATATCCGGAATTGTATCAGACCTATGGGCAAATAGAGAAGGACTCGGCTTTACCCAGCAATGGCATTTAGTAAAACGTGACAAGAAGCTGTACCCAACAGACAAGGCAGCCCACCTCAGCTTGGGACTTTTGCACAGACACATTATCAAGCCCTTAGATATTGCTGAGTTAATTCACTTGGAAATGTACCACCTTTTGCTCAAAACATAAATCCCAGCGCCACTTAACAAGTACTTCCATCCTCCACACCTCAGAAAGAGTTTAAGAGGAATTTCTACTCAGAATTAAAGTGATTCGTTGTGATCCCGTTCAAAAGCTCCCAAGCTGGAGATGGCTTTGGTTAGATCATTCATTTCAAACGCTTTTTAAGCACTCTGGCTTCAAGAGCTTTACTTAAGCGGGGGGGGGGGGGGGGGGGGGGCACCATGCAACACCAGGGCTAACTTGCAGATTGGAAGCCTTGAGAAAGGTGCACTTGCTAATGACCCCTGGCTAGGCAAAGATGTGAACTATTTCTCCTCACCTGGTCCAACCCTTCCCCTCAACATTTCCGCTCTCTAAAGTAGTCTCCCCCACTTCGCGTCCCCCTCCCCATCTTCCTTGGTCGTGTCCCCAAAGGAAGAAAAGGTTCCTATCATTTGTTCTCTTTATATTATTTTTAATACTCAGCTAAATGAAAAAAATAATTTTTGAGACTGATATTAATAATGGGAAAATCGAGATAGTTAAAATGGAAAGTTCTTGAGATTTCCACAGCCACCTTCTAAAAAATAATTGCGGGATACTCTGTAATTCATTTTTAGAAAGCAGAACGCTTGGTAGGGAATGAGGCAGAATTTCTGCCATGTTTTGTTTCCAAGAGATAAATTCTTGTCGGTGAAAGATGCAAATACAAGGGTGCAGGAGTGGCTTTATTTTGAGAAGAATTGGCTACGAGCTATTAAAATTAAGTGGAGGTCAAGTAGAATCTGGTTTTCAGCCAGGCTGTCATTTTAAAATATGGCAGCAGCGGGCGGAGCAGTCCAGTTGGCATGCTGTGGTCATTGTCTCTGGATATCAGTACAAGCGGTGCAGGGCAACCCCGAGAGGGCTCCACTCTGGTGAAGGCACACTCAGGTTTACTGTTCTCTGAAAAGGTAGCTCTACCCACAAAGGCTGAGCCGAGGACCAGCCCCAGGCATTCCACACCCCAGCTTTTCTGCGCCCCAGCTGAGAGCTTGAGCAGGGCGCAGCCACGTGGCCTGCCCTGCCTCGCAGGGGATTCGGCCTCTAGCTTCTCAGGAAGTTGCTGGCCGCGACCTTTGGTCCAGCTCAGGAAGGGGCGCTTGCTGAGCTAGCATTTCCCCCAGGGGATTGACCCGGGAAGTAGAGGATGGGAGCCTGGGCCAGGACCTCAGCCTTTGAGCCGCCAGGAGCTCGAGGCTCTCCTCTCCGCGACTATAAACTCTGCCCCTGAACTCTGGCTACTCACAGCCTTAGGTCCCAGATTGCCTTTTTGAATAGTAAGAGATCTTCTTGAACCAACCCCCTATCCTCTTATCCTTGGGGGGGGGGGGGGAGTCCTGCGGGCTTCTCTCTCATAGCCGCTCCCCTTCTTGCTCATCAACCTCTCAACTTCCAGTTTGCCAGAATCTTCTTTGGAGCTCTTGAGTTTTCACGGTATTAGGTAGAAATGCTTGCATCGCCAAACATGGCTGAATGGTCAGAATGCATTTGAGACACTGAGAGCATAACTACTCACGCGACCTGCTATGAAGACGACCTGGGATGGGCCACTCGGACCAAGCAGCCCTCTAAATGATACTGAGTTCCGTACACACACCTTAAACTTTTATACACTGACTACCCACGGTTACAACTCGGGGCCTCATTTGGGAGTAATGGCGATGAAATGTCACGGAGTCCTCCACCTTGGGCTCCAGCGTGGGGCACTGGGGCCAACAGGAAGGCAGCTCTACCCTCCCTTTGCTTTGCTCTCTCGCTCAGGAAGAGGCTTGTCTCTGTAGCAGAATGAACTTCAGCCTTGGCCCAGCACCTTCGGAGGCTCAGTCTATTGAGAACAGGGAACCTTTAGATTGGGTCACTGTAGCAGGAAAGGGGAGCCCAGCTGTTTCTCTGGGAGGGGTGAGACGGCAGACCGAGACACAGATCCATAGCCGCGGTGTGGCCACGTCTGCAGAACCGCCTTCGACCTCGGGGCCTGGCAGCCGCGGTGAATCCCTGGGGACTAGAGGTTTCCTCTACCTGACCATTGGATAGGCTCGATGGCTGATACCTTTTTTCCACCCAGCCTGCGCCCCTAGCCACCCCCAACAGGCCCCAAGGACTCAAGAGATCCCGGGCGGGATGAGACATCACCCCGCGCGTCGAAGCCGCTTGCCACTGCTGCTGTCACAGCCACCTCCCCACACAGGGCACTGGGTGGGGGGACAGCGTCCGGGACAGGCCCCTCTCCCTGTTTGCGGTGCTGCGCTCGCTCAGCTGCGGGGGTGCTGGGCGCGCTCTCGGACGCGGAAGGAAATCGTCCCGCGTCGCCTTCGAGCGGCCGGGGAGAGCTTGCGGGGCGGGGGAGGCGGGCACAGGGGCTGGCCGCCCGGGCCAGGTCGGTTTTGAATGGTTCGGAGGACGAATTGTTAGACCCCGAAGAAGGGGGGCCGGGCCGGGGGAGGGGGCTGGAAAGCGGAAACTTTCCTATAAAACTTCGAAAAGTCCCTCCTCCCCACGTCAGGCCAATGACACCGCTGCCCCCAAACTTTCCGCCCGCACGGAGGTATAAGAGCCGCCAAGTCCGCAGCCCGCGCCCAACTCCCAGACACCTCGCGGGCTCGCCAGCACCGGCACCCGCTGCGCCAGGCCGAGCAGGGCGCGCGTGCGGCCGTCGGGCGCCTTCTTTTTGGACCTCGGGGCCCTCCACACCGTCCCCTCCCCCGCCCGCCTCCCTCCCCGCCTCCAGCGCCCTCCCCGCGGAGGTTCCCCCCATCCCTCCTCCCTGCGTCCTCCGGGCCGCACCGCCCGGGCCGGCGCCGAGCGCGGGGGAAGCTGGCGGGCTAAGGCGCCCCGCTCCTCTGCTCTTCCCCTCCTCCCGGCTCCGCGAGGCCGCACCGTCGCCGCCCGCGAGATGATGCAGGACGTGTCCAGCTCGCCAGTCTCGCCGGCCGATGACAGCCTGAGCAACAGCGAGGAGGAGCCGGACCGGCAGCAGCCGGCGAGCGGCAAGCGCGGGGCTCGCAAGCGGCGCAGCAGTCGGCGCAGCGCGGGCGGCAGCGCGGGGCCCGGCGGGGCCACGGGCGCGAGCGTCGGAGGCGGCGACGAGCCGGGCAGCCCGGCCCAGGGCAAGCGCGGCAAGAAATCTGCGGGCGGCGGCGGCGGCGGCGGCGGCGGCGGCGCGGGCGGCGGCGGCGGCAGCAGCAGCGGGGGCGGGAGCCCGCAGTCCTACGAGGAGCTGCAGACGCAGCGGGTCATGGCCAACGTGCGGGAGCGCCAGCGCACGCAGTCGCTGAACGAGGCGTTCGCCGCGCTGCGCAAGATCATCCCCACGCTGCCCTCGGACAAGCTGAGCAAGATTCAGACCCTCAAACTGGCGGCCAGGTACATCGACTTTCTGTACCAGGTCCTGCAGAGCGACGAGCTGGACTCCAAGATGGCAAGCTGCAGCTATGTAGCCCACGAGCGGCTGAGCTACGCCTTCTCGGTCTGGAGGATGGAGGGGGCCTGGTCCATGTCTGCATCCCACTAGCAGGCGGAGCTCCCCACCCCCTCGGCAGGCCGGAGACCTAGGTAAGGACCGGATCCGGGGTCGCTCAGGCCAGGCCTGGGCCCCCTGGCCACCTCGCCGCTGCCGCTGGGTGACCCCACTCTCCTCGCTGCCCTCCACCTAGCCAGAAACCGCCACCCCATCCCTCCCGTGTCTCTGGCAGGTAGTTCAGTCCCCACTGGGGAAACAGGTCTGGGTCGGGGAGGGGTGAGCGTGTGCGGGAGTGTGCGTGACAGCAGACTGAGAAACTGAGTGCGGGCCTTGTGCCCAGAGCTAGCCCTCCCCCTTTCTTTCTTCTTTAAAATTCCCTTCTTCTTAAAACAAATGTTTCCAAATTCCACCCCCTCCTTTCCGCCCACCCACTTCCTCTTGCCCTTGGGCTGAAATCCTTCCAGGTTGTTCAGCGAAAATTCTCGCTGGTAGTGATAACAAGGCTCAGTGGTCATAGCGGAACAGCCGCAGAGACATCCACAATAACCAACTTTCCCCTTCTGGGTTTTTGCAGATGTCATTGTTTCCAGAGAAGGAGAAAATGGACAGTCTAGAGAACTCTGGAGCTGGATAACTAAAAATAAATCTATATGACAGAGATTTTCTTGGAAATTAGAAGAGCAGAGCCCAGATTCAAAAGAATCAGGGCGTGGGGCACACTTTTAAAAGAGAAAGCCAGACAGGCCGGTGGACCGAGATTCCCAGAGAGGCAGCGGCACCACCCTCGCATCTCTGCATTCTGATAGAAGTCTGAACCATTGTTTGTGCCCCCCCCCACCTTTTGACGAAGAATGTTTTATTTTTTTCATGCATGCATTCTCAAGAGGTCGTGCCAATCAGCCACTGAGAGGAAAGGCATCATTGTGGACTTTCTCCATTTTAAAATGGTAACGATCAGAGGAATTTTAACAACACTTTTAGAAATAAAAACGCTGGGATCAAACTGGCCTACAAAACCATAGTCAGTGAATTCCTAAAAAAAAAAATTACTTCCTCTGAGGGAAAAGAAAAACATAAAATACAAAAGACAACATTCTATTTATTTATTGATGACCCATGGTAAAATGCAAATAGATCCGGTGTCTAAATGCATTCATATTTTTATGACTGTTTTGTAAATATCTTTTGTATATTATTTTTCTGCAATAAATAAATATGATTGAAAAATTTTAAGAACTTTAAAGTTTGGTCTATATTTTTAAAACTCAGAATTAAGTCGGTGGTCAATCCTTGTTTGTTTAACTCTAGGGATATCCAGGAGGGAGTGGGGTACTAATATAAACAAGGGAGTGAAAACCTCAAATAAACCAGCTACCGACAGAGACAGCCATGCTATTTAAAGGACAGCTCTATTATTATTACAGCTTGGCGTTCAGCGGGGTTCACTGCTTCTCCACCTCTTAGGTTGAATTAAACAGATTTGCCATCACCTACCTCTTGCTTACAGTCTGAACTAAAGCATTCAGATAAGCAATGTGAAAGCAGCATTATTTCCTTGTTACTATGCATTTTTGTCCTTCCCTTTATTTCCGTGAAGATTCCTAAAAAGGCTTATTTCCATGAAAGGCCAACATGATAATGAAAACAATACATATATTTTATATATTATATTAATTCAGAGGGAGATTGTTGTTTGATTTATTTACCTCTTGAGTGAATGAATGATTCTCAGTGCAATTCTGATTAAAAAAAGAAAAGGGTTTGCTATATTAATGTTATCCCCTTGGGAAACATGCTCCTGATATGTACGTAAGAAAATACAACTGAGCAGTAAAGATATTCAAATTTGGGGTATCCTTGGTAATCACTGGAACCATTACAATTTTTAAATGCTACGACTCTTCAGTCAGTACCATGTCCACACACACACACCCCTGAAGCTCTGTAAAATGAGGACATATGGCGCTGGATTTTTATTTCATTCAGGATTTTTTGGGACAAAACCGCTGGTTTTTATTTTGTTTTTGTTTTTGTTTTTTTAAAAAACAACTAAAATAGTGAATTTTAAAAGTTGCCTTTAAATTTTCATCAGCTTAATACAGTCATATGTAAATAGGAGTGTTTTCAAGCTGGGAATTATTGTGGTGCTTAATTCACAAAATAATTCAAATAAGCTAATGTCTCCAAATAGGTTGCATTTACTTAGCTGAGGTAGAGATAATTTTATTGCCTGGAGGTTTTTCTTTCCCTCTTCACACAGCAGTCCCAAACGCTGACACAACAGCATTATAAATTAATTATTGTGAATCTTTTAGAAACATAATAAGGAGCCTGTAGCACTGAGTTATATTAAAATATTAGTAAAAGCATGGAGAGCTACTGGTTTTTACTTTTCTATTCTGTTTTAATTTTTTGGTTATCATTTACTGTATAGTAAAAAGAAAAGGCCATTTTGTGTGGTATATCTGTGGGGTGTCTGGATTGTATGTGTATAAGCTAAAGTGTCCTAAAAGGATGAGGGAGAAGGCCAAGACGGCAAATCCCTCTTGCATGAGTCATCCCATCATGTCCATTTTCCAGATGCTTTTGAGGGAACTTCCATGTTCACTAGCCTGGTCTGACTATTGATGTTTCAGATGTCTGGAAGGACACCAGGATGGGGTCACATCCCGACTGAGAAGGTAAATGCCATCCTAACTCTCCAGAAAAGCGTGTTTTACACTCGCTTCTTCATCTCCACTTCTTTCCCATAAAAAGAAACTGGGAAAGGCAGTCGTCACATTGACACTCAGGAACAAAGAAATAGGATAACATTTTCTCCTTGACTTTCACAAAGTAGACAAACTTTTTTTAAAAGTTCATAAGTAATTTTATTTAAGTGAGGTGACTTCGTTGTGAAAATTGTTACCTGGAGTGTGATCTCTAGCATCTCGCCTGCACGGATGCAGCCTAAAATGCCCCACTCATCACAGTAGCAGCGACCTGTTTGTTCACCTGCCCGCTAGTCTCATTTGTCCAGGTGCTTTATTTTAGTTACCTTTGTTTAAAGTACATGCTGGATAGGTTACCGTTTGGTGGTTTCATCACAGAGATGCTAAATCTTATCCTGTAATGTGTCAGGACTCCTGTCTTTGTCCCCAACCACAATGCATTGGCTGGGAGGAAGAACTGTGTTAAATGGTCTTCCATCTGAAGAATTGAATTTGTTTTTTACCGTGAAGATAGTTGTTTTGTCTTGTTTTTAACTTCCTCTAATTGATGAGCCTTTGATAACAGCAGTAAATGTGCTCGTGCACACGTTTCTGGGTTCCGTGAATTTGTGTACGATTAAGCAATGCACAGATAATGCAGGCACCGTTGCAGATCCCTACCCAAAGTGCAACACATTAATAAAATAACCTCAAGTAGAAACTCACACAACCTGTGTCCTTTCTTCCTACATTCAAGATTGGCACCCGCTTCCTGCCCCTGGGGTCTTTGGGCTCATACTCATAAGGGAGCTTTTTAAGGGACATTTGGCCTCTTACAAAAAAGTAGAGCATTTTGCACATTCCACGGTTTGGCAAAGTCAGAACTAGTTATTTTCTCTAGACCAGTATCAAGTTCTTCTCAGGCATATGATTTCACTTGAAGTCCTGCCCAGGAATCCTTCAAAGTGAGCATTTGCCCGCTCTCATGATGTCAGGCGGTTTTCCCTGCATCTGTAATTTGAAGAAAAACAAACAAACCCACGGGGGGGGGGGGGGGGAACGCCACGGAAACCCAAACAGAGCTCTGTGGGGACCGAGGGTCTCACCTGCGTGGGGTGCACCCGAGGGGCAGCCGAGGCTCCCCTGCGTGGGTGGCAGTCCGCACTGTGGAGAGTGTCAATGTCGCTGCTCTGGGGATGGCAGGGACCCACTGCTCTGGGCCTCTCCCTGGCGGCTGCCAGGGGCCGCCGCGCCAAGTGTCAGCGGTAGCACCGAAGCGGCCATAGACACAGGCAAAGGCCCAACCTCAAATTTCCAAAGACAGGCCCGCATTAGTGACAAACTGGGGGTCGGGAAGGGAATCCCCAGGGGCCACTTTTCCAGAAATTTCTGTTAATGTGTCATAAGGAGTGCACCACCCCCAGCTCCAGCGAAAGTGGAAGGAAAGAGCTCCCGCACAATGGAAGAAGTCGGCTTTTTCCTGATTCTTAATAGCGACAACTACACTTTCTCAGACCATCTTTGGAAAATGAGCATCGAAAATACAAACAGAAGGATTAATTTTCTGTGTTTAGAGGGCAGCAAAAAGACAAAAACAAACAAACAAGCAAAAAAACCCAAACCAGACCTAGTAAACCGGGTGCTGTGTGCGTTTTTTACATTCTCTTTTGTTTCAAGGCCCAAGACGCAACCCCACTTAATGTTCATAGCAATCAAAGCACGCGTTCTTTGAAGAAGGTGTGTAATTGGAGTTTGAGGCATGTATGGAATTCCCAGATGTCTATAAAGTAAGAAGGAGCCTGTGGCAGGTCGCTGGAAGGTGGGAAGAGTTACAGTCACTGGGACACGAGGAACTGCTTTATTTTCTCTCCCTTGATAAAGGCCAGAAGGAAGGGTCAGGACGTGAGCCTCGTACATAAGCATCTTCTTGTCCCAAAGTCATAGCAACATGGCAAAAAGCACATGGTCAGAAAACCTCAAGAAAAACAGTCAATTACAGTGGGGATTTCGTGGGCGCCCTGCAAGGAGTCATGTGGGGTTTGCTGCAGCGAGGGCTTTCGGTGGCTTCTTTATTGTTTACGTGGACTATTTTCTGTTCCTTCTTTTCCCTCTTACCCAAACTGGTGACTGTGTCGTCGTTTTGCTACATGTGATTTAGGCTGAGGCCAGAGGATCAAAACTTCAGGCTAGAAAAGGCAACAGCAGTGCTAACTAAAAGCATTCCTTCCATAAGGCAGCCTTCCTGGGGGAGGGGAGCTTGGGAGCGCAAAGGGAGAAATAACATTTCTGTAAACCGTGTGGCCTAAAGGTCTACCAGATAGAGGGAACCCTTGGAGAAGAGACACCAGCATCAGTTACCCTTCCTCTGGTCCTGTGGAGGAATGTGGTAAGAATGAGATGGGCTGACCAGGCTGAATGCCAGTGTGAATGTTGCTTACAAGGCAGGTTTTGTTTTGTTGTTTTGTTTTTGGTCTGTAGCCGGAATGGAAATAAAACTTTTCTCCCGGGTTCAAGGCGTTCCCTCATCTACCTGCCGAGTGGAGCCCCAGGCGGGGGAGTTCTGGGTGTGCTGAAGAAATGGGCTTTGGCAAAGGCTGGCACTGAGAGGGGACATGGCAGGGCATTTTGACTGGGGGCTGGAGCAAGGAGGGCAGCTAGAACAAAGGGTAGCAAGGAATAGCTATTCTAAGGCAGAGGGGAAAGGGACTTGCTCGGGAAGCCAGTGTGACAAGTGAAAAGTTGAGCAGGTACCTGAGGAAGTTTATCTTGCCCAGATGTTAAGGCTTTTATGAAATGTCACGTGAAGAGAACAGATGTACAAGTTGCAAGTGGAGCCACGCCCTTAAACACAAGGAAGGCTTGCAAGAGGATCCAGGCATAAATCAGCAACGTCCTTTTTCTCTCTTAAATACTCACAGAAATTGAAGGCTCATCCTAACTGCACCTTCTCTTCCCTGCCCAGCAAGGCCTTTGTTTCTCTCAACAGCCCTGTGTCCCTCCCTCACATCTCCACCTCCTGAGTTTCTCTCCCTGCTTCTCTGCATTTGATCTTGAGGAGAGTATCGGGTCTCGGTTTGAAAAGCTGAAACTAATCAATTGCCTATTTGAAGGGGTAGAAAGCGATAAGAAGAGAGCAGGAATGCCAGATTTGACAGACCCTAAACCTGCAAGACACTTGCATGGGCTGAAAGATGAGCGGGTGATCCTTCCCTCCTGGGGCTGAGAACCACTGCTCTGGGGACCCCTGAGTCCATGGGAAGGGCTCTTATCAGGATAATGGCCTGCTTTGATGGAAAAGGGATTTTTTTTTCCCTAAAAAGACTTGTACACATAAGACACTTTCCCCATCTGAGAGGGAAGCTTGGCCTATAAACAAAATTAAAATGAAATAACAGCTACCCGATTTGGGAAATGAGTATGATTCCTTTTTCTGTGTTTAAGAGGGATGTTCATGGAGGGCCTTGTTAATGCTAATATGTGGGCAAGCCAGGATCGCCACACATAATAAGAGTTTAAATGTTTGCTACCCATACAGTAAAAGTGTTCAGTAAAGTAACTGTGCTATGGCTCTTCTTGTAAATGCAACAGTGTCCCCAAATCTTTCTTACATCCATATTGCATCTGTCTTACTTATTACATAGCCTTCCACCAGCCTCTATGCTTTAAACCAAACTTAAGAAGTTAGAGTATTTTCACATGTAATATTAAATCCAACTTTACTGGCAGGGATTATCTCATTCCTGGAGTTTCTTATAAGCTAGAGAGAGAGGGGGGGACAGAGAGAGAGAGAGAGAGAGAGAGAGAGAGAGAGAGGGGGAGGGAATGAGTGCATTCAAAATGATGCCATTGACATTAAAGGATAACCAAAAATTTAAATACCCAGAACCAGATAAACTGGCAGATCCTCTGTAGCATTTAGTCTCCATACACTTCCAGCCTTATTGCTTTTAGGTGTGTATAACATCTAGCTATAGCCCCCAAACATCCTGGATGCTAACCCTGTAGCCAGGTCCTGCCCCCTTTGGATTTGCCTCATCTCCCACGAATCATTAGATTAGACCCCTTTACCTCAAGTGTAAAGCTTTCTTTGGGGGGTGGGGAGGCTTCCAGGTCTCCATTTTCTAAAACGAATCACCATACACAGTCTACATTTCCTCTCTCCCTTTCCACATCTTCCTTTCCTCCTTCCTTCTTCCTTCCTTCCTCCCTTCCATTTTTCCTCTTCAACTTAACACAAAATTCTGGGGCTAATGTTGAGAGCAGAGACCATTTCCCCACTGCAAATTTAGCAGCAAGCTGAGATCTTTAGAATTCTGTGGGTGCACCTCAGGGCAGCGCAGTGCTCCACTCCTGGGGCAATCCTGCCTCCGAACAGCACTCTTTTAAATTTTCTTGTAAATCCCATTTGTACTTTGAAGGAAATTTCTGTTAGCCTTCTTGCTTCATTCCACCCCTGACTTCTGTGCCACTCTCCATCAGCGCACACCTTTTAAAACTTCTGAGTTTTGTAGCACAGAAAAAAGACCCAGGATGGAGGAGAATCCTTCCTCTTCCTTCTTTCTCTGTAGACTGAGTGAAATTTAAAACACATCTCATAGATCAGTTTTCCTCCTCTGATGTTAGGCACAGTCCACGACCCGGATTTTCAAATAGCCAGGCAGGAGTCTGCAATATTTAATCCAGCCAGCTATTAAATGTCCTCAGGCTAAATCAGGAACACAAGAAAGAATCCTTACCGGGATAATGATACCAAGACCAGTTGGGGAGGGGGAGGGGCACCTAAGGGGCAGACAACCCCAGGGATATCTTTGACTTGAAAAATCCTGTTTTTAGAACTCCTGTCAGAATAATAACAAATCTAAGAAACATGAAAGAAAACCTCTTTGTTCCAGGATATGGCTTTAATGAACTACTACAACACACACACACACACACACACACACACACACACACACACACACACACAGTGCTTCAGAGACTCCGCTTTTCCTTTACTTATTAGGGACTAGGAGGGTTGGTAATGTGATCCGGTCCCTGTTCCTGCCGCCCCCTTCTTCCCCCAATTAAGCCAAAACGGTTGTTCTGAGGAGTCCTGGCCGGAGCACTGAGGCTGCTTTCCACATCCCAGCTCCTGCCCCAATGCTCACCATCTCTGCGAAGCCAGGCCTAGTGAGACTGGGCCTCCAGAGTCTCTCCTTCTGATGAAGGCAGACCCCCTCACCTGGAAGCCAACTCTCCTGGTATCTATCAGGGGCAATTGTTAGAAATGCAACAAATGTACTACTAGGCAGATGGTGTTCCCCAAATCCTCCTGCCTTGGCTCCCCACTGACCTGGCTCAACGGTTTGTGTTGATTTAAACCTTCGGGAGGAATTGCTACTAAGGCAGCAAACGGGGTTGGGGGTAGGGGAGTAAAGCCAGGAGGCCTGGCTGGAGCTCACCAGAGAAAAATGCAACAACATTTGCGGCGGGGGGGGGGGGGGGGGTGGGCAACCGTTTAGACAGCAAGGACTAAGCATTTTGGCAGTCACATCTGTCATTTGTAGCAGTGGACAGATAAAACCATCCCTGATCAAAGAGGTCCGTTCATAAATCACCCGTAAGAAATGGATTGTGAGGAGCAAAAGACACGTGTCCAATAATCTCGATCCCAGAGTAAGCTCCCCGCCTCGCGGTTCCTGCCGCCCCTTCCCGGGGTTTCCCGGTGCCTTGGCTCCCAGCTGGGAATGGGGGCGCCCTCCTTCCTGGCCCTCCCCGCCCCCAACCCTGCCACCCCCTAGCCTCCGCCTCACAAATACTCTGGGACCAGCCAGGTTTCGGGGTCGAGATTTCCATATGATCTTGACACTGGACTGACCACGCAAACATCAGGGCAAAGCCGACGGAGTATTTTACTCTGAGGAGACGGGAGAGTTGGTCTCTCAAAATCGAAGATATTTCGCTTTCAGGTCCTGTCCTTCGATTCTTCTTCCTACCCTTTCCATAGTTGTTACCCCACGCTACCCCAACCTCATTGATCTTTATTCCCAGAGAACGCAAATCTGCTAAGTGTTCTGGGCAAAGGATGCGCGGAGGGGAGAGTTCATTGGGAGCTGAAAGGGGCCAGACGTGTGCTGCCATCCGGAATATTTGGGTTTGGAAGTTCAGTGTTGAACTCGCAACTCAGCCGCCGCCCTGGCGCTGTAGGAGTAATCACGGTCTTCGACACTTCCCAAGCCCCGGACTGTCAGGCCAGCACCTGCTTCCTCTGGTTGACACACAGCAAGCAGGAAAAGAAGAAGGTCCAGTTCGTGCGCTGAGCACCCGGCTAGTTGTTGAAGGACCCCGGGAACGCGTGAGGGGAGGGCTGAGTGGCTGCTGCCTCGGTCCCCAAAACGGTTGGCCATGCTAACAGACGTCGTGAATCTGTGCTCAGGGTTTACAGCAACAGATGCCCCCAGCCCCTGGCTTCTCTCCTGGCTTCAGCGTTATGTAGATAAGCGAGATTTTGCATATAATAGGTATTTATGGTTCTGGAAACTGTTCTTTGATCTAGGATTTGAGGGGTGGAGTGTCTGAAGGGTCTCTAGACGCTGGTCTGATTTGAATGCTTTTCAGGATGATTTATGGCAAAAGGCTCATTTCTGACACTTCCAGATGCCAACACTCTTTTTGAACTTCCCAGAAAGGGCTAGGAAACCTGCTGCCAATGGCCACTCTCAGAGATACCTAGACACCTAAGGCTTCTTCTTGCCTCTCATCTCAAACTGACAGTGTTCTCTGGTCACCTAAGGAGGCCGATTGTCTTCCCTGCCTTCTGGGAGTGGGGTGTGATCTGAGATAGCTAAACTATGGCGTGAAACCGAAGCACCCGCCTGCAAAGTTAGGCTTCTGCAGTAAGTCTATTTTGTGCAATTAGCCACTAGCTCCCCGCCCAGTTGGTGGTTTGGCGTTAATGCGATTTGACCCCCATCCCCAGCCCCCATGTGAAGTAAGGCAAACATAAACCCTCCTCTGGGACCCCTGGCAGTTTCAGCCTCCTGCCTCGGCCCCAGGCCGGAGGCAGAGTGGTTCGAGGTCCTGGTTCCCGCAGGGCGGGGAACCGGCAGCGTTCAGAAGCTGCTCAGACTTGAGGTGGGGGGAGGCGATGTCTTTCGGAAAGCTCCCTGCAGGCTCGGGACAGCGAAGCGAGGCCAGGAAAAATAACCCTAGCGACTCATTTACTACAAACGGTGAGGTTGGAAAGCTGGAATGCGCACAGCGGCAGGGGGGCAGGTCAGGCATAGTGGACTGTTGCGCGATTTTAGGGGACCCCTAGGGCCAGCCGAGCTGAGTATGTGCTGAAGGCATTTGTCAACTCAAAGCCAAAGGTGGGCCCGACCCTTCGTAGCCGCCAGTGGATGCCTTTCTCTATGGAGATACGTTTCCCACTGATTTATTCTATGTAACAGATCGGGATGGTGGGGGGCTCTTATTCGTTCTTTCCAGGAACAAAGAGGCAAATTAAGGAGGGAATGAGCCTTGCAGGCTTGTCTGAGAGGCTTGAGACCTGATACTGCTGGCGGTATCTGCTTATAGAGAAGTTTACCCTGAGAGGTGCTGTGTGCCTAAGAGTCTTCCAAAATGGGAGTCTACACTCTTTGGGGGAATCTGTGCTATTGGGGAAGGGGATATCTGCACCATTTGGGGAGAATCTCACTAGTTGGGGCAAATGGCACTATTTGTGGGGATCCCTACTATGTTAGGGAATCTGCACTGTTTGGGGAACAGTACCTATTTGGTCACTTAGGGTGTGGTCTTCAATCTTCCTTTCAGTATTAGTGATTTGAAGGTTTGTGGGTTGTAATCTTAAGTGGAAAAAAAGGGGTTCATATCCTGGGTGACAGAAACTATATTAATTAATTCATCTGTCCTGATTGGAGAAACTCAATTATAAGCCAAAATCGAATGTTGACCAGTTCCTCCTATTCCTCCAAGGGCAACCCGAGAATTGTTCAAAATATCATTGCTCAAAAAATCACTGCCTCTATTTTTAGAGTTTAGTTAGTACATCAAAAGATCTAGCTCACATCTTGTCATATGTATGTATGTATGTATGTATGTATGTATATATGTATGTATATGTATGTATGTATATTCAAGAGCACAGACTCTTAAAAAAACACTTTGTGGACTTCAAACCTATCAAATGTTTAACAACTGAAGGATATTCATCTTTCGGAGGCTCGCCAAAATGTCAATAAAATTTAATTATTTCTGAAACATATGGGAGTACTTACAAGACCCAAAAATGTGATACCAAGTATTGATATTAAGAGGAAACTGTATGATACACTTTCATATTTTCTGGTCAAGACCCTGAAAGATTCTATAAGCCACAGACACATTTATTCTTCCTGACAAGGGACAAGGTCTCCAAAAACATCATGAAAGACAGGTTGGTGACTAACAGGGTCACCTGTGTTCCCTGTAAGAAGAAACCAGAGTAGCATTATTATATATTTGCTGTTGGTTTTCTGTAGAAACCTCTCTACAAAGTCTATAATAGCAAAGAACATTTGGGTGTGGAAGAAGGGACAGTGTCCATGGCTGTACTCATTGTTGTGACCAGGTAACACGAATCGCCATCCAAAATGCTTTATCTGAATATTCTCTCTAATATATAACTTTGTCTGGCTGCAAGATGAAAGGACATCAACAGGTGACCTTTAACTGGCTGTGTTGAACAAGACTTATGTGTGACTTTGGATAAATGCAAAACTTGAGTAATTTTTTTTTTTTGATAAGCTGCTTCCATTTAAAGGCTACTGCTTTCCAGAAGACCCTTGAGATTCAAAGTAAACCACTGGAGCCTGAGACCACCCCTCTGAAGTCCTGAGAGGTGGTCTGACTTCTCTGTTGCTGTCTCCAGTTACCCCTGGAGTTCTCCAAAGTTGCTTGAGTCTTGGTTATCTTCACCCAAAACGGGCTGGTCCCAGAAGCAATACTGCTCTAGTGGTGCCAGTTTGCACACCTTTTTGGCTGATTATAAATAGGCTCTCTGCCATTGGAATAACGTTTCTGTTTCGCTCAGTGTTTAGATGCCTTTAACTGAACCATTTAATCTACAGGAAAGACTCAAAGCACAAGTGTTAGAGGCATTTCCCTAGAATGTTGCTCTTTCCTCTTCTCAAACATGCAGTTTTCAGATTGTAAGAGAGATAGTAAATTCCAGACATCACCTATATACCAGACTAACCAGAGAAGCTATTCGCCAAGGCTCACACTTTCTCTTCTACTGTTAAGTTTTAGGTGAACAAAGCAGATAACACAACCCCGACTGTCTTTTAATGAATGAAACTGGAAACTACTCCTCAAATCTATTCAACAACTGGCAAATGGTAAACAAAATATGGAAATTATGTCTTTTCATTCATACAGAATAAAACAAGTGTCTTTACTGAAGTTAAAATTTGTCTTGTAACATCTTGAATATATGTAAATTTCTGGGTACTATATATTTTGACTTTTCACAGTTTTTTGACACCCAAGCTTCACTTGTAGAAAGGTGCCTTGAGACCATTACTTTTACATTAATAAGCGTGGTTGCCACTAATATACTCTTATGTATCAAGAGTAATGGGAAAGGATGATATCACCAATATATGAGGAAAGTGCTGGACAGACAATCTGGGAGTTCAGTTTGCCTGTGGAATAATTAAGGGATGGGGCAGAACCCAAGAAGTTTGATCTGAAGTGGATTTTCCCATCCCATGCAAATGATCCCAGAGGCCTTTTCTGTCTGTGCCCTGAGTACAGTTCTTAAATTCATCATTATCCTCTAGTGGCTTTTGAGTTACAATTACAAAGAACAATCTATAGTGATATTTTAAGTAGCACAAGAAGATTGCACCCTAAATGAGAAGTGAATGAAGCTGGTAAAGTATGAGGTCATCTATAACTCTCATTTACTCTGGCAAAATGACATGCTCATTTATCAGATGGTCCAAAAAGAATTTTCTTTCTTTTTTTTTTTTTTTTTAAATCAACAGAAGTGTTTCCAAAATAATGCTCATCCCCAGGCAGTTTTCTCCAGGTGTCAGGCTGCATGGGTGGCCACTGTGACTGCTTTTAGCTGAATGCACTACTACTCAGTCGACAAGCATTTCCTAGAGATTTTACTAAGGACTAGGGGTTGTGCTGCATTGGCCATGTAACAGTGAAATGAGAGACCTCTCACTGCCAACCTCATGCCACCTGAGCATCTGAATGGAATCACTTGCCATAGCCACTTTACATTTTTTTAAATGATATTTTGGAATGGTGCAGAAAATTAGGGACCTGCTATTCCCAGAACCTCAGAAGAGACAATCAAAGCATTTTTGCCTCAGCATGCTGAGAATGTGTACTCCGTGTGTCAGTGGAAGCTCCAAAGCTCTTTCGCATTTGTTAAGTTACTGTTTCTCATCAGTCTGTGCCAGCATCCCACAGACTGATCCCACCACTAACCCATAGGCTCCTCTGATAGAGGCATGCCCAGTTCTCTGAGACAATCCCAGCACCCTGCCCAATCAGCACCAGCACCTGGTACTTCTGAACATCTGAACTAACAGTATCTTTATTCTAACAGAAGATCCCAAGACAGAGAGGCCATAATCCACATCTTCGGGGACAGAAAATCACAGCATTGAAATTTCTATACCTCTGTGTCCAACATGTTACATTCTTGTGTTGGTCCCAAATTTATGTTTATAATGAAGACCCCAGTAAGAACAAGTGATGTTTCAAAAGATATTTATTAATGCATCATGACTCAAACATTTGTTTTCCCTTAAACATTTTATGTTTTTAAAGCAGTTATGAAACCCATAGCTGTCACTTGCCTATAAGATTTCTTTGTTCAAATAAGTGAAGGGATATGTTTGGAGAACTCATGGCTTAACCTGCAGTAGAGCATTAATTTCCAGCCCTTGGGAAAAAAAAACCAAAACTATCCCCAGTCAGTGAGCATCACTTGCAATCATATGTGGAGCCTTCGCACCCTAAAAGCAGCAACAGTTAAGTATGTATTAAAAGGTTAGCTTATTATCCGAGCATTTTAATGTCTGTCAAAATGATTCTATTTGATTGTTTTGTTGTTCTTTTTTTCATTTTTTTAAGCTCTAAATAATCTATGCACATGTACCTCAAGACCAGCCCTGAGCAACCTGCCTGGAGGAGTCCACCCCTCCCCTGGACCAACCATTTAGAGATTTGTGTGCTCTGTTCCTGTGCTGCAAACATCAAGCATGCCTTTGTCACCTCCTGGAGGTGCTTAATTGCCCGTAATAAATAGTCCATGTCGATCAATAACTGTGAACAACCCAAATTTCAAGTTATTTATTGAATATATGCCCATGCTATTCCAAAGCCAAGAGTGGTGGTTTAGAGGCCATAATGTAATTAATTGTGGACTGAAAAGAAGTATTTCTGAAGAGAGTTTCAGTTTGGTATGACTAGTATGAATGGAGAAAGCTGCTTGTCCACCCCGACTTCTGCTTTCCCTCTTGACTCTAGAGATGTGGTGAATATGCGTAATTTAAGGCAGGTGGTCCACATAGTGGGCTGACCACAGAGGATGAGAGAGTGTGCATTTGATACCCTGACGGCTGCTCTTTAATAGACTTTAAATAGATCTGACTATTATTTGGCTTTTGGCTATAACATTTATTTTCACTTTCTTTCAAAGGCTTTTCTCTTTCATTTCGTCATTTTCCACACACTGAAATGTAACCCTGGTCCAATAAGACCAAACAGAGGATTTATCTATATTGTCATCAAGCTAAATGCAAATGAAATATCAAAGGTTGAGCAGAAGGCACCACTATTTTTGGATCTTGAATGCTGACAGAAAATGCATGCATTTTTCTTTGCCTAGGTAATAACAACACTTTATTTTTATATAAGGTCTTTCATCTGAGTATCTCAAAGGCCTTCAAGGTGTCATTTGGGTCTGGCATTCTTCAGTGAGACCACCTTGCTATTGGATATAGTTTCTCAGCAGAGCTGCACTTGGCCCTGCATATCCAGAGGTCCAAGGGCATTGGGTGTTTCTTGAATTGATCAAACAAATGACTAGTTATGATATTTTCAAACAACACTTAGAGGAAGATGGGTGGCAGAGGTGATTATTGAATTTGCAGGTGGAACACTTGTGACAGGGCAGGGTTAAGTGACTCACCTGAGGGCACACAGTGGAGCCTTTGTTTCTACTACAAACAGGAGCACAAGCAGCCTGTGCCTTTTCCTGATCCCCTCCCTGCCTACCTGTGTCTTCTCCTTTCAGGCTCATCACTCAGAGAGGAGGTGAAGTTGGCATATGAGTTAAAGGCTCCACTGCAAGGGAGAAAAGAGCAAAATTTTAGCAAATATGCAAGATTAATAAATGTATTATACTGAGCCTAATTAAAATAAGGATATAGTGTGAATATAAATGAGGTAGTGTGGAATTTAAATTCCATCCCTGTTAACTAAGGAAGCACTTGCTTTGGATGATTGTTAGGGTTTTGTTGTCCTTGTTTGATTGCTTTGGTTTATGGAGACTGAGTCTTTCTATGTAGCCCTGGCAGGTGTGGAACTCATGTACATCTGACTGAACTCAAATTTGGGGGTGATCCTCTGATTCTGCCTTCTGAAATCTAGAATTATAGGTGTACACCAGCAACACTCAGCTGAAAATATTTATTGACATAAAGCAAGAAGCAAAGACACAGTATTCTGTCATTATGTCATACATAGACATCAACATTTAAAAATTAATTTATGTTAATAATTTTAATTTATACACAATATAATTATCTTACTCTTTGCTGCATTTTGTTTTGCCTCATGTATTCAGACTTCTTCATTTACTTCAACAGCACGGTTGTCAGGGTGAAGAGCTCTGAAGCCTGGCCTGTTTCTTCTTGGCATCATTATCATTATGTGATTAACTGTTAATTGGTGTTTCATAATTTGGGGTTATTCCACTTAACATTTATGGCTTAATATACTCTTAGGACAACACATCATGATCTACATTTAATTTTAAAATTCATGGTGAAGTTTGGGCCAGGGATGTCTACTTTTAAATGTAAGACAGCTCTAGTACTTTATTCCAGTGAGAATAGCGAACAGAAGGAATATGTATACTTTTCATTAAAAAGACTTCATACAGAAGGAGGCTAGATTTCATCTGAGAATAATTATATATTTGAAAGAAAAAATATTGAACAAAAATACTTGTTTTTCTTTTCCTTTCCTTTATTTTGTATTTAATTCAAGCTTTTGTATTCAAATTCATTTTTCATAGTAAATAATTGTTACATGCAGCCATAAACAAAACTCTTGAACAATATTAACATGATACATACTGACACTGCCTTCCATCACTCTTATAGTTGCTTTTCAAAAGGAGTCACCCTACATGTGTGCCTTCTAATTTTCTAAGATCAGGAATTCTTGGGGCCAAGCGATGTGATTTAGGTTAAGAGAAAGCCCTCTACATAGCACATTAATTTCACCATGTCTGGAACAGAAATCTCAGCATGATATGCCATGTTCTTTATCTGTGCATACCATCTGAGTCCCAAGCTCGATTTTGATCAGCCCCAGAAGAAATGTGCATAAACAAGCAAGAGTACTGATGAAAACAGCTTAAGATCTTGATCATCTCACTCTGTCTGAACTTGAGAGTTTAGAGTCTGCATTGCATTGGGTCCCTCTCATCCTCAAAAATCTTCCCTGCTTTGTGCTTCCTCTACACATGGGCAAACTTCAAGAAAAGTGATGAGCAGTTCAGCCAGCAAGGAAACTAAGGAAAGATGGTTAGGAATATTTCTTTACTAGGAAATCTATGGATGGGTTTGCTTTTCTGTTTCTTCTAGGTAGTAGTCAGACCTGCCTTTTGGGTTGGCATCTCTATTCCTGTTTTGAACTTATAAGATATTCTTACATTATTCATTTTTCCATAAACAAAAATTCCATTACTGATGTGTAGTTGAGTTAGTTTAGGGTATTAAAAGGAGAAGAAGTCTAGTCTGATCTCTGCCGCGTATTACTGTATTACTTAGCATATAACTGAAGTGATCTGCAAATGAGGAATGGATGTATCACTGATATTTTCACTCTGTCATCCCATGTTCTAATATCTTTGGTGATTCTTCAATAATAAAATGTAATATAAAATATTTTGGAGATATTTTTCTCTATGACTTGACAAACTTTACATTTATAAGATCAATTAAAATGTTGATTTTTTTCAAATGCTAGCTTAAAAGCTATAAATTGAAGGGTTATTTAAAATTCTCCAACTCTGAACCTGCAGTCACTGTAGTTAAAATTAGGGGTTAAAAACTTGAGATAAGAGTAAATACAAAAATAGCTGTAAATCAATCCCATCTCCCTGATATTAAAAGTCATTTTGCTAAGAGTTTCACTTTTCTATTTTTCTGGAAAAGAAAGTTGCTAATAACTTGAACCAGTATTTAGAGTGTTTCTTAATTCACCCTCAGGATGCCTTAGCCAGTGAGTATTAATCTCCTTCACAGCTGACCCGCATGTTATATGTCTTGAGAGCCAACAAGCACGCACATTTACATAACAATTAGCGTTCTCATCATTGATGATTGAATGGTAGGTACAGGGATGAATCTTGACTGTGTTAGTTCCCATCTTCACCAGTGCCTTATTTTCACATCTGGTATCAAAGTTAGGGTCTAAAACTTAAACTTTTCTTAGGATTCATGTTCTTCAGTGTTTCTACTTCTTGTTTTGTTTTGTGGTCACTAACCACGAAGAAATTTGTCTTTTTTTTTTACGAACACTGGAAATAATTTACTGGTTTTAGAAATATTAAACCACAAGGAAAAAAAAAAGTTTGAGAAACATTACGGGTCTGCCGAAGCCCTCCAAAACCCAGGAAATTGAGAGTTAACACAGAGGCTCTGATCTAACTGTGTCTCGGTGAGTTAACACGCCCTGAGGAATGACAGCTTGTGCCTAGTCCACAGACATGGAAACTTAAAAATCAGCATTGTGTTGTCATAGTGATGTGGCAGAGGGCACCTATGGCTACCACAGTTTATCTGAGATACTAGCATTTGTGTTTACTTACTATAGAATAACATATAAGCATATCCCCCTGCCCAACTTCATTACATAGATAACGTTTGCAAGTTCAAAGTTGATTAACACAACAAGTTTATTTTACTTTGAGGCATAGATGTAGTCAATGGTCAAATTTGACAAAAATGAGATTCTCAAATGAGGTTTTACTGACAGTCTTTTGAATAATTTATGCTCCTGGCATATGGAAGAAACGATGCTTTTCCTCAACTTACTTTTCTAGTCACACTGAAAAGGCCAGCAGAGAGCTCAAAAAATAAAATCCCCATGTGTTTCTAACACAGAAGACAAACCTTCACTGGCAGGAGAGGGTGCACTGAAATGCTGCATTTTAAACATTATCTTATGCATTGCTCATATAGAAACCATAATTCTAAAAGAAGTCAAGAAAGAAAATCTCTGCTAATAAAATCATTTAGTCAGAATTTCTATTATCTTGTATTGAGTTTACTTACAATTATGCCATTTTTAACTGGTGCCAAAGTAAAGAAGGAGCTGTTTCACCTTGTTATATAATGAAGACATGGTTTGTGAATATTTGGGGCATGCAGTGTTCACATATGCCATCCTACCAGGTCTAGAAATCTGAAATGTCTAAAGTCTTTAATTAAATTGAATCTAATTTTACATAGACAAAAACCCGACACATATGCAATATTACATATTTTTCCTTAAGACCTTAACATTGTTATTTCTGTTCTAATAGTTAATTACTATATAGTATAAAAATATATATTGAATTTTAATAGGAATATTTATATTAAAATAATTTTACTTTTAAGTAAGTTATTAAGTATATTATTATAATTAAGTTAAATTTGTGTCAGAATATCTTTCTGGACTGAATTTATATCTCTTTAATTTGTAAAACTAAAAATATTGAAAGTATTTGAACTATAGCTGTATCTTTGAGAGTACTGAACTGTCACCACAACAATTAAAGTGCAATATTAAAATAATTGCTTTTGAACTGGAGTTTTATGAGCTGAACTGTGGCTGTTAGTTGATGGGTGCTGTGTCATGTCTTTTGGAGTGCATTGTTTCCTTTTGTGAAAAGGGAGAAAGGTGACAATTTCCATAGGGACCAGTTACACATGTAACCAGAACACTAAATTTAGGAAGTCACAAATAGACAGCTTTTAACTTAAATAAGAGAAAAGTAACTTTTGTTAGGGATCACTTTGCCTTCCCAAATATATATGTTTTATTTTAAAAAGAGCTCTGTCTGTTTCAAAAGCAAACTAATCATGAAAACGAGGCATATTAGATTGTTGTATTTAAGAAATACCCATTTGAAACACACAGTTGTATTTATTGAAAACTAATAATTTGCTTGTATGCACTAGTAATTTCAGAAAACATTAGTAAAATTAGAAGCATGTATAATCTATTAGCTACAAGCTAAGATTGTTATAGGTAATAAAGGATTAGGTTTTTGTATCATAGAAATATTTTTCATCAGTCTTAGCAACTAAAAATGTAGTAGAAATGTTTAAAATGTTGGTGCATAAATATACATATTCATATACAATGAAGTATTTCCAGATTCTAGAGCTAAATTATTATTTCTCACATTAAATATTCCAATTGATAGGGTTAATGTTATATGTGTGATACAATCATCAAGCCTATAATGCCCACCCCTTTACCCCACAACCTGGACATCATATTACCAAGAACAGAAAAGAGTACAGGACCCAAAGATGTCATTAACACACTTCTAATACTTTAACTATAGTTACTTAAAAAGGGCCTCTTGACCAATAAGGAGTCTGTTTTTCTATTCTGAGCTGAAAGGACATTTGACACATTTACATAGCAAACTTAGTCAATATTTGGAAATGCTTTGTAGTGGCCAAAAGCTGTGCATTTCCTTCTGTTGACTTGATTCTTATTTTCAAATAAAGTAAATTAATAGAAGATGCATCACGCAGGATCACTGCAGATGTGCACACACTGCAGAGCTAATTGCTTTTATTTTGCACAGTCCAATCCTGCACATGCTTTAATTTACATTTGCCTGAGTTAGCTCTTCAGTGAATTAGCGGCACTCTGCCACACACTGGATAGTAATGTGCTTGCATCACCCGATTATCTCAGATACATTATTGCTTTCCATCCATGCTCCTAATTTCCTTCCCACCCACACCCATCCCTTCCTCTCTTTGGAAGGCTGGCTGATTTGTGTTAAGAAGGGACCACCAAGCCATTAACTCTAGGACGTAACCAGCATTATGTGCGGAGGATGAAGCTCATGGTCATATCACATTAGCTCTTCCTCCTGCACTATCCTGGTTTCTCCCAGTGCTTTCAAGAGGCAATAACTTCAAATACCTCGCATGGAAATGATAAACTGCCTGTTGTGCCTTTTCTTTGAAGGCATTCTCCTGCAGGGTATCATATTTAAATAAATTGCTATTGAGTTTAGCAAGCAGCACAATCATACCCATTGAGGTAGAGTCTTTTGATCATATTTGGTAATGCAATCAAGGATCACATGAGGATTCTCTAACAGGCCAGCCTTGCTGTGTGCTAAATAGGCGACAGGAGAGAGGGCATTAATTGCCCTGCATCCCATTGACATAACAAAGCACACCTGTGTTCCATATACTCTGGCCCCTAAGGCAATGGTTATGTATACCACCAAAGAAATTCTTTTCAGTTGATTGATCAGTAATTTCCTAACAACTATTCAGTTTTTAAAATGCAGGTATACTCTTGTTAAAAACAAAGAGAAATGTACATAGGCACACATCATTGTTGTACTTTTATGCAAGGGAATGTTCTAAATGGGACAGGAACCGTAACCTCTTTGCTGATTGACTACTCAGTTACCATTTCCACCATTGGTCTCCCTTCTTTCGTCCCTACTTAAGGAAACAATAGCTGCCTACCTACTGAAACAATTTTCTTAAGGATCATAGGAGATGATAGTTAAGAAGATCCTTGAAAACAAAGCTTTCAGAGCATCTTACAAAGAACTGTTCTTACCAACTGTGTGGGTATGTGTGGTACACACTCCTCATGACTAGTGAGCAGGAGTCTGCCTCATTGTCTCTTTGCAAGTGTTTCTGTGGTATAAGTCCTGCTGAAAAAGAATAGAGCTTCAGTATTTTCATCTATCAGAAACACAGAGTTGCTAGTGGGGACACTTGCCTGCTAAAAATTAATGGAGGAAGCGTGGGGACAAGGTTGAGCTCCAGCAGATGGGTTCAGAGAAGCAGCAGATGTGGAAGAGGGGGCTTGTGAAGAATTTCCTGCTGTACAGTCCAGCATTCCGACTTTCTGCTCCACTCTGAAATATGAATGAGACAAGCTAACTGATGGCATCCTGAATCATTTCCTGCTGGCAGACACTTTGATGACCTCTTACTCTGCTAGCTCCTGCCATCCATTTTTGATAATCCAAGAAAGTGAAAGAAAAATTTAAAAATGGAGAAAGCAACTAATAAAGATTTCTTTTCAATCTCTGTCTCCATCAGTTTGTGGAAATGTCATTTCCCCCAGAAGGATTAGAACATTGCTCTTCCATGGAGAGGAGTTGACAAAGACTAGTTCCAGGCAGATCCCTTGATTGTCTGTCAAAAGGACAAAGAACCACAGGAGCTGGGCACAGAAAGGACATCTTTAGTTCTAGGCTGAGGATGGTGATTCAAGTTATCCAATGTTAAACCGTGTTTATTATCTATACATTTTACTATGAATGGAATATTATATATGTAGATAGATACCTATATCTCTACCCCTTAAATGGTGTGAGATACATAACCTCCATTTTACAAATAAGATAATGAAGGTTAGAAATATTTGATTCATTTACCCAGAATTCCCTGTCATTAGTTGACAACTTCAAATGTTCAGTCCAAGTCTGTCCAATTGAAAGCAATATGACTCCTTCCTACCCAAAGCCAGTAGTCAAAATGGCCCCGATAGTGGAGTTGGGTAAGCCAAGCAAACTATACCCTGAGTGCATTTCTATATATTCTGCTAGAAAAATTATCAAAATTCCACTCTTCTTAAAGTAGGACAGAACAATAAGCATTTGTTCTAAATACAGCATGTGTAATGAGAAACTGGGTGGTATTTTTTAAAAGGAAAGAAAAGTTACTGTCTTTGCTCAACTGTTTTTCTCATAACCTGACTTCAACTGACCTTAATAATCAGGACAATGAGGAAAACTTCACAAGGCCCATGAGTCAGCCCTTCCAGATTCTCTGTGTCAGCAAATAGCCTGGCAGCACAGTGGTGGTAGTTTCACACGGTGCATCTCGAACTGTTTCTTTTGCGGGAGGTAGAAGGAAGAAAGGCCGCCTGCTTTGTTATGCATTCAGGAACAGTTAAAAGTCTTTATCCCCAGAGGCTGGGGCCAGTTTTTGGCTTGGTGCCCACATTGTTAAAACTGTGTTTGTTCTCAAGTCTCTAGAAGGCGTTTTTAATATTTTAAATATTCGTGTTTCTTCGTGTTCCTTCTCTATTCTCCAGAGAAATTGTTTAAATCATTTGATTGATCTATTTTTAGGGAACAACTCAGTTGTAACTCATTAGCAGAGAGACTTGCTTTCTTTGAGCTTTCCAGTACTTTCTATAGGATCTGCTACTCATGTTCATATAATTTCTATCAATTCACAGTCCTAGTCTCACCTGACGATTAAAAATGCCTCATGAATTAAAGTTTGTACATTACTGAGAGCCTTTCTTTTCAGCTGCAACATAATGAATTTGAAAAATAAGCTAATCATTGTTCTTTTCTCTTTATAGTCAATTTTAGTGAATTTTGATATTGGAGTTTATGATTCTTATTGTACACAGAAGGCTGTGAATGGTTGGTGAACTGGCCTGGCATGCAGGCTGTGGGCCTTGTTCCACTGCTCACACCCACTGTCACCATAGTCATGGTTTCCTTGCGTCAGATAAGCCGTGTGGTGTTATGGAAGGAATCAATCTTTCTGTAGTTTTGGCACTTGCTAAGGGCATTTTTAGTAGAAGATATACACATAAAAGAGGCAACTTAGTTCTATTGTTTTATTGACCAGTCTTACTGTGTTCCCTATTATCTAACCTCTGAAAATGAGAGAGACACCTTTTGCTTTTATGGAAAAGAAGGGGCAATGTTTATCAAAACTATTTCACTAAGTTCTTTCCCAGGTGCATCAAAGGTACAATGGTGTGTGTGTGTGTGTGTGTGTGTGTGTGTGTGTGTGTGTGTGTGTGTTAGGTGTATGTGTATGTGAGTGTGTTTGTGTGAGTGTGTATTGTGTGTGGTAGGCATGTGTGTATATGGTAAATGTATGTGTGAGTGTGTGAGTGTGTGTGTGTGTGTGTGTGTGTGTGTGTGTGTGTGTGTGTTAGGTGTATGTGTATGTGAGTGTGTTTGTGTATGTGTGTATTGTGTGTGGTAGGCATGTGTGTATATGGTAAATGTATGTGTGAGTGTGTGTGTGTGTGTGTGTGTGTGTGTGTGTGTGTGTGTGGTGAGTGTTACAAGATTGGAACTGTAAATAATGTTGGTTCCCTGGGATGACTGATTTTCTTCTTTGGCTCTACCCATTTACTTGGTACTTCTGACTTAACATGTGATGATTCATTGCAAACACACAGGGACTAAGGGGAGCTACTCCTCAAATAAGAAAGGACGTAGTTGATTCTGTTTTAATGGTAGTTGGAAGGTTTGTATCAGGTCAGAGGGGAGCTTCTCTGGGCCACCTCCCTCGGATTTAGGGACAAGCAGGAACCTGTTTGTTTCCACTGTTGCTGCTCCAGGTTGTGGTGAGTGTGTGAATTTTAAGTCACAGAATTCTCCAGGATTTTTAGGCTTATAAAATATAAACCCTCACACTTAGGAGCAAATCAGTCTCTGGTTTGACTTAAGAATCTTAGCAAGTTTTAACAAATATTTTGTAATTGTTAACATGAAATAAAGACATAGAGGAGGAGAAACATAGAAGGCTTTGGAATACATGGTGCGTGTCACTCATTTCAAGCTGGGACATCTTTGTTGGCTAGCAACACTCCTGCCACATTTGTACATTGAATCCACACTGGAGACCCAGCCAGTAGAAGCCCTTTCAGTGACTGTCCTTCTGCCCTGTCTAGGTAGTGCACCGCTGCTTCTCTCCCTGTATGTGCCCTAGACACTGCAGATTAGAGCACAGCAGACTTTGGGTGCTATGATTGCTTTACAGACGGCCCGAACTCCAGGCATTTGAACTTGCTATCTCCCTCATCAGTGTCACATGTAATCTGTTTCATCACTCAAATCACAGGAAACAATATGTTCCACATTTTTACAAAACATAGGACTCCCCTGCAATTCCCGAGATCTGAGTTTGGAACTGGAAATGAACCTTTCCATAACTAAGTTAAAACTAATGTCAAGCACAGCATCATGATTCAGAGGGAAAAGAGAAAAACATCCGACCAACATTCAGCAAAGAAAAGATTATCAGCCCCCTCGTCGTCAAATGCCTCCTTAGGAACCACATTGTTGAATCACATGTCAATGAATCAGAAACAGGGATAACTAACCTGAGTCTTAAAGGGAAACACATTGTTAGATTCTATAGTGATATGTTGAAAAGCAGGGATTTTCTTTTCTATTTTACAGTTTTATGGAGAAATGGTTTACATACCTTAGAGTTCACTCCTTTAAGAATGTACAAGTCAGTGATTTGTATTATCACAGTCTCAAAAGAAGCTTCATCATCTCAAAGCCAAATCTTACACCATTTAACTCTCGACTTCCGTAATGTCAATTGCAGGTGTCAGTCTGACTGGATTTCCCCAACAGTGAGTATAGTGAGTAAAGCAGCATTACTTCTGGGCATGAGGGTTCCAGAGGAGACCCACACAGGCATTTGTGACCTGAGTGAGGAAAACAAATCTTTCCTGAGAGCGTTACCATCCCAAAGGCTGGGAACCCTGACAGAACAACCAGGCGAATTAAAAAGAGAATTTACTCTTATATAATATCCCCCATTTCAGTCTGAATACCCTGCTGTAGCCTTGAAAAATCAGAACTTGAGAACAGCGGGTGTCTGGATTGGCTCCTGCTCCAGTTGTGCACTGTGCCTCCTCTGAGAGGAGTTACACCATCGGCTATCGGCTATTGGCTCTCCTTGTTCTCAGACTTCTTCACTCAGACTGAGCCACATTACTGACTTCTTGCCTTTCAGATTATGCAAGGCCTATCTTGAAACTTCCTATAGTAAATAACCTCTGCTTGTCCGTCTAACCAACTGCTTACTGCATTTTGACACAGAACCCTAATACACACTCATGTCTCTGTTCTTCCCAACAATAAGCATCGATGGTTTCTATTGAATTGTCTATTTTGACCATTACTCACAAATGGAATTGGAGAGAGAGAGAGAGAGAGAGAGAGAGAGAGAGAGAGAGAGGGAGTTTGTGTGTGTGGTAAGTGTTGCAAGGTTGGGACTGTAAATAATGTTGGTTCACTGGGATGAATGGTTTTCATCCCAGGTGTTCTTTTGACAGTTCTCCTCACAGCATATTTCAAGCTCCATCAGTGCCACAGTGTGTGTGGTCCTGCATTGTTTGTATGCCCATTGCTTGGGTGGACCATAGTTTGCTCTTTCCTTCAGCTGGTGCTACTCAGCTTTCCCAGCAGTGCTGCTGTCAGCATCTGTGATCTGTGCTTTTAGTTCTCCTGGGTGTATGCTTATGAATGGGATGACTGAGTCAGATAACCTCTCTTTGTGTATTAATGAGAGAATCTGCTAGAGTGTCTCTCAAAGTGGCTGTCCCACTTTACATTCTCCAAAGTGGCATACGAGGGTTCCATCCCCACTCATCTCCTTACTAATGTTTTTTTTTTTTTTTAATGTGACGTTTTCTATCAATTCTAGTAGCTATGAAGTGGTTGAATATGCAGTTGATTGCCTATGAAATAAAGATTTCTAATCTCTACTGACTGTGTCATTGGAGAAATGTGTGTTCAAATCCTTCAGCCATTTTTCAGTTTTGTCACTCGCCCTATTATTGAGATGTATGTCTCCATATGTGTTCTAGATATAAATCTCTAAGCACATATGTCCAGAAACAGGAGCAGGTGTCCTAGTTTGCACATGAAGATGGTTTTTCTAGTTCTCTGTTTCTTCCTCCTGTCTTTATAGTGTCTTTTAAAGTATGAAAGTTATTAATTTGGAGCAAATATAATCCATCTCTATTTTGTTGTTAACACTTTTGACATTACATATTATAATCATTACAAATTTAAGGAAAATTTACTCATAAACCTTCATTTAAAAGCTTTATAATTCTAGCTCTGATACTGAATTGAGGCATTTTCTCCATTTTGAGATGCGTTTTACATATGGTATGAGATGTAGACCTATAGTTCACATGCAGCTATCAGGTTGTGCAGCACAAATTGTCTGGTAATTATTATTTCCCCATCAAATGACCTTGAAACTCTTGAAAACCAGGTGACCACAGCCAACCTCATTCTACACTCTCAGGTCCACTCATTTGATCAATATGTCTATACTTAAAGCAACATCACACTGTCTTGATTAATTCTGCTTTGTAAATGTGTGTCTTCCCCCTTTGATCTTGTTTTCAAGATTGTTTTGTCTACTCCAGGTTCTTGACAAACATTGCTGAAAGAAATTAAAGTATATTTAACAAATGGGGGAAATCTCACATACTTCTCAATAATGTACAGATTTTTGTGAATAAGCTATTAGAATCCTAGATGGCTTCTTGGTAGGAATTCACAAGATGATTATAAAATCTCTATGGAAATTTTGGGAAGCACAATACACAAAACAACCTTAAGTGCTTGACATGGTGTGGAATCTAATTGTACACACACACACACACACACACACACACACACACACACATCAAGAAGGATTTTAGGTGATTGATAGCATCCTGGTAATACTAGGTCTGAATTACATAATGCCACAAACTCAAGCCACCCAAGCATGGTATCTTCTGGGGATGAAACTATAGTAAAAACTGAAATGTTCTAGGAAGTCTTGGATTTATTTTTTTCTGGCGTTTGTTTTGAATAGGATAAGAAAAATCATACAAAATATGAAATTTACTTTTGGCTTCATGGAGTAGCAGAGGAAGGTAAGAGTATACTTTGTGTGTGTGTGTGTGTGTGTGTGTGTGTGTGTGTGTGTTTACTTTACCTATTTTCTCTCTTAAATAGTTACATAACTTATAGCATCTATGAAATATAATTGTTTTGATATCATTTCATCTTGAAGGATTGTCTCTTGGAAAGATTTATTTCTACAAAACCACAATAAATCACAGGTGGTCAGAAATTGTGTGGAATATTACAAAGACTTTCAATAGCAATTATTAACCAGGTGGATTGTTCTGAATTAACAGATGTTATGAATCCCTGAATTTTATTCAAAGGACACCACTTATGAGATGCTAGGAGATGCTTCTTCTTTCTCCTCCTCCTCCTTCTTCTTTTACCATTCTAGTAATCTTAATTATTTCCACAAAGAAGTCAAGTAACTCTCCATGAAATGAATTGTACTTATTTTTAGTGTCCATATCACAAGAAGCACAAATTATCTGCTCAGCATTCAATTTAGGTAGAAATAATATTAAAGGTGGTTTACTAGGTAGGAAAAATAGGCAAACTAAGTAGACATTGGGGATTCTGTAAGCAAGAAAGACAGTCAGACAGAATGGTTAATAAGTAGCTTTACAAAGAGTGAGGTGATCCCACCATGATGTGTGTAGCTAGCAACTGGAGAATTCCATAACTGAGATCACTAGACTAGGAAGATGTGAGTTTATGAATAGAATGGAATGACCACTTGGACAGTCAGAGTGTATGAGAAGTGTGATCAGGGAAGTGTGAACTTGAGACTCAGTTTTCCTAAATACCTAACGTGTGTTTGACAACATCAGTGGGAGCCTAAAGGAACAATGTAAAATATAGAACACACAATTGTTCTTCTTCATATTTTGATTATAACAGTACCTGTTCTTGTAAGGAAACAAATCAGTATCCTACTCCTTCTATATGGCTGATTAACACAGTAAGCCAATAGCCATCAGAATAGTACAGTAGACTATATTTTAAGCCCATTTTAAAGATGAAGAAAACAAAATTTCACAAATCTGAATAAAGTGGCTTATTATAACATATGAGCAGTTATACTAATCCACTTTTTTTGGTGGCAGATGACAAAAATTGGAAGTTTAAGATTTCAGTTTCTGGCAGGGAAGAACAGCTCCTTTCCTGCCTCAATGCTACAGACAGAGAATTATAAAAAGTACAGGAAGTACTCATTGTCAGATACTGTCCAGAGTCAGCACAAGACTGTTGTCTTCAGAAAGCTAAATAAACAAAAGGAGCCTTATGACAGTTGCAGCATTCTGACTGAAGGATTTTCAGGACCTTGGGACAGGGATGTGGTATCCTCAAGGGGCATAGTACTCTTGCTGATTATAAGGAGAAGGGAACCAGCACCTGCATGGGATGTCTGTTGTTGTGGCTAAGCAGTAATTCCTAGAGATAGCAGAGGAGAAAGAATATTTGAGTCCCATCTAAGCAGGGAGGGAAGGCTTATTGAGCATCTGGATATTCAGTAGTAAATATTTTTAAAAAGTAAAAATAAACTAGATGTTGAGTAAAAAGTATGACAGAGTCACACTGGTATAATTTAATACTAATATTTAAGCTGATGTGAAGGTTATCCTATTACCAATAAAATTATAGTTCAACACTACACAAAGGAAGAGTATGTTCATCAGTGAAATAGCATTTGCAATGGGAGGGGAAAGTAAAAGCATCCAGCTGTAAATATTTTATCATGTGCTCTGTTACAACACTACTTGAAGACGGATGACAATATGTTAAAGATGTCTATTGTAAACTCTTGAGCAACTGTTTAAAAAAATCAAAAGAGAACAAAACCAAGGAGGTATTGCTAATGAGCCAAACACACAGATTATTTTTTAAAGCTGAAAGATAATTGAAAACAAATTAGGAAATAAAAATGAATGAATAAAGAATAAAGTGAGAAGAGGTGATGGATGCAAGTCCCACCGTATGGGTAATTACACTCACTTCAGACAACCAGACTGTAAGCTTCAACTAAATACACAAGAGCCCACTGTGTGCACACTCTAAGAAATTTAGAGGCCGGGCGGTGGTGGCGCACGCCTTTAATCCCAGCACTCAGGAGGCAGAGCCAGGCGGATCTCTGTGAGTTCCAGGAAAGGCACAAAGCTACACAGAGAAACCCTGTCTCGAAAAACCGGAAAAAAAAAAAAAAAAGAAATTTAGTAAAGATACTATGATTGTTTTGTTTCCATAGACCAGGGTCTTGCCTTTTAACATTTAGTCTTTTAGCCTTCCTTGTTACCTTCTTATTGTTAGTACACAATTTTATGAAATATATATATGATTCAGTAGAAAATTGACATTTAACTTAATTAGTAAATACTTCCAATGAGCTTCTGGAAATCAATAGACTGCCACTTCCTTCTTGATCTTTAATTAGTGTGTATTTGTTGTGCATAGTGTTAGGTGTCTATAATTTTTTGACGTATATCAAGTTATTTGAGGATATTCACCCCAGCCATTTCTTCCTTTTTGCCCTCCCAATTTTCCTCTCCACTTTTTATTCAGTTCACTTACCTTTATCCCCCTACACACACACACACACACACACACACACACACACACACACACACACCCCTTAGTGTGCTCTCTAGATATTTTTATTTTCTAGCAAAGAACATAGTACAATTCTTTCTTATAATAGAGTAAGTCTCCATTCTGTATATGTGCCATGTTCTCTTTATCCATTTATCTGTTGATAAATATCCAGGGGGTTCCATTACTTGGCTTTTGTGAATAGTGCTCCAATAAACATGTACATGCAGGTATCCACATGAATATGCTACCTTAGCATTCTTCAGGATATACCCGGGACTGGTTTATCTGGGTCATATATTAGTTTCAGTCTCTTTCTTTTTTTTAAGGAGACACCATACTGATTTCTAGAGCGACTGGACCAATTTTCACTCCCCTTGTGTGTGAAAGAGTTCCCTCTATTTCACACCCTCCCAGAAACTGTTGTTTGTTTTCTTAACGATAGCTGTTCTACTCGAGGTGAGAAGGAATCTTAATAGAGCTTTAGTTTACATTTCCCTGATGGGTAAGGATGCTGAACATTCTTGTGATATGTTTATTGGCCATTTGTACTTTATTTTTGAAAATTGTTGAAAAGTAGTACAAGTTGAAGAAAATGGGCCTTTATAGTGGAGTTTTAAGCTAACTTTATATAGATGTCAGGAACTTAATTCCTCTAGTGTCCTTGTGTTCTCATCTCCATTGCTAACTTTGGGCTTCAGGATTCCTGCTCAGACAGCCTGGACCTTGCGGCTAATGTATCTGTCACCCACCATCTTGTACGGTGTAGGGTATAACGGGGGAAATGAAGTGATCTGTTCCCTTATGATTCTATGTTCCCCTTGCAATGGGCTTGTGCACCTGAGCTATGATGTCATGAGACTCTCTCAGTGGCATCTCGGTCTCCTAGGCATCTCCTTAGGCAAAACAAGAAGTAAATGGGGTGACAAAGTGGTGAGATGACTTTCTGTCAGTCTTCACCTGCAGCAGAAGGAGAGTAGGTCTTTTCATATTCAGAGTGTGTTTCACAAAGGTTACTCATCACCTTCTCTGCCAGAGTCGAAGGGGACACAGAGACCTTTCTCTGCTTTCAACCATGAGAACATGGTAGGGCTCCTGGGACTAAGCCCATAAAAAGGAGGGAATCCCCTAAGACTCTGGTCCTCATGATTTCTCACCCTCATGCTTCACCTCATTCAGACCCTAGCAATCCATCCATCTCGTCACTGAAGTTTGACCAGAAGTTCATGCTTTAATAGCTTCTGTTTTTGATATGGATATCTCAAGCTGTGACTTCTAGTCTCTGTGTTTTAGCAGATTTAGTTGAATGCTTTATTTTTAGACCATAGTTCTGCAGTGAATCCAGGAAAAGTCACTGGTTTTCAATGTGTTCACCTTATTTTTCTTTGTTTTAAAGGTAGGATGATGATTTACAGTCTCTTATATTATATATAAAATTAACCATGTATATTAGATATATATATATAAAACCATGTATATTATATATAAAACTAAGTTATATATAAATAACTTTTTTGCAGTTATTATAGTCTTTAGTTCTAAAATTACTATTTGATTCATCTCCTTTCATTGCATATGTTTCTTACCTATCATTTGTTTCAAAGATATTTACAATTGTTTCTATGATATGTAGCTTAAAAATTTTGTTTCCAACACCTCTTACTTTGGAGTTCAGTTTTCTTATTAAGTTTGAGATATCCTGATTCTTTGCATGATAACTGAGAAGTGACTGAAACCTGAATATTTTGGTTCCATTATGTTATAAAAGTCAGAATTTTATTTAATCTTGTGTGTTTTTTTTAAGATATTTTATTTTTATTTGTATAAAAATTGTTTTGCCTGCATGCACATTTGTGTGCCATATGTGTGCAGAGGCCATGGAGGCCAGAAGAGGGCGTCAGAGTAGCTAAAACTGCAGTTACAGACATTTGTGAGCTGCCACATGGGTGCTAGAACTCACACTTAGGTCCTCTGGAAGAGCAGCCAGTGCTCTTAGCCACCACGCCATCTCTGCAACCCATATCTTGTGTAACAGTGAGCCTCCTGTATTGCAGCTCCATCAGGAAAGGAGGAACCTCATCATCACTACCAAACATAGATGGAAATCAGGGTTTCACTTGCTTACCATTGACAGTAACCTCAGAAAGAGAAGGTCCACATAGTCCTCAGCTACAGTGACCGTGGCATCACTTGGTGCCTTGTGTCCCTGACTTGATTGTCTTTCTCGTATATTCAATACCCAGACTTTTCAATTGTTTAATTTACCTCCAGACAAATGTTGCTAACTTGATCTGACCCTGAGGACATGAAATTAGGAGAACTGGCCCCACCCCTTGCTCATCCCTGCAAAGGGTGAACTTGCCAAGGCAATGCAGAAGAGCTCACCCTGGTGGTAAGGTAAGGGAGAGCTACCCAGGCCCAGAACCAGGGTTATGGGTTGGCCCACCCCAATATCTACCCCATCTGTATCTGCTGGAGCTGGTGAAGGAATCAATCCTGCAGACCCAAAGCTGCAGGATTTCCAGCATTGATAGAGTAGCAGAAACCAGAGGCCTCAAACCAGACTAAGGACTCTGTAAACAACACTTACAAGTAAAGATATATGGATAAAATGGTTCACTGTGTAACTCGCTATGTCATACTACAGCTTCCATGACGAGATCCCCCTCTTTTTTTCTATGTTCCTATTTTTTTGAAAAATATTTATTTATTTATTATGTATACAGTGTTCTGCCTGCATGTGTCCTTGCAGGCCAGAAGAGGGCGCCAAATCCCACTATGGATGGCTGTGAGCCACCATGTGGTTGCTGGGAATTGAACTCAGGACCTCTGGAAGAGCAGCCAGTGCTCTTAACCACTGAGCCATCTCTCCAGCCCCGTTCCTCTTAAATTTTATGGGAGGGAGTGCTATAGGGACAGGAAACGAATGGGATTGAGAAGCACAATGTGAAAAACACAATGTTTTGCTTTGCTGTTATTTTGCCTAGAATGGTTGGACCTATCAGGAAAGAATTGTTGGTTTATTCATGAGTACATGAGCATCACACTCTGGCTGCTGAATGGAATATTAATTCCTATGCTGATGATTGAATATTCATTGTAATTCCATGCAAGTGTCCATCTGGAAGCATTCACTTTCAGGTGTAAACATCCAGTAATAGCCTGTTTCTCTGATGATTTGATAGTGGAATTAATTGTAATACTTATCAACAACATGAACAGCAGAATGTGAGACTACATGTGTGGTAGGAGGAGATGGTAGAAAAAATTATGGTTCGTGGAATACAAATCACAGTTCTTTTTTACTCATATCATTAACTGTGCAAAATCTCCTCAGTAACTTTTATCTTCTTTGTAGTTCATTCTTATCACAGCTGCATAAAGAGATAGGTGACACCAATTTGGAAGTGTTCAAGTGTTGGGGGTGATAGTGCACACCTTTATTCCAAGCATTTGGGAGGCAGAGGCAGGTGAGTCTCTGTAAGTTTGAGGCCAGCCTGAAATACATAGCAAGTTCCAGGTCAGCCAGAACTATACAGTTGAGACTCTCTCTGTAAAAAAGGACAGGGAAACAGGCATAAATGAAGTCAGTATTTGCAGTATCTCCTCAGGTATCAGGTTCTTCATGTTTCTAAAATAAATCATTCTCTTGGAGATTTTAGATGAAGCTATTATGAAATATAACAAAGAGAAGACATGCATTTGGGTGTGGATAATTAATCTAGAGCAAAGCACAGTGAGTCAATTAGAGAGTGACTTCATTTGTTTGAAGAGAGTGTTTAAAACATAATGATGTCCATGTTTAACATTAACAGAAAGTGAACTGAAAATTTAAATGGTTTTTTGATTACTCACCACTTTGACTAATCTAAACATCTAAAACCTTCTTCTTCTCTCATGTGTACAATCCCTGGATTACATGACTGTGACCTTGAGCACAGAAATAGATTAACATGATGATATTTAAGAGGCTGTATTGTGCATGTCATAAGCAAGGAATGGAATAAATGTAGGGGAAACATGTGACCTGTATCATATAGGAAAACAAGAATAGTTACTGATAGAATTAATGGGCTAGGATTTATGCTACACATTCAGATGTTTGATAGTTCTCTTTAAAATATCTTGTTTGGAAAAGGCACTTTGTTTTGGATAATCTAGCTTTGACACACCCAGTGAACTCAAATCTCGCTTGCAGAAAATTCAAAATGGAATGACCCTTTAAAATAAAATGCATCTCTTGGCTGACCTACAGTAATATTTTTAAGGTATACACACACATATAATATGTACACATATATGTACACATACTCCATGTATGTGATGTGTACAAACACACACATAGATGTACACATATATTCACACACATATATATGTACATATATATGTACATGTGTACAAATATACATGTACACACATATAATGTTCATAAAACCTGATGACTCAAAAACTAAGTAGCTGGGATTCTTCTATTAGCTTTGTTACTGTGTAGATAACTCATTTTATCATTCAAGATTTTGGTATCTTCATCTATAAAATAAACTGATTCACACAAATGTTCTTTATTCTTCCAATCCTATCACAAGCTTCGCTCACCTTATAATTTACAGGTAGGGAATAAGACAATCCCATGAAGTCAGGAAGGTAGTCCACAGTATAATCATATAGTCTTTAAAGAAAATTTTACATCTTTGTGTGTGTGTGTGTGTTCCTCTGCACATACACATGAGAAGGTCAGAGGAGATTTCTCTCCTTCCACCATGTGGACTCCAGAGATTGAACTCAGGTAAGCTGGTTTGGTGGTAAGCACCAGTGCTGTGGATATCACTCTGTATAACTAAAATGTTGATTGGCCAGTAGTCAGGCAGGAAGTATAGGCGGGACAAGCAGAGAAGAGAATTCTGGGAAGTGGAAGGCAGAGGAGAGACTGCCAGCTGCTGCCATGACAACAACATGTAAAGACACTGGTAAGCCACAAGCCACGTGGCAAAGTATAGATTAATAGGAGTGGGTTAATTTAAGATAAGAGAAGTAGATAACAAAAAACCTGCCACAGCCATACAGTTTGTAAGTAATATAAGTCTCTTTGTGCTTACTTGGTTGGGTCTGAGCGACCATGGGACTGGCGGGTGAGAGAGATTTGTCCTAACTGTGGACCAGGCAGGAAAACTCTAACTACAAATGGTGCCCAACGTGTAGGCAAGAGTTTCCACCTAAAACTTGAAGAAAAAAAAAAGGATTCTAAAACGGAGCTAAAAACAGCTTCCTAATTGTCTCTCTCAAGTTAGCTACAGCCTGCCGGTTTGAGCTACTATGGCGGGTTCCTGGCATGTGCGTCTGACCTGCAGTGTGGCGGGAATGAGGAGTCTACAAACTGCACTTTACTCTGCTGCATGGTGGATGTAGCCTTTGCTAGTTAAAAAAAAAAAAAAAAAAAAAAAAAAAAGTTTCTGGGCTATGTGCTGCTTTGATAAGAACTGCTTCTGATAGTTGATGGTGCACATGGCTCCAGACCCAGAGCTGGCGGTAAACTGTACCACCACCATGTTGGGAAGCTGAGGTGGGTGGAGCCAGCAGCCACAGTGGCATTTCAGTTTTACAAAGATGGATATTACACAGAGAATCTGGTTTGTGTTGTCTTTGGGATTTTTAACTACAGAAAAAGATTTGATCATAAAAGCTGTTGAGTTAAACAAATATGTAAATTTTAAAGACACCTTGACTTCAAAATTTGGATATATGGATATGTTGCTTTGGAAGAGTCTCTGCTTTTGTTTCCACAGAAAGCCAGAGGCTGTGGATTTCTTCCAGGTTAAGATACATGAGGTTTGATCAGCCAAGACCACCTGAAAGATGTCCGATGACATCATGGCCCAGATGATCCAACATCCAAAATGGTTTCAAGGCAACTGGCTCAGAGGTTTACCCTCATGGACTACTCCATAATCCTAAAATTTTCTTTATGTCCCCATAAGATACAGTGCCCCCTTCCAGCAGGAAGTAGTAAGAGAAACTACACCCAATTTCCCAAAATTATCAAGCTGGCTTTGGAGATGGAATTGGCTCACTCCTTCTCTAAACCCAGACATATTGCTAAAGAAAAGGTTAAGAGATTTTTATTTCCCAAATCAGAAGAGCCCTCTGATGTGGGACAGAAAAAAAACAGTATTTTTATTTAAAGCAGGTTGATTATAAATGTGATCTCTTTCTAAAGAAGAAAAGGGGATATGATATAGATATAGGATGAAAGGGTAGATTAAGGAACTTATTTCTAAAGAGCAACAACTAGTTTAAAATGTTTTATATTGGTATAGATTTTAGTCTATTGATATAAACTTAAAGTTAATTTTGTTATACTGTGTGTATATTTCTACTTGTGTTTAAGGTATTAGGTTTGTATAGCTCATTTAAAATTATAATGGATAATTAAAAATAGATTAATAATTAGTCACCTATGATAATCATACTCGTAGCCATGTTAGCTAAGTCTTCTAGGTATACATAGAGATATTTCAGATAGATAGGTAATCTTCAAATACTTCAAAGACCTACAGAATATGGCATTTAAAATATTTTTAAAATTTAGACTTTCTGGACAGTGAGACATGTCTGCTCCTGGCAATACCGATTTACTTCAGAGAGGAGGATGGGCATTAAAGACACTTCATATCTTATTTTCACCTTGGCAAAAATAGCCATTTGGGCAAGAAACTGTTCTTGCCTGGACTGCTTGATCAACTGGACATGAAGGACCCATAGAAAGGTGACCACTAAACTTTGCTTGACAAAATGGTCCTTCAGATTCCTGCTTCGCAGAGGAAACTGCCAGACATTCTACAGGACACTGAGAAAAGTGACCAAGATACTCTAGCCCTGTGGGCTGAAGATAAATGCCCAAACTTTACAAAGGAACATTAGGTGACTGTCCAGGCTGCCAGCTGTCTCTGTCTACCCTGCAAGACTCCCGAAAGTTGCTTGCATCCTTCTCCTGGTTCTCAGGTAATATTATATCCTTCTGAGGTCTTTGTTGTGGTTGAAGACTAGATAGTTATAATTTTCTCAGTTATGATAAAATATAAGTTAGATATAAAACTCACAAATATAAGATAGATAGGATATCTTCTTTAATATTGCAACTGTAATTCTTGCTTGATAATTGTTTTGTTATCTGTAATTTTACTATGTGAAAGCTAACCTTCCCTTTTTAACAAAAAAGAAAAGGGGAAATGCTGTGGATATCACTCTGTATAACTAAAATGCTGATTGGCCCGTAGTCAGGCAGGAAGTATAGGCGGGACAAGCAGAGAAGAGAATTCTGGGAAGTGGAAGGCAGAGGAGAGACTGCCAGCTGCTGCCATGACAATAACATGTAAAGACACTGGTAAGCAACAAGCCACGTGGCAAAGTATAGATTAATAGGAGAGGGTTAATTTAAGATAAGAGAAGTAGATAACAAAAAACCTGCCACAGCCATACAGTTTATAAGTAATATAAGTCTCTTTGTGCTTACTTGGTTGGGTCTGAGCGACCATGGGACTGGCGGGTGAGAGAGATTTGTCCTGACTGTGGACCAGGCAGGCAAACTCTAATTACACACTGGTGTCAGTATAACCTTCTCCAAAGCACCCAGCCTTTAAGCAAGAACTGTCACACCAATCACTTATGCTTCCTTTTCATAGGAAATCTACTATAAACTTCTAATGAAAACTGGCATGGAGAGAGGCCACTTGCCTCTTTTCTTTGTGGCTCTCCTGGTTGCTCTGTTCTTCTCCAGCAGTATTCTGAGCATGCTCTTCATTGTCTCAGCTTTTTGTTATTTAAATGTTTCCCTCGAGACAATGCAGAGTTAATGGTTCATTCTTAATATCTCTCTGAAACTCTGGGATTAAAAACATGACTGGCTGATACTGAGTGAGTTTGTAAGCCGTAAGCTGGTCTGGACCTCCATTGACTTTTTGGTTACTTAACATGCTTTGATTTGAATTAGAATCATGTGACTTTCTCCCCTCCCTTTCTTCTAGTTCCTTCCAAGGGCCCTCCCTCCAACACCTCCCATTACCCCTTCACTCTCAAGTGGATAGCCTCTTTTTCTTTTATTATTCATGTATAGAATATAGTATGTAGAATATATATTATATTCTTCTTGTCTCAGCAGTCTTTTTAAATATAACATTTTAATTAATTCTTTGAGAATTTCAGAATGTAAACACAATATATTTTGATCATATTTAGCCCCCGCTCCTTCTCATTACACCTCTTCAACATAAGCTGCCATCAGTGTTTTTGATCCTAGCTATTCTGACAAGTATAAGAAGGTATCTCAGAGCCGTTTTGATTTGCATTTCCCTGATGACTAAGGATGCTGAGTAATTCCTTAAATGTCTTTATGCCATTTGAGATTCTTCTGTTGAGAATTATTTGTTTAGCTCTGTAGCCCATTTTTTAATTGGATTGTTTGGTATTTTGATGTCTAGTTTCTTGAGTCCTTTATATATTTTGGAGATCAGCCCTCTGTCAGATGTGGGGTTGGTGAAGATCTTTTCCCATTCTGTTTTGTCTTATTTACCATGTCCTTTGCCTTACAGAAGCTTCTCTGTTTCAAGAGGTCCCATTTATTAATTGTTACTCTCAAGCTTTGTGTCTGTGCTTATATTTAAGAAGTGGTCTCTTGTTCCAATGTGTTCAAGGCAACTTCCTACTTTCTCTTCTATCAGGTTCAGTGTAGCTTGATTTATGTTGCGGTCTTTGATCCACTTGGACTTGAGTTTTCTTGAAAGAGGGAGACATCATGGGGATAGGGAGAAACCTGGTGCTATGGAAGTTTCCAGGAATCCACAAGAATGACCCCAGCTTAGGCTACTAGCAGTAGTGGAAAGGGTGCCTGATCTGGCCTACCCTGGTATCCAGATTGGTGAATACCTTAACTGTCATAGAGCCATCATCCAGTAACTGGTGGAAACAGATGCAGAGATTCACAGCCAAGCACCAGGCCGAGCTCCAGAAGTCCAGTCAAAGAGGGAAGAAGGATTCTATGAGCAAGGGGCATCGAGATCATGATGGCAAATACAACCGAGCCAAGCTAATGGAGGCCTTACCTTTTTAGAGGAGGGGATGGGGGTGAGCTGGGGAGAAGGTTTGAGGGGAGCAGGAAGAGGAATGAGAGGAGGATCTTTGGTTGTTATGTAAAATGAATGAAACATTTCTTAATTAAGAAAAAAGAAAACGTAAGTCAGAGAAGAGTACCTTACAACTGAAGGCTCTGTAGCAGATTCCTTCTCCATTAAGGTGCAAATGAAGTCCTTGCAAAGATGCAAAAGGCTTTTATGCTCCGGACCCTTCTCTATCCTCACTCCTCTCTCTTGCTCCAGCTGGGTTTCCTGCCTGTTCTTCCTACAATAAGAAACTGTCTTTGCAGCATCTGTATGACTCTTTATCATTTTCTTTAAATCTTGGCTCAAATTTTGAGCTGGACTCTGTATTTATCAATGGGGGGCAAATATTAAGTATTTAGTAAATTTACAAGCCATTTGATGATTCTTTGGTTACTGGAAAATGACTATGGTGGAAGTATTTACAGCATAACCTAAGGTCTCCTTTGTTATCCATTGAAGTCGCAGTGTTCAAATTCTGCCTCCTTCCTTCCTGATGCTCTTCATTATTCTCCATCTTTCCTTTACCCATAGCATGTTGTATCAAATTACACTGGGTAAATTATTTATTATCTTCACTATTTGTCAGACAACTCTGCATATAGAAAATAAGGTTTAGTAGGACAAGGGATTTTGAATTAACTCAAGATTCTACCTAGTACTTACTAAATATTCAGTGAATGTAAAAAATAGAGGTATTATATATCTATAATGCTAGTATGCTATATATTACTATGACATAAGTACTAAGTAAAACAAATAACAAGTAGCAATATTTTTACACCAGTAACTAACTTATTTGAGTTGACAAATAATGGAGTAAGTGGTACAGATAATAATTTCAAATTTGGAATAATGACAAAAATTATCTTTAGCAAGAAATGCTCACTTAAATGCTCACATTGTAAGTAGTTGAGAAGTATTGAGATTGTTTCACAAAAACAATATTATTAATAAAATTGTCAATTTTGCCAAAACTCTAAATAAACAATGTATGTATACTTAAATGATTAATCTACACATAAACTCATGTACTTAGTTAATAGTGGCATACATATAAAAAAAAACTAACCTTTTAGCAACTATATTTTATTTTTTTATATATCCTTTAAAACAAATGATTTTCAACACCTGTAAGCACTTATCTTTCTTGGTTTTAACTATTCCAGATTTAGAGGTTAAAATAGGGTTAAAATAAAACCAATTGTTTCATTACTTCATTGTTGGGGTTTTCAGAAGCAAAGACTGTAAAAGATGTAATGTTAAATGTAGAGAATTTCATGTAGAGGCTGCTGAATGTGTGTGTGTGTGTGTGTGTGTGTGTGTGTGTGTGTGTGTGTACATATCTGAAAATTGCATAAATTTCAACAATCCATCCTCTGAAACTATTTAATTATCACGAGTAGTCCTCAGTTTCAATTTGTCTAGGTTATACACCTTAATATTGTCTCTCAATGTCTTCAACAGGTCATTTAGCTTTTAAATGACTGTGGGCATGTAGCTATGAATAAGAAAATGAAAACTGTAAAAGGCTTGTGAAATCCATATGTACTTTTAAAAGGACAAAAGAAATAACAATCTGTGTATATTACTATTTCTTGACTGAATGTTAAGATTTTTCTAAGGTAGTGGAAGTGGCTTTTCTTTGAATTATACTTGTAAATGTTCCCTATTTGTCTTGTGTATGCTCCTTCCTGAAAGTATAGATTAAAGTCTTTCATACTGTAATTTTAGGTGTCCTAAAGCAGCACATTACACTCACTTAAATGACTAACATTTCTCTGCCTACAAATGAGAAAGCAAGCACACTAAACTCACTGTACTCACTTTGCTTGGTCCACCCTCATGTCTTCTCCAAAGTCAGGTTTGGGGTTTTTAAGCATTCAAAGTAACATTTTCCTTGTCAAGTTTGTTTGTATAAGCTAAGAATTTTACACAAATGTAAAAGGGATGTAGTCAGAAGATGTAGTCCTGGCCTGCCAGTGGTCAAGACAAATCTCTCCCACTCACATCCCCCAAGTAAACACACAGAGGCTTATATTAATTATAACTGCTTGGCCATTAGCTCAGGCTTATTACTGACTAGCTCTTACACTTAATTTAATCAATAATTCTTATCTGTTTAGCCACGTGACTTGGTACCTTTTCTCAGTTCTGCCTTGTCATCTTGCTTCCTCTGTGTCTGGCTGGAGACTCTGGACTCAGCCTTCCTCTTCCCAGAATTCTCCTTGTCTGCTTACCCTGCCTATACTTCCTGCCTGGCTACTGGCCAATCAGCATTTTATCTATTAACCAATCAGAGTAACACACATTCACAGCATACAGGACGACATTCCACAGCATTTCCCCTTTTCTGTCTAATCAAAAAGGAAGGTTTTTAACTTTAACATAGTAAAATTACATATAACAAAACAGTTGTCAAGTAAGAATTACAGTTATAATATCTAACCTATTTGTATTTTGCAAAATTAAAGAAAACATTCTATCCATCCTACATTTGTGAGTCTAAAGTTCCATATTTAAGTTATCTTTTATCATAACCAAGGAAAATTATAGCTATCTAGTCTTTAACTATATCAAAGGCCTCAAAAGGATATAATATTACCCAAGTAAACAGGAAGAGCATTGTAAGCAACTTCCAAAAATATGAAAATGACAGAGACAGCTATCTGCCTGGACAATTGTTAGGAATGTATTTCTGTATGCTGTGGAGTAGCCTAGAAAACTACACCCACAATCCCAAAAAATGGATTATGGGTGTTTGTCTTTGTTTAGGTTGTAGGTTACAAATTGTTATTGGTCATAGTCAATATCTTTCTAAAGAAGGAAGGGGAATATGATATAGATATAATAGGATGGAAGGATGGGTTATTGAACCTACTTTTAAAGAGCAACAACTTGTTTAAAATGTTTTACATTGCTACAGATTTTAGTTTATTACAAATTTAAAGTTAATTTTGTTATACTGTATTTAAATTTCTACTCTTGTTTAAGGTATTATGTTTATGTAACTCATTTAGATTGTAATGGATAATTAAGAAATACAGATTAATAATGAGTCTTCTATGATAGTCAAACTTATAGTCATGTCAGTTAAGTTTTCTAGGTAACCATAAATATATTTAAATTAGGTAGGTAATCTTCAAACACTTTAAAGACCTACAGAATATGGCATTTAAAATGTTTTAAAAACTTAAACTTTCTGGACCAAGTGAGACACATTTGCTCCTGGCAGCACTGATTTACTTCAACGAGAAAGATGGGTGTTGAAGACACTCCATATGGAGTTTGTCTTCTTCTTGGCAAAAATAACCATTTTGTCAAGAAACTGTTCTTGCCTGGACTGCTTGACAAAATGTATCGACTGGACATGCAGAACCCATAGGAAGGTGACCACTGAACTTTGCAAGGTGAGATTGTCCTTTAGGTTCCTGCTTTGCAGATGAAACTGCCAGACATTCTATAGGACACATGGAGAAGCGATTAAAAACCTCAAGGCCGGGAGCTGGGGATTTAGCTCAGTGGTAGAGCGCTTGCCTAGCAAGCGCAAGGCCCTGGGTTTGGTCCTCAGCTCTGGAAAAAAAAAAAGAAAAAGACAAAAACCTCAAGGCCTATAGGCTGAAGATGGATGCCCCAACATTGCAGAGGAACTTTGGATGTCTGTCCAGACAGGCAACTGTCTCTGTCATTTCCAGAATTTTGGAAGTTGCTTACAATTCATTTCCTGTTTATTTAAGTAATATTATATCCTTCTAGGGTCTTTGATGTAGTTGAAGACTAGATAGTTATAATTTTCCTTGGTTATGATAAAAGATAAATTAAATTTGAATCTTTGGACTTACAAATATAGGATAGATGATAGAATGTTTTCTTTAATTTTTCAAAATACAAATAGGTTAGATATTATAACTGTAATTCTTACTTGATAACTGTTTTGTTATATGTAATTTTACTATTTTAAATCTAAACCCTTTCTTTTTGATTAGACAGAAAAGGGGAAGTGCTGTGGAATGTCGTTCTGTATGCTGTGACTGCATGTTGCTATTATTGTTTGATAAATAAAGCTGTTTGGTCAATGGTGAGGCAGAATAAGGTTAGGTGGGACATTTGCAACTAGAGAGAGAAGGAGAAGAACAGAGCTGAGGAGACACTGCCAGCCGCCACCAGAAGAAGTAAGATGTAAAGTACCAGTAAGGCACAAGCTACATGGAAAAGTATAGATTTATAGAAATGGGTTAATTTAAGATGTAAGAGCTAGCTATCAAGAATCCTGAGCCATTAGTCCATATAGTTTAACAATAATATAAGCTTCTGTGTGTTCATTTGCATCTGAGCAAATGCAGGGCCAAGCAGGATCAAAGGAAACTACAGCTTCATCTAGATCCTTTGAAATCCAGTGAGATCTCAGAAGTCTGTCAGGAATCTTAAACATGTCTCTCAGATCGTTTTGCTTTCTTAACTTTTCTAAATATAGAGACATAGACCCTGTCATTGCTATGTTCTTGGTCTATCACAGTCAATTGTGAAAAAATCCTCCAGATGAATAAAGTCAATCTCAGTGTGTAAAAAGATTCACACCTACCATGTCATTACTCAGAAGTAAATTGGAATAGTTAGGCATAAAGAAGCATATTTTTCTTATATTCTCCCTTGTGCCAAACATTAGTGGGTTGTACTCTGCATAAAACTTCACTACAAGAGTTTCTTGCTTACAGAATTCCACAGCTGAAAATTCTTCCTTTGATTATTCACTATCTTTCCTGCCAGCATTACTATGGACTCACATTCTAGATATTTATTGCTCTAAATTGTATCACAAAATCTTAAATCCAGCCACTATCCTGAGATCTTCAAGATGTTTAATGACTTAAATAAGTATGCCTCATTGTTAGAAGGTATTGCTTTGGCCTTTCTTTGCTCTGTGTCCTAAGGCACTGAATCTAGTCTACAACTTAGGCTGAAGGACATAAAGGTTGTTGGCGCCCATGAGCAGGGTCAGCAAGCATGTTTAGCTGTTTGTAGATTTGGGGTGTGATATATATATCAACATCATGCCTCTGTTGTGGGTCATTTTCTGAGAAAGATCAATTAGCAGCAGAGTCTGCTGAAAAGAAGTGTGAACACATCTGCTATAGCTTAAATGACTACCCTACATGACACTGCCAACCTTGTAACATAAACACCAATTCTAAGTGGCTTGGAGTTGATGCTCACCAACTGTGTCAGGGATACAGGCTCTATCTACATCCTTTGGACATTACCATGATTCCCAGGTTCTTTCATTTTCATGCTTTTCATTTCTTGGTTTTACATAGGTGGTATATCAGCAAGGATTATGTCTACATACTGAGCAAGAAGAATGAAAAAAAGTGCAGAGACTTGTGCTGGCTATTTTTTCCCTTTTACTGAAGTCTAGCATAGCTGACTTACTTTCTTCTATCTTCTGCCACAAGCCTAGTTCCAATGAATGAGACCTGACTAAAGAAAATGAGAGTCAGAAGAGCATTGTGACAAACTCTCTTGCTGCAAGTACCAAAGTCTCTGGGGTCAAGATACTGACCTCAATTGGTCAATGTCCACACAATCTCAGTTAACAAAGAACGGTGTTGGATGTTGTGCAGGCAGTTAAAGGATGTTTTTTTCTTTACAGACATGCTTGATTACTCTTGAATCATGAATAGCACATAGCTAATAGCACAAAAGGGCAATACATAAGGTACCACAGTGGTTGGATGAAAACATACTTTAAGCTTGACCTTCATCAGCTACTTGATTTTGAGGTATGATAGAATATAGATAACACACAAACATTGTTAACTTGATATAAATGAAGTATAATATCAAGACCTTCACCTTGACTCTCAGTTATGGCATCTTTGAGCTATGGAACTCTGAGAAATGTTAACTAGAGCTCAGTGTTCTCATTTGTGGAGCAGGAACATACTGTAAGGACCTGTGCCATGGTATGATTGTAAAGACTAGGAGCTTTAGGAGCTAAGCACAGATCCTGGCATTTTAAAATGCCCTATAAATGTTTGTAATTGGATTTCTCACTCTTATTAACATAGCTATGTCCAGGCTGAACAGATGACTACAACAACCTCAATTTATTAAATGTATGTAAAGTGGAAGAAGTGAGGAGAAGGCATAGCATGTCCTGTTAAGAAAGTCTGTCTTTAGTTATAATAGTAGTTAAATTTAAAAAATGACCCCATGTAGTGAGTAGCCATCCCAGCCTTGGCCTGGAAGTTCCAACCCCCATTGAGGCTTCAGTAATGGTCACGCCCACAAAGCAGGGCTGAGGGAGGAAGCAGAAGACCCACAATCGAGAGGCCTCTCTTGGTTCGGGGACTCTGGACGCTGGAGGTAGACGGAGCAGAGTTCTTCAGAGAACACTGCCACACGGCGCTGTACCTTTGCCAGACTCTGCACCCTATCCCTTCATTTGTAAGTTACCCCACAAAATAACCTCCCTTTTAGCTTCGTGGAGTGGCCTTAATAATTTCACCAATAACCCCACAGCTCATCTGTCATATAATCATGGACCTTGGGAGCCAGTCAACAGACATTTCCAATAAATTTGAGACTTTATAGAAATGAAGACTATTTCAGGAAAATTTTCAAAAATGAGGGAAATAATTCTTCCCACAAACCTTGTCAAAGCAAGTGCCCTTAAAAATTAAATGTGAAAGCAAAATCTTACAAATAAATCTGTATTGACACAATTATAAACTATTGTCTCTAAAGACAGGGCCATTTCTCTCTGTCTCTCTCTGTTTGTGTCTGTCTGTCTGTCTGTCTTTCTCTCTCTCTCTCTTTGTGTGTGTGTGTGTGTGTGTGTGTGTGTGTGTGTGTGTGTGTGTGTGTGTATGTGTGTGTGTGTGTGTTGAGAGACTTTGTGTATGTATACAAGTGCACTCAGGTGTGTGTACCCATGTGAAAACACGTGGAAATGTCTTCCTGTATTGTTTACCACCTTCCTGTTTGAGACAGGACCTCCTATTGAAACCAAAGTTTTGTTTTACAGTACTTGTAGCCACACCCAGATTTTATGGGGGTACAGGGATTTGAACTCATGTCCTGTTCCTTTCATAACAAGCACTTGTACCCACAGAGCCATTTCCCCAGCCCTGATGGAGTTTATTTCTAATGATGGTTTTAGGCAGTCATGTTATAACAGACCCCTACCTTTAGCTCAGTTTTTTGAAAAGGTTAGCCACCATCTCATTTCTAAATTAATATATTCAAGAGCTCAGTAGCATCCACCCCTCATTAATGCAAATCACAGAACTATTCACAGATGTAAGATGAAAAGCAAGAGGATTGTTCAAAGAACCAAAACAGTTATGAGTTATATTCAGAGAGCCATGTAGTGATTTGAGCTGAGTGACATGTGATGTATCTTGTCTGTTTTTAATCTTTTTCTTAAGTTCCAATTTTTTTTTAATCACATTATAGTGTTGGCACTGTAGCTCAGTGGCAGAGTACTTTTTTTGCATGACTGAAGCCACCTATTTAATGCCAGCAATGCAAAAATTAGTTTGGAAAACATGATAAAATAACCCTTCCAATTAAACATACCATATTATAGGAATTTTATTCATTAACACACACACACACACACACACACACACACACACACACACACACACCACACACACTCTTGTGACAAGAGCTTTAAATACCCAGGTGGTCATCATATAGCAAAATTTGTGTATATCCTTTATTAATAAAATACCATGTAAAACTTATTTTATTTTTACACCAGTACTAGGTAGCATCAAATAATGCTAAAAGGTAAAGCCTGCTGAACTTTTTCTAATTTTCCAGGGTAGTATAAGGAGAAAACATTTGAAGGTCCAGAACACTGAAAGGATAGAAGACAACTTGCTAGAATTTTATTAAAATTGGGAAAAACAATCTAATTTGTAGGTGGAATGTCCTGTCCCAGCAGCTCAATCCTGAAATACCACACAGAGACTTAATATTAATTATAAATGCTTAGCCAATAGCTTAGGCTTGTTACTACTAATTCTTACATTTAAATTAACTCATATTTTGTATCTATGGTTTGTCACATGGCTTGGTACCTTTTTTCAGTACAACATGCCCATCCTGCTTCTCCCTGTATCTGCTGCTGATTTCCCATTATTCTCAGTTTGGCTTTCCCACCTAATTTTGTGCTGTTCAGCTATTGGCCAGTCAGCTTCTTTATTAAACCAATTATATCAATGAATCATCACAGCATACAAAAGGATTATTCCACAGCACTAATTACTATATATGAGGGAAGATATGAGCATATTATGGCATGACTTTACTGCATCTATTACTTAGTATAACCACACATCTTTATATAAATTATTTTCTTCATGTAATCCACAACACTCATATAATTCCTGCTATCCCTAACTGGAAATCTTTCAACTTCTTGCCTTTTCTGTATGAGTATTTCCAATTCATACACAGTTTTTTTAATGCCATTTTACTAGTTTATTATATCAAGAGAAGTTATTACCACTTTACTCTATTGACATTATCTCTCTTCAATTTCAACCCATCTAAACCATATTTGCAAATCTTTTTTGGGTAAATAATAACAGCATTTAGGATAACTTTAGTCAAAAGTTGGTCTTCAAATCCCTTCCACATCCAGCAGTCACTGCTTTCTGTGCACAGAACCCTGAAACCAATCAATTCTGTCAACCTATGCCTGTCCAGCATTCTGTTCCCAGTTTCTTCATTTCACAATCATGCTAAAGCTGATTTTTCCTTAATTCTTATTGACTTCATAAGCTATAGATTATCTTTATCTTCCCTATGAAGTTTTAAACATTTTTTAAAAAATTATATTGGCTTGTCATAGCTGAAGCACAAATTAGCTTTGCTCTAGATACCAAGCAAAGCATTCAATTTTGAAATGACAGTTGGTAACTGCCTGGTGGCCAAAAATTGTAATCCTACTTACAGAATTTTGAACAAGATAAAAAATACAATATTCAAGAAGAGTTGAATGATTTAGCAGATTTTCAGTCATACATAATTATTTTCAGATACTTGATTACTATTAATATTGTATTAATACTGTATACATTTAATAAATGTGGGTTTTTTCAATCAATTCTTAGAACTAGGGCTTAGTTGGCATGGTAGGGATCCTGTACTGAATATTGCTGGTCACCCCATACCGACATAAATAGTTAAAGGTTTGATGGTCTGGAAAGATGGCTGAGTGGTTCAAAGAACTAGCTACTGTTCCAGAGAGTCTAGGTTCAGTTCTCAGAACCTATGTGACATCTCACAGCCACCTACCTGTAACTTTAGTTCCTCAAGACCTGACACCTTCTCCTGGTCTCAGAACACATACAGGCAAAATATCCATACCAAAAAAACCCGTAAAAATAATAAAAAATTTAAAATAAATATAAAGATTTGATTTACATTTATTTATTTATTTATTTATTTATTTATTTATTTATTTATTTATTTATTTAACATTCTTACTTAAATATCATACTGCATTTCTTCCAGGAAATTTAAGATTCCTCAACACTCTATGTGAATACCTTTTAACAAGTGTACAGGACATGGCACTTCAATTTCAGCAGCAGTCATGCACAATGAACAGAGATAGGGGTGTGTTTGAATATCCTCTCCATCATTCTTGTTCCTTACCAATGCCTTCTCACAAAGGCAAAGTATCTTTCAGATTTTCGTTTTGAGATTTCTGTTGTGATTTTCTTAAATGAATAACTTTTTTGAAAACCTACTTTTAAATAGAAATAAGTGTCACCTGCTCTGGTAATGTGCCTGGCTGTCACATCTAGGCAGTTGCAGTGCTTTTAGTCGGGGGATTGAGACCTGACATATTGTGTAACCTACAAATGTCTGTGAGAACATTTCCAATAAGGTCAGGCTCCTTAAGATGATGAGCATGCTTTATTTCTACTCTGGGGTGCTATCTGTTTCAGAGGAAGGGCCAATTGACCTTTGGCCAGCCATATAAGAAGTCCCACATGGAGACTTCAGTTCGTGAGGGCCATTTTTTAGTGCCTTTTACCGTGGGCTTTGAGGGCAGCACTCAGGACAGACTCCCCTCAGCATTATTTGGCTCATAGCAATCACAACTATCAACTTAACATTCCAGACAGCACTTCATTTGAGGGGCAGAAAGGCTCCCCATGGCAACTGTCAAGGGAAGAAACCTTTTGTAGTTAAGCCCCCAGCTAATGGGCAGTGACACTGCTCACTGTTTCTGAGAATTTTGGGAAAATGATCTTGGTCACAGTCTGCTCACTGTTTCAGAGAATTTTGGAAAATGACCTACTCTTTCCTGCTGTGGTCTTCTTTAAAAGAAATCCATATCTTCTTCTTATCCTGTGTGAAAAGATGGAAGTGAGGGTTGTTTTTCTGTTTTTTATTTTAAGAGTTTGGTGAAGTTCAGCAGGAAGATACAAATTCCAGTTTCTAACAGGACAGAAAGGTATGCCTTCTGTCACAGCGACACATTTTCTGCAGTAGGTGCAAATGAGGAGCATATTTTTTCCTTTTCTTCCATAGTGTTTTATGATCTACTTGTGACTTTCTTTCATTAGTCCACATACAATTTTTACCTTGAAAATTCTGCTTGCTCATATAATACTGCAGATAGGTATGTTTTTATTGGCTGTATGGCTTTTCCTAAAGACATTAGCAGTGTTGTTATAGTATACACAATTTTCTTTGTGGAAATGCATATATCCTATACAGCTGAGCACACACTGGGACAAAGAGCTGGTGGCTCTGAGATTACAGTTTAGGAAGTGCTTTGTCATAGAGGACTGTATGAATTTATCAGCCTTGTCCAATAGACCCTCACAATCACACCCAATGGGGAAACTGCATCCAGAGAAATAATGGGGCAAAACAAAAGTGTTTAGAGTGTGGTGAGACACTGAACATAGAATCCAGATCTTCTTTGCACTTCCAATCAGATCTGCTAGCCAGATCATTAAGGACTGCTGCTTTATTTATGTTCCCAGTTTCATTTTTAATGATATTTGCAATGTTTACACAATTTTGTGTAGAATAATGGTATAACAATTATATTCCATGAGGAGCACAAATAAAACACATTTGTTTTCACCTTCTGAACTCTTAGTTCAGCACCTTAAAATGTTGAATGTGTTTAGGAAAGTCAAGTTATAACTTAAGCAGATATTATGTTAGTAAGTTATATGCAGCTGAGTTTTTCCAGGTCACATACCTATAGTTACCTATCTGCCTTAAGAGTTTTCTAATTTCAAACATTTTGTAAGTTTCAGTAAAGCACACAATTTCAATTTTGCAAAATATATGCAACATAAAATTTAATGTCATAAATTTAATTCTGTACATCTACTGTTTGATGGAATGAAACATGTTTAGGTTGTTAATCAACCACTGTTACTATTCATCTCTAGGTTTTCCATTTCTCCCAAATGAATTTCTTTATGCATTCAAGTTTAACTTCTTTCTGTAGCTCTTGGCAACCATGTTTCCACTGTTGTCTCTGTGAGGTTGGCTGCTCTACAAACCACTCACACATTTAATTATGCAGTATGCATCTTTTTGTGACTGGCTTACTTAATTAGGCTTAATATCATTAGGAAGCATCTATATCTAGTATATGTCAAAATGTTATTCCTTATAAGTCATTTTTCATTCCTTGTAGAAGCCAAATAATAATCCACTGCACATATCTACCACTTTTTATTTACTATTCTTCTGCCTATGAACACTTTGGTTGTATCTATATTAGCTACTGTGAATAAAAAAAGATGTCATGAACATTGTTATATGACATCTTTGAAATAACTTTATTGAACTTGTTTCATACATGTATGAAGTGCATTCTGATTACTATTATACCACAACCTCCCTTCAATCCCTAATATTACACAGACCCTCGCTACAAGGTCCTTTCTCACATTTACATCCTTTTGGGTTTGTTTTCTTTTTTCAAGATTGTGCTTTTAGATGTTTTAGGTCTTTATCCAAAAGTGGAATCACTGGATGATATCATTGTAGTGTTTTTCCCATCAATGCACAAGGCTTCCAATCCCTACCCACTTCTTGTCAATATTTAATACTTTCTACTTTGGGGTTTTTGTTTTTAGCAATAGCTGCCCTAATACGTGCAAAGTGACTTCTTATTGTTGTGTTGATTTGCTTTGCTTTGATGGATACTAATGATGAATTTCTTTACATATGTATCTTGGCCATTCTTATACTTCATTTGAAGAAATATGTGTTTAATTAAGCTCTGTGCCCATTTTTATTATATATATATATATATATATATATATATATCTTTATTAATTTTTGCAGCTGCTGTTGGACTTGTAGGAATCTTTACATTTGAGAATATTAATACCTTATCAGATATTAGCAGGACACAGGCTTTCAACTACCACTAATTCCAGCAGTTCCAAATCCCCTGTGTTCTACCAGTCAGAGTGAGGGGTTATGGTGGTCTCTGGTGACTAATGGAGTTTTAGCTCATCTCCTCCTCACAGTGATTTGTAAAGGGAATGAATATACTCTAGTGTAGCCGGAAGTTTTCTCTGGTCCTGTCCAGCCTTCAGTCCTGCCCAACCTCAGTGTCCTGCAGCCACTTATAAAATAATCACTCAGAAGCTTAGTAGTATTTACAAACTGTATAGCCTATTGTAGGCTTCTTGCTAGCTATCTCTTTTATCTTAAATTAACCCATTTTTATTAATCTATGTTTTGCCATGTGGCTGTGGCTTTCCTGGTCTGTTGGCATCTTGTTTCTCCTTGGCCAGTGGCAAGGCATCTCCTCCTACTCTCCTTTCTTCTCTCTGTATCTTTGCTTGGAATTTTTTGCCTGCCTTTAAGCTGCTTTGCCATAGGCAAAAACAGCTTTATTTATTAACAAATAGGAACAACACATATTCACAGCATATAGAAAGACATTCCACAGCACTCAAGAACTGACCAAACTTTGACATTTGTTCCCTGATTTGTGGAGTGCACGATATGGAGAGAGAGGCATACGAAATCCCAAGAACTGTGCTCACCACAGAGGATGGAGTGCGCACTACGCTGTATTCCTAGAGGGACACCAAGACCTGAAAGATGCAGAGGTAGTGACTCCCAGTGGGAGATAGACAGATAGTTAGGTGGTGACTCCAATTATACCCACTAAAACAAATGTGGTCACATTGGTTGAGCACACAAATTTATCTCTTAATTTGGTATATATCTATTGAGTTATCTAATGCCTCTTTCTCCATGTCTTCCAATAAAGAAAGTTGTCTTTCAGCCAACAAGGCAAGTAATACACACTTCAGTAGTACATGAACTCTCTAGTTTTACCTCGTAACTTAGATTGTAAACTTTTTGTCTATCTTTTGTTTCTGTAATCTACCATATTGATCCATTACATGATAATGATATGTTCATTGGTTCTACACAGCACTGCATAGATGCCAAATAAATATATCAGGATTGCAATGAGATAGAGAGAAAAATAAACATAGTAGAAATTCAGAGCTTTGTATCTCAGTGAAATTCCTGGGATCCAATGATATGGGACGAGTAGAGGCTACAATGTGATTAACAGTCTCATAAGAAAAGAGGAAATACTAGAACTTTCTGCTACTCCTTCATGCAAAAACCCAGCAGGATCATAGCCATTTGTAATTCAGCAAGAGGATGCTCACTGTAACTTGGCCAGGATGACAACTGACTAGCTCTATGGGTGTGATAAATACATGTCCGACATTTAAGTCATCCAGTTGATGTCATTTTATTACAGCAATTGAACAGACTTGAGATGCCACTTTTGTCTTCAGTGTAATAGTGGGGAATGAGTTTTCCCCTTTCCCCATATTCACACCAGCATTTGATGTCATTTTTTTTCAGTTTGTTTGTTTTGTTTATTGGTTTTGATTTTAGCCATTCTGATTGGGGTAAGATGAAATCTCAAAGTATGTTTTAATTTGCATTTTCCTAATAACTAAGGACATTGAAAAATTTTAAAAATGTTTTCAGCTACTTACACTTTATTTTTGAGAACTCTCTGTTTAATGCCATCCCCCCTTTGAATTGTTTTGTTCTTGATATTTAATTAATTTAGTTCTTTGTGTATTCTGGGTCCTAATCCTTTGTCAGACATATAGCTGGTAAAGTTGTTGTTGTTGTTGTTTTTCATTCTATAGGCTGCTTCTGCACTCAAATGATAATGTCTTTTGCTGTTCATGTGATTTTGTTAGTTGTCGGTCTTAATTCCCAGGTATTGCTGATGAGAGTGCAAACATGTACAAACAGTCTGGAAATCAGCTTGGAGATTCTTCAAAAGCAGGAAATAGATTGAAGACATGATCTAGTCATAACAGTTTTGAGCATATACCCAAAGGACCTTATGTTGTTCTACAGAGATGCTCTTTCATAATCACTGCAGCTCTATTTACACATTCAGAAAATGGAAATTTTCTGTATGTCCATCAACTGATGAATGTAAAATGAAAATGTATATTTATACAAGGAAATATTTAGTTGTTAAGAAAAATGAAATTATGAAGTTCACAGAAAAATGAAGCAAATAGGAAATAGTCATCAGAAGTGAGATAATACAAACCCAGAAAGATAAAATGGCATCTTTTTTCTCAAATGTGGATGTAACTTTGATTATTTAGATACATTCATTTGATTTGGAATGCCCATAGAGATTTAAAAACAATCAAGGGGCCATAGGGGAGGAGTGGAGAGGGGAGAATACAAGGCTATAAAGCAGTGGGGGAGAGAGGGACCAGTAGAGCAGGAAGGATTAAATGGAGTGTAGGCTAGGAAGACAGGGGAGGGATAACTAAGTAGAGACTTCCTAAAATATAAACATGCAAATACAAAGGTACATACATCTTTATATAAATAGTTTTAATGTAGTTACTCTACAATAGTGGTGACAGGGACAAAACCACAACTAAACACTGAATATTTGTATCATAAATATGTACAAATCAAGCTGGTACTGACCTGGAAGCTTCTTCCCTCCTGGTTAGCTTTCATAATGCTGAAAAGTATCTATACATGTAACTGGAAGAAAAAAGTAATCAGTCTCACTCAGCTATGAACCCTGGGAGTTACAATAATAAGTGACATGAAAAGATATGCCCCTGGTAGGGTGGCATGGATATTATGGGATTATTCAACCACTTTCTGATAAAATCTAAGGCCCAGTCCATGAGATGGAACCTATTACTGGCACCACTGTGGGGAGAATATATAGGTAGTAGACTACAGGAGAGAACCTAATACTGTTATTCTACTAAGTGGACATACCTTTAAAATAACTCCTAATGACTTAGGGCTATACCCATAGATCAGTACATCCCTCAGCCCTCATCAGAGATGCTTCTGCTTGCCGTAGATGGCAATTAACACACAGACCCTCAACTGGTCAACATGGAAATAATAAGTGACATAAAAAGGCTTAGCTCTAAACGGGACATTTATATCACACACTTTCCCAAGCCTCAGGGATCTTTGTCAAAAAGGGCCAGGAGGAATGGAGGAGCTGCAGGTCATGCGGAACTGAAAGGAGACAGTAGTTTCTGGGTATGACAAGGCAGATGCATGTATGAACTCATAGCAACCGTGACACAAACACAAGACCTGGGCAAGTGAGAGAAAATTCCAGCAGATGATGCATGGCGAGGGCATTAATGACTACCACTGAGTAGTGGCATTTGATAGCTGCTAGGAGAGGGAAAGCCAGGTTTTTCTCTGATGATGTGATCCGGGTAAGTCAACCACATTCCAGGCCAGGCTCTACTACCAGGAGGAGGTGGGCAACACATAGTTGCTTGATTTGTTTTGTTTGTTTTTGTTTTTTGTTTTTTGAGACAGGGTTTCTCTGTGTACCTTTGCACCTTTTCTGGAACTCACTCTGTAGTCCAGTCTGGCCTCGAAAGTGTGTGCCACCACCACCCAGTGTTTTTGTTTGTTTGTTTGTTTTGTTTTGTTTTGTTTTGTTTTTAATGAAAAAGGAAACTTAAAGTTTGGTAGGTAGGAAGCTGAAGCTGGTTGTGGGTTGAGTTTCAGGAGGAGGTGAATATTATCAAATCCAATTGTTGAAATTCTCAATGACTTAATAAAATATTATTTTTATTTTAAATAAAACACCATGACATTTCTCAGCACATAAGTGTAGATACGACTTTGTTAGACATTCACTTGACTTCTGTAGATCTTTGATTGTTCTTTAGAACTCCTATCAAGTCATCTTCATCCATCTGCTGTTATTTATTTCATATGTGTGTAACAAACAATTTGCTAAAACATCTTCCTCTACCAAGCTTATGTGACTTTCTCCCAAATTTAAAATGTTTATTTTTAGAAATAAGTAGATGATGTATAATAATTCTATATGGTCCAATGTAAATCCAATTCTTTACCCAGAACTTCAGTCAAACATTTAATGAATACACTTGACAAATCCCAGAAATAGAACATTATGGAAATGTTTAATTTCTGCCAATTCGTTGATTTGACTCTACATACAAGTATATTCAGTCTGGTATCCTAAAGTGTGTATGGTAATGCCAAGTTTTATGCCTAAGTCTCTGTACTAACCATGCATATAGAAACATTCTTAAGTAATTATAAAATATGATATTTTAACAAACATGTTATTCATATGTAACAAGTGCATTATTTCCTTGTTCCCAAAATGCAAAGTTGCAAATTACATCCAGGAACTCATCAAATCTGCTAGATGAATTATGTAATTCAATTTGGCAAAATTTTTGCACACAGCACAAATAGTTTTCTTTGGTTTTCTTGGATTCTGTTGTGAGAAGGAGGTAGCTGGAAAAAAAGTGAAAAATTACAGGATATGATTCATAAAAATCCCACATCTTTTTTGTGTGCTTGTACATTCTTTTTTGAGGGGAAATATTTTTGTCCCATAGCAATGATTCTTCTTCTTTTCCATGAATTCATTTAGTCAAAAAGATATCCATACGCAATCTATACACAACATTAAAAAAAAAGAATAGCTACAAAGAGTGGAGGATGCAAGGCATTTGACAGATCAAACATGCAGAGTATTCATTAAATCTGGTTTTCGGCAGAACGGAATGTGAAGCCTAAACTTTAATGTGGCCACAGTATGTAACTCCGAGCAAAGGAAGGAAACCTCAGCTGCGTGTTTCTGCCAAGCTTTGGCCCAAATCCTCTACTCTCCAACAAGGAGTGGGTAATTGTTCTCCTGTCGCATTTGGATTAGGAAGAAAGTGGTGTCCATGTGATTGCACCCTCATTTCTGAGCTTCCAACCAGCAGCGCTGTCACCATCCTTCCTTTCCTTTGCTGCCCACAGGAAGACCAATGCTGCTTCTCCATCCCCCAAAGGAAACTACCCATAGGATGCCATACACATCAAATAATTAGGAATCCAATCTCGGCATTTGTTCAGCTTCTGAATTTCTGACCCTTGGTCTCTCTCTGAACCTCTTTTCACTTCGGGTTCATGAAGAACTGTTTAGAAAAGGCTCTTCATCACCCAGTTAGAGGGGCTCTCTTAGTGTGCCAAGGAACAGTTTCAGAAGCTAGGGTGCAGTTTTTGTGCTTATGGTGAATTCGCCAACTATCAGAGATAAAGAGATCAGGTGTTCAGTCCTCTAATTCCATGGAATGAGACTCAGTCATATGTTTCTACACCATATTTCAAGTTCTGGGATCACAGATGTGTACCACTCCACCACATCTGACCCAATCATTTGCTTTAGAAAACATTTTGAATCCCATGAAGGTTCAACACACAAAAAAGGTCATATCTGCTCACTTACAAGAGATGTGAAGAACTGGGGTCAGGGGGATAGATTATATCAAAAGGAACAATAACTAGTGTATTAACTACTTTTGTGGTACTATAATCAGAATTACCTAACAGAAAAAAAACTTAGGGGGGATTTATTTTGGCATGTGATTTTAGAGACTAAAGTCCATCGTATTGGGGAAGACATGATCATGCAGCTCAGTTCACAGCTGTGGGAGTCTGAAGGGCTGGCCGGGGGCGTTGTTCACCTCACAGTGAACCAATTAGCAGAGAATGGAACCTTATAAAGACAATAGTGACCTACTTCTACCAACAAGGCCTCATTTCCTGCGGGTTCTTTGCCCTCCTCACATACACATCAAGGCTGTAGGGGACATTTTAGACTCAACTCATGATGATAAGACAATTATGGACATTTTAGTAGTGAAAGTGCAGGCAATCACTCACTAACATGATGCTATCACAGGCCAAGGAAACATAATTAGTCATCTTCAAGTTTAAACCCAGCTACCACATTGAAGAGTGAGGTCTAACAAATATATCTGTCTCAAATCAGTGAAGTAAAAGGTAAAAAAAAAGCTAAGACTCAAGCCTGAAAGGGAAAAAGGGGGGGGCAAGAAAAATGTGGATCAAAGGAAGTGGCCAATGTGTTGTTATTTTGGTAATTATTAATTTATTTTATTAATTCTCTCTCTCTGTGTCTCTGTCTCTCTCTGCCTCTCTCTCTCTGTCTCTCTCTCTCCCCATCTCTCTCTCTCTCTCTCTCTCTCTCTCTCTCTCTCTCTCTCTCTCTGTGTGTGTGTGTGTGTGTGTGTGTGTGTGTGTGTGAGTGTGAGTGTGTGCACCCCAAGGCATGAGGCATGCTTATGAAAGGTGAGAGGACATTTTTGTCAGCTAGTCTTCCTTTCCTCCATATGAGTCTTTGAGTTTGGACTCTGTTTGCCAGACAGGCTTGAGAGCAAGTGCCATACTATTGACTTGATTAATTGTTATTATTGTCATAAGTAAAATATATTAACAGTCACCTGTCAGGTCCTCTGGAAAAGTAGCTAGTGCTCTGAGTCACCGAACTATCTTTTCAGAACTAATAGTGATACATTTAAAATGAAATAAAGGTTTGGAAACAATATGAAATGAGTGCGATAGGTGATGATGAATCAGGAGACAAAACAGAGCGTGGAAGAATTAGTACGTATGAAGGCTCTTGTATTCCACAGCGTAGGGTAGAGATATGGAATTGAGACAATTGACTTTGACACTGAGGCTGCATTTCAGAAGCATGAGTACCCACTGCAACAGTTGGAAATACTACACGATTTTCTTAACAACAGATGTAGATGTTTGAACTATCAAATCATTAAAGAGGAAACAAGTAGAAAAAATTAGAATATGATTCAATAATGGACTTACCAAATGTCAGTGAAGCTGTTAAAGAAATAGGCCTGGGAACAGGAAGGCCAGATTCCAAGGCCTGCATTCTCTTCTCTGAAGATCCTCTGCCAATATATCCACCACACTGGAATATCTTGGAGCATAAATAAGATTGCTATCCTTGGCTATATTTAAGATTGCCTTTAGGGTCAAATATCTCAACAGATAAGATGCTCGTTCCATAAGCAGTGAGCCCTAACTTTAGATTCCTAGAATCCAAGTAAAAAGCTGGGAGTGGTGGTGTGCACCTGCAACCTTGGTGCTAGTTAGGGAGGCTGGAGGATGCATTTGCTGTGACTGATGTAATAAAAAGCTGAATGGCCAGTAGCTAGGCAGGAGGTAAAGGCAGGATTTCTGGGGAGAAAAATAAAGAGGAGAAAGAATATAGATGCATTGGAGATGCCAGGAGACACAGAGGAAAGAGGAGGTACAAGATGAAAGAGAGGAAACACCATGTGACAGAACGTAGATTAATATAAATGGGTTAATTTAAGTTATAAGAACTAGTTGAGACAAGTCTAAGCTAAAGGCCAAGCTTTCATACTTAATAAGAAGTCTCTGTGTGAGCTGATGGCTAGAAAAAAATCTGACTACTTTTTTTGTGTGTGCAGGTGTGTACACCCACATACATATATAGGTATATAATGTATATGTATATCCATGTGTATATGAATTTATTAAGTCAATTTATGTTAAAATAGCACAATAGCTGAATCACACCTAGGGTGGGGGTGGGCTGAAAACCTGGTAGTTTATCAGTCCTTGAGACAGAGTGCTCAGAAGTTCAGGAACTTGCATTTTGCTGATCCTTCACCAGGGAGGCCAGCCATGCTGTAGTTACCTGGCCCCCAAGGCTGCTGCCTCCACAATCCCAATCTGGCACTGAACATCTAGAAGATACCTGGAGAGCCACTGGTACTTCGTCCAAAATGCAAACTGGGACATGCCTGCTCTGATGTAAGCAGAGGAGAAGGGAGCAACAGTGTAAATCAACTCCCAGCTGGCAAATGGGGAGCCAAACAATCTTCCTTCTGTTGTGCCTTTTTCATATGGGATACTACCAAAAAGGGCAGCCTACGACAGGCCATCCTCATGCATCTGTCAAAGCAATCAGGAGGGTTCTCCAGGCAAAACTCCCTATTTAGGTGATCATAATCTGTGTCAAATTAACCTTAAAATTGACCATAACAATACTTGAAGTCAAGCTCTGGACTCCATACATACATGGGCAAGTGTGGCCACATATACACCACATACATGCAAAATATTGTTTAAGTTTTAAACAGCTAACTTACTTTAATCTCAGCACAGGGAACAACTATTTTGTTTAGAAATCAATAATCACACAAAAATACGATCTATGACATTTTTTATACATGTATAATTATAAGTTATGCATTTGCCCCTTACCAACCTTTATCCTGGCCTCTGTCAGTGGTGTCTTGTGTTTCCAAATAATAATTCCCTTCTCCTTTTATGTAGCCTGTACACACACACACACACACACACACACACACACACACACACACACGGCAGGGGGCTGTCTTATGATTTTGCATGTTAGATAGCATGGAATATTTGTCTTTCCCATTCAGGCTTGTTTTGTCATCACAACCCTTAGTTCCATCCATTTTCCTGAAAAATGACACATTTTGGGTATTCATCCATAAACCACATGTTCTCTATCCATTTATCTGTTGGCTGGCACATCTAGGTTGGTGCTGTGTTTTGCCTACTGTGAACAGTGTGGCAGGAAGCATGAACGTGCATGCCCCCTATGGACTGCTGACAGCCTCTCTTGGGTATGTACTCAGGGGATGTGTGAAGCATATGGTCGCTCTTTTTAATCTTCTGTGAGGAATCTCCACCCTTCTTTCTACAATGTCTGCTGCTTTACATCCCCACCAGCAGTGTGTACAGTGTCTTTCTCCTCACACCCTCATCAGAACTTGGTGTCACTTACATTGTTGATGATGGCCATATTGACTAGGGTAAGAAGGAATCCTAATGCTAATGCAGTTTGAATTTTTGTTTTCTTAATGTTGAATATTTCTCATGTATTTTTTGTTCATTTGCCCTTTTTTTTTCCTTTTGAGAATTGCCTGTTTAATGAATTTGCCCACTCAGATTAGATGATTTTTATTTTGCTGTTTAACGTTTTTAATTATAGATCTCTTGCTATAAATTTCCTGTTATATTTGCAGTTAATAGATGATTCCCCATTCTATAGCTTATGACTTTCGTTTGCTGTTCAGAACTTTTAAATTGCAATTAGATTTGGCATTAACTGCAGTTACTTACTGAGCTGTTGGAAGACTTTTCAGAATGCCTTGCGTATCCCCATACCATGATTTCCTGATACTTTGAGCAGTTTTAATCTTGTAGCTCTTAGTATATTTGATCCATTTCAAACAGATTGTTATAAAGGGTGAAGGGTAGGGGATAGCCTCATTCTTTCACATGTGGGTATCCTATTTTCTACCACCATTTCTCAAAGAAGTTGTCTTCGCGCCAATATATGTGTTTGATACCTCAAAATGTGATCATTATAGCTATGGGAGTTCATTTCTGGGTCCTTTACTCCATTGACCTACTTGTCTGTCTGTTTTTGTACCAGTTATCTCTCATATAACTTTTCCGGGGGTCAGATGTACATGTCTGTTTATTCAAAATAGGGCAACAATGATAGGTAAAAGAAAGATTTCACCAAACTTCATCTTTGAAGTATTTTTTACATGGGGCTAGCAAAATCACTGAAATTGTCCCACTATACTCACTCCAAGCTAGTGTCAACTGGTCTTGTAATTCAGCACCATAGGGGATGCATTTAAAAAGTTAATAAAATCCATTATAGCACAAAAATATCCCAATTGTATCAAAAGAACCATGTTGATAGAAGATACTACACCATCTGGCCTGCATTACTCTATAGTCATTTTCTATAACTCATCTTATCCTCAAATCGTAGGACCATGCTATGGGCTGCTCTATGTTTCCCCAATCCTGGAGCGCTCAACAGGGATAGCTTGCACTGTTACTGCTCCTTGGAATAAAGGGGGTGGTCAGTCCATACTCTTGCTTGCTGTACCTGCCACTGGAGCAAGTTTTTCATCTAACAAGCTCTGAGGCAGCACTGTACCTCTGTATCAGCCACGCCTGGCTGCTGAAAAGACTGTGAGCTGGACAAATGATCTCTGACTGTGGATGCTGGGAGAGTCACTCTTCTTTAGGGGACTGGCCACTGGTAAGGCAGCTATTTGCCTGTGGTTGGCACCATATGGGTGAGCATATGGATCACACTAGTTGGGCTCAAAGGGTATTGAAAATCACCAACAACAAAGATTCTGGGTCTTGGACCCAAGTCACCAGGCTCAAATAGAAATACTGGTAACTGTTGAATCACCTCTTGATGAACCATCTCCAAATTCCCCAACTGCATCTCAGGCTTGAGACCTGTGGACTTGTTCTGTGATAAGAATTGACCCCCCAGTTTCTTTTGAAACCAATGTCACTTGATTTATCTTGTGGAAATGTTTTAAACTTCTTCTCTCTGTAGGGAAGCCAGGAGGACTGGTTCCTCATCCTTGCTGTATTACTTGTTCTTGTTTATAATTTTTAAAATTAGTTCTTTGAGAATTTTGAACAATGCATTTTGATTATATTCAACCCTCTCCCAATTCCTTCCATCTCCTTCACCTTCTCTATACAACTTTGTGTCATATCACACACACACACACACACACACACACACACACACACACTCCACACTTACCAAGTCCAATTGGAGCTGCCTATTTCTATTTGCATGTGTGACCTTCTACTGGAGCGTAGTGGGATGACCAGAAGCTATCCTCCTATGGAAAACTGACTCTTCCTTTCCCAGCAACTATCAGGTGCCAATAACGCCTTGGCTAGAGTGGGACTGCCAGCCACTGCCCTCTTCAAGCTGGGATTTGCTCTGGCTCAAGCTTGTGCAGATCCAGGCCATGCTGTCACAGCCACTGCATTTTCATGTGTGCAGTTGTCTTGCTGTTCCTAGAAGACTCAGTTTCCTTGTAATGACCACTGTTTCTGGCTCTTCCCCTCTTTATGCCCCCTGTTTAAATAACCCTTGAGCTTTATATATATATATATATATATATCTGTCTGTCTGTCTGTCTGTCTCACTAAGGTCAAGAATTCTGAAGTCTCTCATTCTCTGCACCAGTTGTGGTTAACCACCACATTTTTATGGTTATAATTTATGGGTATAATAAGTTGTCTGTTAAATCTATGTTAACTCATTTAGCACAGTGTTACTAGTTACCTCTCCCATAGGGCTTATGACCTGTTTAGCCACAAGTTCTTCTCTCAACAGTGATGCCTGGTATGGGTTTCATCTTATAGAGCAAAATTTAAATCTAACCAGAAATGTTTGGTTACAGCCATGATATTCATGCCACTATAGTACTAGTGGGGATATTTTCTAGGCCAGTCATTATCATAGCTCACAGGGTTCATTGCTGCATAAAAATGATGACTAGTTTTCCCCTCCACTAGTGTGTGTCCCACATTTCAGTCCTATAAAGTGATCCAGTAGAGATAGATTTTCCAGGTTAGTACTAGCTCGGAATCTCCAAATAATATGACTTGAGCTTCAACAATAGGCTTTTACTGTCAAGTTCTTGAGGGTAATCATTAGTATTGGTAATAGCCTGTTACCACAACACGGTCCAAGTATAGAGTACTGTGAGAAGAATTCTGAGTGTCTGTGAAAAAATGAGACATGAGTCTTGTGACCTCAGTTTCATCAAAACACAGAATTGTTCTTGGAATGCCCTTTTGTGCCCCTCCCAGGGGTATCAGATAGGGCTAGTTTACTTCAGATTATTCATTACCCCAACACAGTTATTTGCTTATCTGCCTCTATGGAAAAAAATGTTCTTGCCTCTTGCCTGACACATGTGGCAAGCCCCCTGATTGTACACTTTGTTCCTTTGACTGCTCTTAACTTTTAGAGTGAAAATTGTCTGGTGCTCTGAATAAAGTTGGCTATTGCAGGAGACTGTAGTCGGCCTCATTATTGCCCCCATTCTCCCAGGTCCCACCGTCTTTGAAGCAGTGACAGCCTGAAATGTTTGGGAAGCTATGGAACTCCACTGGCCAATAACTCCAAAAGAAGTAAGCCATTCCTGGGACTGGCTTTATTATTTGTTAGCTTCTAGTGTCTTAGTAGGGATAGTGTCACTCTATTATAGGATAACGCTATATTAACTCTTTATATACATATGGTATGTGTGTGTGTGTGTGTGTGTGTGTGTGTGTGTGTGTGTGTGTGGTCCTTTTTCTCTGTATTTTGCAACCCTATAATCTATTTTGTGATTTTTGATTCTCCTGCTCTCTTCAGTATATTTCATCTTTTGTTTCCAGACTTATCTTAGTCCAGGCATTACATAGAAGTTGCAAAAATATGTACTAATTGAAAAATAAACTATTTTTTGACTATGTGACTTATGTTTTGAACTTAAGTTTAGTGAAAAAGATTAACATGTACAAAAACATAAAGAAGTAAGGATAAAATTGATTAAATATAGGTTAGATTTCACAGGGGATTTAAAATATCAAAAGTGTGTTATCATTTCCATGGCACAGAGACAACCTCTAAAATCAACCTGATGGCTGAGGGTGTTGCAGGCTACTCCTGTTGAGGATCTGATTAAAAAAAAAACAAAAACAAAAACAAAACAAAACAACAACAACAACAAAAAACTATCTCATACCAAGATCATTATTTTAAAGAGTAAATGATACTGGAAATTGTACTGTATTAAGTGAAATAAAGTTGATCTGGTTGTTGTAGAATTTAATTATTGTAATCTGACCAAAATTATAATCACCCCCCCCTTTTTTTAAATAAAAAGAAACAGAACAAAACAAATCGCTAGAATTAGAAGCTCTTTCTAAGGTCACTTAACATTATCTTCTTTTATATCATTTGTTTCTATGATTGTAAATATTCAACCCACAGCCTTGTGAATGTTAGGAAAGTGGTCTATTACTTTCCATCAAATGTTTATCTTTGTATACATTTAAATGTGTGTGTTTGTAGGTCATTAAACCAGAAAGATGATCATGTGAAGGGTGGAAGAAATCCTAATGGAGGTGGAAAATGAGGTAATGGACCACTTTTAAAAGAAACAGAAGAAATAACTAACTGAAGGATGGAAGAAAGGAAGGAAAGAGTCAGGCAATAGGGAAGGGACTTATTTAGAACAAAGTATAATGACACATATGTATGAAAACACTGTGAATACATTGTATGCTAAACTATAAACAAAAAGAAAAATAAATTTTAAAACTGAATTTAATTAAAAAGAATTTCAAGTGAGTTTCGCTTGTCATTTATGCTTTGATGTGCTGATATTTAATATTACTTCCCTAGCAATATTTTTATGAGGTTTAAGTGAGAAAACAAAGGGAATGTTAAGTGTCAATTACTCCTTCTATTTTATTTTATTTTTGCAATGAGTAATCAAGACAAAATATGAACAGCAAGGAAGAAAAAATAAACATAATGCACTAAAATATGCATTCTTAAAAATGATCTCATTTTACATGGATATACAATTTTACAATTGGGAATAAATTATAAATACAATATTACCATGTTAAAATATTTACTTTTTATTATGTCACTAAAGGATTCACTGTGATCACATCTTAATACTTTAAACTTTATTATTTTTTTAACTTTCTTTTTATCTATTCTTTGTGTCTTTTACACCATGCTCTCAATCTCTCTCCTGCCACCTCCAGAAACAACAACAAAAAATAAGGAACAAAAAGGTGAAAAGGGGAAAGCTAACATGTGATACAGTGGACTTTAATTTTAAACTAATTAGTTTTTCAAAATAATTAAAGAAGGTGCGTAAGTGGGTTCATGCTATATTTTACTACTTATTATACTGCATACTCTTTCAATATGGAGATCAATCTGGTTTCTTAGTTTTGAGATATACTGAGAACTTTAAATCTTTTTTCTTCTTTTTAATTCTGCTTCCTACAGTTCAAAAAAGAAAATTTCTTGGTCTCTTCTTCTGAATCTTGTGTCCATATTCTTAAGCACTTGCCAGAATGATTTTCTTTTATCAGAATAATTACTAAGATATATATGGATCGATTCATTTGTGATCAACCAGGAGGGTAGTAAAAATTTGTCCTGCTGGTATCATAATTTGTGGGGGAATAACAATGTTTGGAAGCACCTTGTGTTCACCAGCGCTAAATGACCCAGATACAAAAGTGCTGAGTAGTGAAAGATGTGCTTTGAGCTTGTATTTTCAACTACAACCACTCACTGGGTGAACAGGACATTCCATCTTACTTTTCTACTTACCCTTCACTTTTTCAGTTGGCCTCTTTCACCATAGAAACTTAAAAGAAACAAAGGATCATGAAGTAACATTTGCCATTTGACAATCTGATTAAGACAAAGGTGTTTATCATTGAAATCAACTCTACTCACACACTCCATCTCAAGTTTACATTTTGATAGACAAAATACCCCTATCTTTTCCCAGAAGGAACCCAAACCATTGTCCATTGGAAACATTTATGTTTTAAAATGTTAAATACTGCAGGGGGTTATAAAATACAAAAATAAGTGTTGGTCTTGGACTAGATTTCAAAAGATTTGGAGTATGTGTTCCAAAGCCAATTTAGAGTTCCTGTCTCAATTAAAGTAAGATGTTGTATATGGTAAGAAATAACTGTTTGTAACTTACTATGCTAACTTAGCCATGATGACCAGCTCCATTTAACTCCAGAGTTTAATAAAACCCCAAGTTAGTGGAGGCTGCAATACAGTCCACGCTACAGGTGAGGCATAGATTGTTAGTTGAAATGTGCTTAGTACATCATCTTTTATGGGTAGTAGGTGTCGTTTGGAAAGAACACGGACTTTTTAAAGCTAGAAAGATGTATGCATCTCTTAGTGACTATAATGATGGTGAGAGTGTTAAATTTATTCTCATCTGTAAATAGTCTGTGTGATACAAGACATGTGAAAATTCTAGTATAACATTCTGTAGAGTAATGTCCATTTGACAGGTTTTATTTCTCTTTATTCTGACAAGCAAACTACAATCAAATCAGTAACTGTAACTTGTTGTTGTCTGAGACAGGTTCTCTCAGGTTGACTTGAAACTCATTATATCACCAGGCTGGCCTTGAACTTGTGGCAACCCTCTTGTTTCAGCCTCCAAAGTTCTGGGACTACAGGCATGCACTAACAAGTCAACTTGTAACTCTGTTTTGATTGGTAATTTTTTCAGTTGTTAATTCTCATTTCAGCCCAAGAGATACTTGCAAGCAAATATCTCCAGTGTTTTAATTGAAAAAAGATTCATTTTTATTTTATATTTGTGAATATATTACCTGCATGTATAGATATATACCATGTGTGTACCAGGTGCCTGTAAAGGCAAAAAGAGGGTATCAGATCCCCTGGAACTTGAGTTACAGCTAGTTGTGAGCTGCCATGTGGGTCTTGGGAAATGAACCCTGGTCTTCTTCAAGAGCAGTCAGTGCTCCTAACTCTGGCCATCTCTTTGGCTTCAAATATCTACAGTTTTGAAAAGCAGAAGAGTGTATGTGGTCATACCTCACAATTAATACTTGTTTATCACAAAATATCTGTCACGTATTAGTGATACAGAGTCTAAGGGCAGGCACATAGGATGTAGAAACTTTAGGACACATTTATTTCAAATAGCTTTTATTCACATAGGGCTAGAGGAAAATCTAATCAGTAAAAAACACAAGACAAAAAGGGCATCATTATTCTTTTTAAGGAGTGGTAACACTAACAACATCAACAATCCTTTGGAGCATGATACTGTTTCCAAATCCAAAAGAATAGGAAGCAGAGAGAAGGTGAACACTGGGAAAGCATGTTCAACAATGGTGGTGTTTTAGCTTTGAAACCTTTATTAGGTAATTACCTTGCACATCTGGGAACACATCACTGGCAGAACAAATTTATGTTTGGCAATGTATACTTTTCTTTGCAGTTCTGGGTGACAGGTTTTGATGAAAGCCAAGAAATTAAGGGCAAAAGTACTTGGTCACAGAGGATAGCCAACTGATCTTATTACAGTAACAGATACAAGACCACAATACAAAAGACACATCCACATTATAGGAATGAACCAGAAAGTCCACAGTATCTGCACTCACTCCAATAATCATGGTCTATCATTTAACCAAAAAAGTATATATATATTTGCCTGAAATGCCCAATTGAGCTAGTTATACTTTCAGGATGTTTGTTTCGAATAACATAGATTGCCAACAGAAAGGTCACTAATTTTTGACAGCACACTTGATAAGCCCTGCCATCCCCAAAAGGGCAATTTCATCTCACCCAGCTTTTGGAAGGTCTGCACAGAGTCATCCAAAAAGAGTCTGAGAACCTTACAGCTTAGCAAGCGATAAAGAACTTTTTCCTTTCTAAAAACAACCTTTGCATGCACACAGAATTCTCTTCAGATTATAAAACTTTCAATTTTTTTGTGATTTTTGTTATTCCATTTCTACTAAATGTTAGTTAATAAAGAGCTCAATCAAGACATGACTGCAACAACTTTATCATTGTTACAAAATGCCATCTTCTCAAAAGGGCAAAGGACCTAACCGTAGTATCCCTGAAGACAATCGACAATATATACATGGCATCGTAACATGCCCTTAATGTGCCTAAGGACCAAACAGGAAATTTAAAAGGAGTCCATTTCTTATTTAATATGTCAGGCTTTTTTATTGCCAAAATATGTAATCTTTTAGGTTCTCCTTTGCCATTTTTACTTCAGGTGGTCATGTGTACTTGATGGTTTGTTTAATGTAAATATCTTCCAAAGGGCATGGAAAGTGTGCACAATCTTCCCTGCGTGACAACAAACATTACTTAATTGATAGGAGCAAAAATGGTGGAAGATATTTGACACCAAAATAAAGTGCTGCAATTAAAGAAAGTGGCAAGGCCCGGGTACAGAACAAAGCCAAGCTTGGGTATCATTTTGGGTAAAGCTAGGTGAGTCAGGCGTCTCTTAATAAGGAATAAGTTAAAAAAAAAAAAACCCACAATCAAGATTATAGACTAGGTTTAGAAAAAGTGCATGAAGGCATATAAGCCAAGTGGGATCTCAACGGAGAAACTTGCAGGGTAGCCTCTGCTTAGGAAACATAGTGTAGAGAGGAGTCACAATTATTCTGATTGTTTAAATATGCCAATTTGGTATTGGCAGGCAAGCAAGGGAGACAGAGTCAGGGGAAAGGAAATAATTGGTTAGAAATACTGGCACTGTACAGTGTATTATGTATTTTCTAGCTGTTCTAGTTTGAGACTTAGAAATTATAACCACTCTAATGTGTTATCATTGACATAAAGTCCAATTATCAGTGGTCTAAGATGTGTCTGATGGAGTTACTCCCAACATACTTATTAATAATGGACACACTCATTCCATTATATATTTCACAAGAGCTGGTAGGGATGTTATAAGTGGTGTATATATGTACTGTGACTGGTCTGGAGAATGGAAATTTTATGGTCTTGGGTATATATAACAGAAACACAGAAGGGCTGATGGTGAGTGTGACCACAGCAATGGCCAGCTTTGCAAATATCGGAAAGCCTTTGTTCTCTACCTCAGATAATCTGTTTTTCATTACTTTTGGAGGTAAAAATTGCATCTTTATGGAAGTAGTACAACAGATAGGTCATTTTTGCTTCTCTCTCTCTCTCTCTCTCTCTCTCTCTCTCTCTCTCTCTCTCCCAGCAAACACATGATTTCATTTCCAAAAGCAGGAAAAGAATGTTAAGGCAGATAAGACTAGAAAAGACAATGTCACACTTAGGCAGAATGGCTATTCCAAGCTCAGAATGAATGATTTTTATGAGAGAAAAATTTGGCTTCTTTTTGGGCTGTTAGATTTCAACACTTGCGTCCACTGAAACAAATAGAGAAAAGTTTTGAAGAGAGAAATAGTAAATAAAAAATTAAATAAATTGCCTTAATCATAAGTGCTGGACTTAAATTATAAAAAGCTTAAAAGTGCTGAACGGAGAGGAGTTTTCTTCTAGCTGCCTCTCAGGACCACTCTCCTTTACTCCCCTAGGGAGTCTGTGAAGATATCAGTAAATTTACAAAGCTTCATGATTGACCTCTAGAACTATTTGGAGAGACCAGACTCATAGTTTTTGAAATCCTTGTGGAGGAAAGGCCAGTGTCAGGCTGCTGGGTCTTCAGTTGGATGAATGAAAACGGCCCAGGGGGTGTAGCTGACCCGAAGGCACTGTTCTGCCCTAGGACTGTAGGTGGAAATGTCAGCTGTAGGGGTTCTAGACAAGTACATCTATTATTTCCGAAATCTGAGTTCCCTCTCCAGTATGGATATTGTAAACTAGATTAAAATATTTAGAAATATTTCTCCTCCAATATTTTCCCCCATTTGCTAGTCAGTAGTAAGAAAGCTTAAATTTCCATTAATATGCACAATTGCTCGTTTCTTTTTAGGGTTGCTTCATTCAGTCAAAAATAAAACACAAAATTATATAGAAAACGAAATTGATTACAACAATTCTCTTTGTTTCTATTATTTAAACTCAGTATTTTTTACTCATATATTTCTCAAAAATCATTATTTTATTTCAACGTGTGTGTGTGTGTGTGTGTGTGTGTGTGTGTGTGTGTGTGTGTTATGTTAGACTGTAAGGGAATTCATGGGGTCATCTTTCAAAGGGTGGGTTAGAATGAGACCCATGAGCCATAATGCTTTTCCATTAGCCTGTCAATGGGGACCATTGGGAACAATCAAAACTAAATGTGTGGGTGAAGAAAACTATACCAGTTGAACTACTTGTTTAAAAGTGCTGGTGAGCTCCAGAAGAAACATTGATACTTTCTGCCCTTTGGGGCCATACTCTATCTTTACGGGTGCATGTAATCAGGTGCAGAATCACTCAGTTCTTAATGACTAAGCTCAGCTGCAATCGTTCCCACCAGGGTTTATCTGCCTTTCCCGAGATTCTAATAATTTGCATTGCGATCAATGAGGTGTGCTGTCACACGGTGGAAAGGAAGTGCATGGTTCACTCTTCAGAATTATTTAAAAATCTACACAGAGATTTCCTAGTGATTCAGCTTCACCAGGAGATCATGTTGCCGCAGGAACATCAGTGAATTGGTGTACTTGTGTGACCTTGATTTGTCTCATTAGCCAGCATCTAATATATGTTCTCAAGGATAGGGCCGTGTAACTCTGAAGTTGCTTTTAAAGCTTCACAATTATATAGCTTTCTGAAGTATGGTAACTCGCCCCCTTTTTAAAGTGAGAAGGTCTTTTGTAAGCTTTTAAGCCTTTGGTTTTCTTTAAGTAAATTTCCTCAATTACAAAAAAAAAAAAAAAAAAAAAAAAGGAAGAAAAGAAAAGAGCTAGCAAATATAATTGGCATGAATTTCTCTAAAACATCAAGAATATGGAATTTACAAAGAAATTTATTACAATTGTGAGTCTAGATTGACTTAACCCTTATGCAATGAAAGTAATTTTTACCTAATACTGAGTTACATTCAATTTCAGATTTCCTATTTCAAAGGGTATCTCAAATTTCTAAAATGTTAAACCAAGTACCAAGCCATTTTTGTATATATAATAAAAGTCTTTAAAATTAAAATGGTAATCCTAAAAAAACCAAGTGCATGAAAAATGTGGTCTGAGTGTCTAACAAAGGGGAGTTATGTAATTCTACGTGAGTGAGATCTTTCATCTTTGATTTACAGGTTGGAGTCCTCCCTAACTAAAACCACATTGTTCCATGGCTTTCATATCTTGGCCTTCTCTAAAACCTTGTTTTAATTAAGGTCTCTTTCAGATTTCTGAATAAAAGCATGACAATCTTCACTTATGGCTTTAATATATCCTTTGAGTTAGGAAAATATATAAAAAGAAACATCAATGTTCAAAAGCATTGTCAGATATTAAATATGTGAGGTATTTTACCTCACTGTCTTTAGGTGTTTGAGTTATACACTGAAATACAATTTTCAGAGGCAGCAGCTAACTTGCTTATATTTTACTTATTAAGCTGTTTTTAATCTCAGAAATAAATGTCTTTTATTTTGAACCTTTGCTAGAAAGGCTCCCTGTGCAAAGGTTAAATTCTGTGTGAGTTTCCATGTGAAGGCACGTCTCCCAGCTTAGCCTCATGCAAGGGACTCCAGATCATTGTCATCTTCATTGATGTATTTCTAAAATCTGGAAAACTAGGTAGCATCACTTAAGCCATATGCACTAAAATAGTTTTACAGAAGAATCAGATAACAAAAAGTGGGTGAATCTGAAAAGTAAATAATGTAAATTGAATACTAAAATCCCCTGAGTATTGGGGAGGTTTGTAATTTTTCTAAAAGAAGGAGGAAGTAGTGGGACCAAGAAAGAACGCTGAGAAAAGGTGTGCTGGATAGATCTGGAGCAAACTACAGTCCTTGAGAAGTTATGTGCTTTTCACAGCCTGCATAGCCCCCAAGGGATGCACCTCCAGAGCCACTGTGCTCAAGATGGAGTTGCATGGGGATGGAGAGACTTCACTCCCTGACAAAACGGCAAGTCTCTATCCTGCGAGAACTTGAAACAGATGTAAAATTCCAACAAGGTGCCCCACTGCACACTGTAGGTACAGTATGCAAGTTCCTTTGGACTGTCAGATTGTGATTTTTTCCCACTAGAACAAAGCCTCATCCCAGCTCCATCTTGAACTCTTACCAAAAAGGATGGAAGTGTGTTAGAACAAAGACAAAAGAGAAAGAGAGAGAGAGAGAGAGAGAGAGAGAGAGAGAGAGAGAGAGAGAGAGAGAGAGAGAGAGCCCAAAAGAAAAGGAAAAAATCTCTCAAACCCACAGAAATCTGTCTGTAATTCTCATCCACTCATAGCTGGAAAGAAACTCTGTAAACAACTTAAGTCTTCTTGAAAGTAAACTACACAGTAAAACACTGATCATAATGTCAGGAAGGAATATGTCTCAGGTTTTGCCTCTAATTTCACTGGCTGTCACAGCTTCTAAAATGGACAGTACCTAGCACTGTATTGAAGATTTCTAGCTCACACCGTTTCTGTGAGTGAGTGGGTCACTAGCATAAAAGTATGCTGGATGCAGTTTCTTCCAATCCTGGTTACTGTAACTTTAGAATCACAGTGGTTACATTTCAGGAATCTGTAATGCCCTTTCAAGTCCATCCAAAGAACAAGTGAAGCTGCTGTTCAGAATTCTGTGCCCAGTGTTTATGTTCCATCAAACCGTGCCACCCAGGCAGCAGACATGGCTGAGGGTGCTGGGGTTGGGGGGATACACAATGATGTCACACACAGGAAATATCGGGGGAGACTTGGCACTTCACAGGGCTGGTTCCTCTTCCATGGGCTCACCAGCCGTTCTGTAAAAATAAACAGGCAATCAGAATATGGCACAAGAGTACACAATGGCATTGTAGACTTTCATGCACAATCAAAGCTGATTTTTCAGCTCTCTCACATGTTTATTTGTGTCATTCAGTTATCCATAAATAGAGTTTCTTTCCTAGGCAGTATAAACAAATGTCAAGTGGAAAAACATTTTAGATTCAGGCAATCATTGGAAATTTTCCTGTTTATATTAAAACATGTCAGAATATTTTATAACTCTAGATTCCAAAATGTACATGTTTTGTGTCTTGGACAGTCCAATAATTTATTGAAAAAATTAGCTATGATATCCTATTTTAGGAGCAATGCAGTGATTTGTGGAACCATTTTTGCTAAGGAGAGTGAAGGATTCAGCTAGCTTCTGGAGCAGGCTCATCCAGGCTCTGGGTTTTGCTTCTTTTTTTTTTTTTTCATAACTGGATTGACCTTCTGCCGGAGGCATTCAAATCAAATTCTGAATTTGATTAGCAAATCACTGCTATAGACCTAACATTTTTATAAGAAACACAGTATGGTAGTATATAAATCATTAGTATTTAGCATTATAAGTGGTGTGTTCTGCTCAGCTAAAATACCAAAGCTAATTGCTTGAAAATTATACTTGAGAATTAACCTTAATTTAGTATCACACTGAAAGCATTTTAAGGCAAACTTTTACAATAATTTTTAATGCAGTCTAAAGTACAAATTGTAGTAAGAATCCGAATACATTAGGTAGTTGGGTTGTCCTGGGAAGTTGGGGGATTTGAGATGCTGGGACAATTGAGGTTGAGTCTGAACTCTGCAGGCTAGAGATGCAGTGACTGCTAACTACAACACTAGGCTCTGGGAAACCCAGCTTCAGCTATGAACCATGAGGAGAAAGATGCTCCTGACAGGATGAGTGAAGGAAAAAGCAGTAATAATGACAAAGAAGGGTGTGCAAACGACAAACACTGGAATACGTTGGATCCATTCCTTCATTATCTGTCATGCACATAGAATTATGTCAAGTGACACTTAATTGCAGTGTTGTGCTTATGTTGCCAGTAGGGGCACAATACACAGGCTGCAAATCTCTCTAGGGGACAGCACAGTGGGTAGATGGATGATTTTCACTTCGTGGTATCTATTTGAACCATTCTGTAATGGATCACTTTCATATGAGAAACCTTAGTATGCAGGATATGCAGCAACTGTGGAGACAAGCAGGCTAGATAGTCATGCTGTGTTATAGGCTTAAAAGGAAGAGAGCCAAGATCTCAATAAATCTTCAATTAGTCATTCTTAGTCAATGTAGCATTTTAATAACAAATTAAAAACACAAAATACACAAAATACATTGTCCTTGGAATGACAATAGAAAGATTTTAATATATCTTTTAGAAAATGAAGAGTAAAAATATTAGGCATTCATTACTCAATATTATCTGAAATGTAGAGTCCTAAAAGATTCCATGAGTAGTAATTTAAAAAAAAAGGAAAAGAGAAAGAAAGAAAAAAGAATTTCTTAGGAATGCCCAAGAATGTTCAAAATATAGAAATGGAGGATGTATTTAGGCTTCATCAATAAATGAAAAAAACAAAGTGAGTCATAGTTAAGATTTGTGTCTAATCATATTGATCAGTATTTGAAAAAGAAAAATCAAATTTAAGAAAACATTTTAATTTTTTTAAAAAATTACATATAAATATACATACTTAATTATATCTGATAATATGTGAATCAAAACTTGAAGAAAAAGCAAACGGACACTGAACTATCCCATTTCTAATCTAAAGCCACCAGACACAGGCATCCTGGAATCAGTGTGACTGGAATTCCACAGAAAGGACCCAGTCATCAGATGTGAAGGATGCTTGCTGACTCTTGGTGGAGGAGCATGCATTCTCCACAGGCACAAAGGAGGCTTTGACTTATCTCTTGAAACATGTGTGGGTAGAATATAAAGCTGTCCATTCAAAGAGTCCTGTCCCTGTGCTCTTTATAGAATCACTATAACTCTATGGAATCTCTATAGAATCTCAGGTAACTCAAACCAAGCAAGTGAAAGACCTGTAAGACAAGAACTTCAAGTCTTTGCAGAAAGAAATTAAAAGATGGAGTACAGATCTAAACAGAGAATTCTCAACAGAGAAATCTCAAATGGCTGAGAAACACTTAAAGAAATATTTAACACCCTTAGTCATCAAGGAAACGAAAATCAAAAGGACTCTGAGATTCCATCTTCCACTTGTCAGAATGGGTAAGATCAAACACTAATGACAGCTTATGTTGTAGAAGATGTGGAGCAAGGGGAACACTCCATTGTTGGTGGGAGTGCAAACTTGTACAGCCACTTTGGAAATCAGTATGGTGGTTCATCAGAAAATTGGGAATCGATCTACCTCAAGACCCAGCAACACCACTCTTGGGCATATAGCCAAAGGATGTTCCATTCTACCACAAGGACACTTGCTCAACTATGTCCATAGCAACTATATTTATAATAGCCAGAAACTGAAAATAGCCTAGATGTCCTTCACCCAAGAATGGATAAAGAAAATGTGGTACATTTACACAATGGAGTAATACTCACCTGTTAAAAAAATAATAACATCATGAAAATTGTAGTCAAATGGATGGAACTAGAAAAATTCACCTTGAGTAAGGTAATCTAGATCCAGAAAGACAAGCATGGTATGTACTCACAAGTGGATGTAGTAGTTTGAAAGTAATTGTTGTAATTGGCCCCCATAAGCTTATAGGGAGAAGCACTTATAAGGAGGTGTGGCCTTGTTGGGGTAGGTGTAGCCTTGCTGAAGGAAGTTTGTCACAGTGTAGGTGGGCTTTGAGGTCGTCTATGCTGAAGCTATACCTAGTATGGATACAGACTCTTTCTCCTGCCTGTGGATCAAGATGGAGAACTCTCAGCTCCTTCTCCAGCACCTGCATGTCTACCTGCAGGCTGCCATGTCCCACCATGATGATAACCATCTAAACCTCTGAACCTATAAACCACCCCAATTAAATGTTTCCTTTATAAAAATTGCCATGGCCATGGTGTGGCTTTTCAGCAATAGAAACCCTGACAAAGACAGTGGATATTATCTTTAAAGTAAAGGATAATCATGCTGTAATTCAAAGACCTAGAAAGGCTAAATAACAAGGAGGGGCACATGAATCTCCCTGGGAAGGATAAATAGAATTGATATAGCAGGTGGACTCGGGGCAGGTGGGGACAGGAACATGAGGGATCAGATGAGGAGAGGATGGAGGGAGAGAGTGCAAAAGGAGGCAACTAGAATTGGGGAGAATTTTGGGGGTGAAGTAGAAAAACTAATGCAATGGAAACCCCCAGGAATCTACGAGACTAAGCTAAGACTCCTACTAATAGGGGATACAGAGCCTGAATTGGCCTTCTCTCGTTACCAGGCAAGAATGTCAGTGGAGGAACTGGGACACAAAATCATTGACCTACAATTTGTACCATATGCAAAATGTACTGGGATACAGGTGGCACAAAAATTGTGGGAGTGGCCAATCAATGATTGGTCCACCTTGAGACCCATGCTACCAGAAAAAGCCCATGCCAGATACTGCCTGGAGGACCAGGAATCAGAGGCTGGATAGCCCAGAGATCTAGGATAGAACCAAACATGACTGGCAAAAAAAAAATAATAGACAATGAAATGATTCTTAATGATACTTGGCCATACTTGTAGATCGAAACCTAGCATAATCATTCATCAGAGAGGTTTCATCTGATGGAAACAGATGCAAAGATTCACAATTAAATCTTTAAATCCTCAGGGAATCCTGAGGAAGACGGCCAAGAAGTGTTGTAGGAGCCAGAGGGGTCAAGGACACCACAAGAAAACCCACAGAATTGACTAACCTGGAGTAGTAGGAGCTCACAGAGACTGAACTAACAATCAGTGAGCCTCTATGGCTCTCCTCTAGGTCCTCTGTATATATTATGTTGTATGTCATGATTGTGTGGCCTGGTGTTGTTGTGGGATTCCTAACAGTGGGACTGGGAGTGTCTCTCTTCTGACTGCTCTTGGGACCCTTTCCACATACTGGGATTGCCCTGTCCAGTCTTAATATGAGGAGTCTTACTCCAAATTGTTATGCCTTGTTTGTTTGATATTCCAGAAGGCCTGCCCTTTTATGAAGGGAAATGGAGGAAGAGTGGATCTTGGGGAGAGGGAGGTAGGGGGACACAGAGGAGAGAAAGGAGGGCAAGCTGTGGTCAGAAAGTAATATGTGAGAGAAGAATAAATAAATTAAAATAAAATGAACTACACCCACACACATATTACCAAGGTAATCAAGAAAGATAGCAAGAAAGAAAAACCACACAAGAGTTGTATACATATGCAACCTACCTGCCTCACAAAACTCAGTTCTGTGGAGTTCACATAGATTTTCTGTTTTAAAAGGTGTGTGTGTGTGTGTGTGTGTGTGTGTGTGTGTGTGTGTGTGTGTGTTCATCCATGTGAAGGTCAAGACAACTTTCTTGAGTCAGTTTTCTCAGTGTTATGGATATGGAAGTCTTGTCGGGCTTGGTCACAAGGGACTGTTGCTTGCTCACTCCTCACACGTTACCTAGTCCTACCTCACATCACTACTTCCTTTTATTCCCTTTTATTGTTAATTCTACAACACAGCAAAACTCTTTCTACTCTTTTATCTAATAAGGATTATTATCTAGATTACTCTACTGCACTTTAAAAAATAGCGAAAGCAGAAAGTGTGGTAAGGTTTGGATGTGGGTGTAAGGAGAAAGAGAGACATTGAGTAGTAGTGATACAGTCTGTGTTTTGCAAAAAGGAAGTTCTAGAAATGGAAGAAAGACTATGTTTCTGTTGTTCACACTCCTGGTGGCACATTTGAAAACCATTAACATGTAATTTTACTTTCAGTATAAAAAAGTTAAAATTATAGCAGTTTTATCCATATTAGCCCAATATTAGATACAAGCCAAGCACCAATCCACAGGTAAGTGGATAAACAAATTAGGATATGTTATATACTTGGTCTAATTAGTAATTACAAATGGGCAGAATACTGACTGTGAGGGACATGGACAGATGTCAAAAGTATTATGCTTAGTGGAGTGAGGGAAGCCAGATTACCAACCAATATGTAGCATACAATTCCATTTAAATGAAATTTAAGAATAAGCAGATGAATGGGTGGTGTTAAAAGGTGGTTGTGCCTCTGGTGGGACTGGTGTTCACTGGGAAAGCAGATCAGGGCATTGTGGAGTGGTATATGTGTTCTCCATCGAGCTTGATGTGGGTGTTGCTTACATGAGAGTGGTATAGGTAACTAGCACCATGTGGGCAGTTACCACAGGAAAGGTGTATTTTAGTTAAAAACTAATTAGGTCAGGTTTTTGTTGGAACCTAAAGCAGAGTTCAAAGAGAAGAAAGTTTTTGGAGAGAAGCAGGGGAGGGAAAAGTTGTCTTTACAGTCCAGAGATGGAAGCACAGAGCTTTCAGCAGAATACAACAGGGCTTGTTCTTACAGTTGCCTTTTTGTTTGTTTGTTTGTTTGTTTGGTTGGAGGTTGGTTGGTTTTGGTTTTTTGAGACGGAGTTTCTTTTCTCTGTTTAGCTCTAGCCGTCCTGGAACTCACTCTGTAGACGAGGCTGGCCTCGACTCACAGAGATCCACCTGCCTCTGCCTCCCGAGTACTAGGATTAAAGATGTGCACCATCAGCACCCTGGCTACAGTTTTGTTTTGTTTTTCTATTTAATTTAATTTTTTTTTATTTTACATACCAACCACAGTTCCCCTTCCTTCCCCTCCTCCCTCTATCCCTCCCCACCCCCAACTCCCCATCCACTCCTCAGATAGGCTGAAGGCCTCCCATGGGGAGTCTGCAAAATCTGGTACTTCAAGTTGAGGCAGGACTAAGCCCCTCCCTCATGCATCAAGGCTAAGCAAAGTATCCCGCCACACGGAATGGGCTTCCAAAAGCATTTTCATGCACCAGGGATAGATCCTGGTCCCACATGTACTGTTCTGTTTTTAAATAGCTTCCTGGTTACCAAATAGAAAAATGATAAGAAAGGAGACTTGAGAATAAGAAAAGGGCTGTAAATACTTGAATGAGAGATTAAAGTAGGCTGTAGTGTGTATGTGTAGTACAGATGTAGGAAAAACCACCCCAGTTATTGCCTCTATCTTGAATCTCACTTGTGTAAGCCTTTTCCCACAGAAATTCTTGCTTAATTTCAGCCAGAAGGACTGTAGTGACTGAAGAAATGTAAAGGAGATATGACCTGCTACTGGCTGTCAAGACAGAGGATGAAGACATGAGCCAAGGAATGTTAGGCAGCTCCTAGAAGAGGAGGAAAGGGACAGACTCTTCCCGGGAACATCTGAAAAGGAAGGAAGCCTAGCGACCCGGGCTGAGTGCGAAACCTGCACCATTTGGAACTACAGAATCTCCATCTTAATTAAGTAGTTAATTTTTAATATTTTTTTAATAGAAGCAGTAGAAGACTGCAAAGTAAGTTGGTGACCTTGGCTGTGAACACTTTGTTAGGCATGTGGGAAATAAATCAAAGGTGTCTAATTGAATGTACATGATATTCCCCCTGCTCATTCTACACATCAGACAGCAGTCCTGTAACTATCTGCTCAACTTCCATTTTCCCCTTTGCCCTTAAATGCAGTTCCATTAAATATGACTCTTGAATTACTCTAATATAACTCTCCATTTACAAAGATATTTCATACACTATCCCTACGATATTGTCTTAGCTAAACCATCTTTCCGATGTAAGACTAATATAGAGTTGGGCTAGCTAACATGCTCTCAAAATGGGGATTGCCAATTTATACCAAGAAAAAGTGCAATATTTATTTCCTTTGAAGTCATAGCCAATGGAGAGACTAGTATCATCTGGGTACCACATTGAAATCCTTTAGTATTTTAAAAGTGTTTGTCTTCCAAAAATACTCCTTTGATTATTCAGGAAATTATATAAAATACATAATATTTGTATGCTTTTGGAGGTGTTTTAGCTAACTACACAATATGTAATAAAGTCAACTTACTACTAGGTGGTTATGCAGTGTTGATCTCCTGGTTTTTAACCAAGAATAGTAGAGTATTATATAGAATGCACAGATGTCTAGGTATTGTCTCTATATTCTTACAGGCCACTGGATCATGAACAACTTCTTAGGGGAAGAACAAGTACAGTAGAATAAAATGAAACTGAAGGGAATGTCCAATGTAACCCATATTGGGAATTTCCTATGTATCAAGTGTTGGGCTGTGTTCTTCACATGTTTTTTAATCTCATATTCATAAGAATCAGCTGCCCTCTCCTAGAGCCAAGTCTTTCTTCCCAGAGCAGTAAGGACCAGAATGAGCAGGAAGAAGAAATGGGACACTAAGCTCTTGAGGCATCCCAGTCTCCTCAGAGTTCTATTTAATTTTGTTACCTTTCAATAAATTTAATGCTATTTTATAAAGAATGTAGACAGGCCCCTACAGGATCATTGAATGTACCAGGTCAGATTTCACCCCTGCTCTGAGACTGTATTATGTAGTGAAAACACATAACATAGGTGTGTTCCAAGAAGGTGAGAGGCAGAAGGATGTGTGCTAGGGCCTTTCTTCTTTTCACTATGAAACGTCTTCATCTGAGAGAGCTTTTCAGCTAATGCTTCATTGACACTGAGAGAAAACTAAAAATGCAATTATTTTGGAATATTAGCCTACAAACCAATGCTTAAAATAATGCTGCACAGAGTAACACCAGAGAGTTGCATAATTTGTATGTCAATTCCTAGCAGCCATAGACACATACTCTCAATGTCCAGGAAAGTTGAACAACCATGTTTCTTTTTGTGTTAGATATGAACATGCATTAAATGGCATAAGTTTTTATACAAGTTATCATATTCAGAAAAACAGTATCAAGGTCCTTAGGCTCTGTGGATAAGCTATTCAAAATGAAGACCTGAGATTTTAGTGAGCTCTCTGCTTATGGTACCTTATCTTCCCAAAAAGGTAGCTGCTGTGGGATGTTCTGTATGTCAAATGTGTTGATCTGATTGGTTAAAATAAATAAAGTGCTGATTGGCCAGTAGCCATGGAGGAAGGATAGGGTAGGCGGGACAAGGAGAAGAGAATTCTGGGAAGTGAAGGCTGGAGCACTGCCATGACAAGAAAGATGTAAGGTACTGGTAAGCTACGAGCCACGTGGCAAAGTATAGATTAATAGAAATGGGCTAAATATAAGCATAAGAGCTAGACAATGATAGGCCTGAGCAAATGGCCAAGCAGTTTAAATAATATAAGTGTCTGTGTGTTCATTTTATAAGTGGACTACTGGACTGCTGGGGCTTAGTGGGACCTGGAGAGAAGCTCTCCAACTACAGGTAGCTATTCCACAAACTCCAAGCCTCTGAAGCAAACCTTTCTGCAGGCTTTAAAGATGATACAAAGGCTTGAAACTACCTCTTTTGTGAGAAAAGACAACAAAAGACAAAAAATTAAATAATTAAGGACATAAGAGATACATTCAGCTAATCAAACATGATTCACCCTTCTGTAGACAGCTCAGACTGATATGCGAACTTTTAACTTTCACTTTTTGTTTCCTACTGAAAAAGGAAAGGACTCAGCAAAGAAGTCTGGAGTGCCAATGTGCTCCAAATCCTTAATGGCAGGTCACCCTGAAGTCATGGGGGGCAGACTGGCCTTTCCTCTAGGAGGAAATTAAAGTCTGTTACCAACTTTCTCAAAGTGGAAACTCAGAGGCACAAACAGCTACAAATGCACATCACAAATCTTCCAGGAATGCTGTCCTAGCAAACAAGATAGAAACAAATACTACAGCCTGCCTCTAAACAATCCACTGTATATAACCAAGTCTATACTCTTAGTTTTCTCTGACTCCCTCATGTGGGCATGCTCTAGGGTTTGTTTTCCTCTTTCTGCAGATCCACCCATCACTCCCTTCCCATTTAAGTCCTTTGCCACCAAAAAATTACACGTGACTGCCGTGTATTTGGGAATGATCCCTAGCATGAGTTCCACTGGCCAGTCTTTCCCTAGCACTGTGTTCTTCAAGGCCCATCAGTGTAGTCATAAAGATGAAATGGCTGTTACCCCACCCCCATTCAAGAAAACGAACAGAAAATACTTAAAATGGTTCTTAGCCAGGAGCGTTTTATCCCTTATTCACTAGTGGTAAATGAGTCAGATATGAGTTGGCCAAGAAAAGGGCTGCCTTACCCAGAATCTGAGTATGAAATGAGTCATCTCACTCCAAACACCAATATATCCTCCAAAATAACTGGCAAGAATTTTCTATAAAAAGAATTTGCTTTTGCTCTTTCCATCCATTTGACTCTGTTTTTTTCCTAATTTTTCAATTTCCTGTGTGATTACAATATTGCCTTCACAACAAAGGCCCAGGGACCTTGCTTTTGTCTTGCCTGCTGTGCAGGGAGACAATTCTGATAGCAACCTTGCTTTCTCTCCACTCCACCCCCACCCAGCCATTCTCCATCATCCCTTTCATGAAAGTCATACGCAGTCTAACTGAAACACAGAATCTGTTTCTAGAAGATTTTTGTCTGCCCTTTTGTTAAAGGAAATAAAAAAACACAGAAAATAGTTCAAGTCAAACCATTTTCTTCTCCTCAAGAATGAAACTATCATAATTGGTATAATTTGTCTATAAAGGATAAATAGACATGAAACCAGGCTTCCACTCTGCCTTCCTGTTCATCAAGACACTGCTATTCACATTCCCTACATGTCATCAGTGGAAGATTAGAGTCACTGAGAACTGATGCTGGGCTAATTCTTACAGATTATCAGGAGCCAAGCACATGATTTACCATAGAATAAGCAAATATGATTGTAGAGGCAGCTCCTGCCAAAGGGCCGAGATTTTTATATCAGTTGGGGTTCACAACATCCCATATTATTGTTAATTATTCCAAGCTCTGCAATTTCATGGGCAGACTTACTTAGAATTCACTTCCCCAGGGTAGAATTCGCCTCATTTTTCTGTATTAAAGGGTTTCTAAGGAATAGCTTTGCTCCTTTATATCCAACACTAACAGATGTTAGTGTCCTCAGGTTTATGGCCCTCAGATGACAGACAGCTAGCTGGTTTTGGCCTTGAGAATAATTGCAACACCTTTGGATTATGAACTTGCTTCAGTTCTTAGCTGGGAACAGCATGGGGCTAGTTCATAATATCAAAGATGTAAAATACGTTTTCTCCAGATACTGCAAGAAAATGTCTTCTAATTCAGTAACACACAAGTGTTCTCCCCATTGATAATTTTCTCCTAAACTGGTTAGAGCAAGAGAAAACATAGGCAGAAAAATGAAATATCTTGTTCAGTTCTTCAACAGTTTGGGCCCAAACAAGATGTTAAATCCATTAACTTGGGAGTATCCAGTAAGGCAGGAAAGCCAGAACCGCTCACATTCTCGTGTTTGGCAAGTGACAGGCTCTGTGTAATTAGTACTGATGTTACTGATGTAGGAAGTGGAAGTTCCTTCTCAGAAGCAAGCCCCAGAGCTTCTGCCGAGTCTTGAGTGACATATGCCCAGAGAGATGTGACCTTGCAGTCTGCTATGGAAAGCACCAGCAGGGCCGGTGACAGTGGACTGTAAAGACATATTGAATGTAGTGTTTTCACCAGCATGAGGAAATGGGCAGGGAAATGTACAAACTGACAATGCTTTCTTCCACGGTAAACAAACAAGCATAACCTGAGGCTAGCGTGACCCGCCCCACCCCAGTCTAGATACATATGAAGAGAAATGAGAACACTTTCTTGTGTAATAGAGAATAAAATCAGGCTCATTTCTCCTACTCTTTCATGCACACTCCTGTCTCCTTGACAAGCGCCTTCCATCTTTATCCATTTAGACTCAAGGAGACTCATGTATGTGTGCAGTTGCTGGCCCCTGACCAGCATCCCATGCAACTTCACCTTCCTCTGTTCCCTTTGTTATATCAGAAATTTCCAATGATGAGAGGAAGAAAGAGAACATCTGGGAAAACAGAGATAAGGAGGGGGAGATGTTAAGTCCCCAAGCAGCTGTTTCCAAAGTGATCTGCACTAAATTACCCAACAAGGAGAAGTTCTTCTCACCACGTAGCTCACATTCTTCCTTTCCCTATGAGCTCTGTGCTCCAGGTCTGCTTTTCCCAGGAAGAATGAAACAATTGAGTTCTCCACAGCCTGTAAGCACATACTCTGCCATCCATGGCTTTGGAGAAAACAGGTGGAGGAAGTAAAAGAGACAGGTGAAGAAGAAGCAGGAAGAAAGTTCCAGAATTGTAGCAAGGAGTCTGGACATTACTGAACATATGATTCCCCTGTACTGGTTCCATACCTGCCATCTTCCTGAGCAAATGGCTGTTCCACATCTACTGTCAGAGAGGCTAGTGCAGAAACAGTCTCTGACTCCTCTTGCAGTTGAGAACCAGGCAGAGTACAGCCCCTCGTAAAAGCCACCATCTTGATCGACTTCCAGTACTTGCCTAGAAAAAAAAAAAATCCACATGTTTTGTAGGAATTTTAGTTAGATCAATAGTAACCACAGTATGATTACAGGTTCAAGTCCTTTTGCTATTCAGCTGTAATTTGGTTTCTGAACTGCTGTGATTAAGTCCTTTTGGGGGGAATCTAAGGATGCCAAGTTGTGAAGTACTCATGTTCCGAAGCCAAGATCCCTGCCTTGCTTGGAAAGCAAGAGACCAAGGAATAATCCGTGCTCTAACGGGCTTGCTCACAGACTGACAGATGTCCCTACAACTAAAAAGCAAACCCTAGGCATTGTGCCCTATGGGAAAGCCTCAAGAGATCCAGGTAGAAGTCTTCTGGAGAAAAATGAATGAAACAGCAATGTTAAAATTCACTACTTGAACCAACTTGCTTTTTAAAAATGAAGTTGGAATACCAAAAAAAAAGAAAACCCAGAGATGCCAGCATGAATTGAAAGACATCTTTGCCAGAACAATCAGGTTTGTTAGTCCTGGATGTTCTTTCGTTCTCAACCCCAGGGTGTGTACTAGAATAATAATTGATTTAAAACTTTAATATATGCACTGGCTGATGTTGGAACTCGTCCATATATCATATTGATCTTTCTTCTCCCCCTCCCTCCCTCTCTTCCTTCCTTCCTTCCTTCCTTCCTTCCTTCTTTCTTTCTTTCTTTCTTTCTTTCTTTCTTCTCTTCCTTTTTGTTTTTTGGCACATAAGAAGAACAGGAGGAAAGCTGGTCATTTCTTGTAGAAATGTCAATTGGAGAAATATCCTAGAGCAGAGGCAAAGGTTTTACAGCCACTAAGACTCATTTTATTTATATTTTTTAATTGTTAGTTGTCTCAAAGACTCTTTCTATACTCTGACAAGACTGTGCAGTTTCAAACTTTCTCTGTGGGCTCACCAACAAGGAGAGAATTTGGCATGCCAAGAGTTTGCTTATTTTAAAACAAATTATTGCTTGAGAGCAGAAGGCAGATCTACACTGAACAGCAAAGTAAGATCACAGCCCTGGGTCCACTTTTTAGCCATTTTTATATTGTGTGTAACTCTTACTAGGACTTTGTCCTTTCCAGTTCTAACATATAAAAGAAGAGCCAGTCTGTCCATCCATTCTTTCACCAGCATGACCTTCAGATGTAGTACTACTCTTACCATCATCACAATTCTGACCATAGTCTAGGACTCTCAAAGCTTTAACATCTTACCAGACAGCAAGTATGCTAATGAACTCCCAAAGTCTTTTGAAAATTAATGCTGTACCAGATTTTACTGACTTCATGAAAGGGATGGCCCTGTTGAGGAGCTCTGTTAGTTGATAATATCAGTTCTGTAAGGTAAAAAGCCTCAGAGATCTCATAGGAGAGAGGAGTAGCATAACTTCTTATGGTGATGGCAACATAAGAGAAATTTCTAGGGGCAAAAAAATGATGCTTGAAAACAAGCAAAAGCCAATGAAACTAAAATGGAAGGAGGCACAATGCCAAATGCCCCTGGCAGAGGAAACAGGAAGTTGCATGAGTTCTGACAGCTCTGTGGCTTATTGAGGACCATCCACTGCTAGGTACAAGTATGACACAGTATTAATCTGGAGTGCAGTTTGATAGGCAGAGGCTAGTTATCTTGCAGTTTTGAATCGGAAATAGAGAGAGCTAAGATTTCTTTTCAAAAGTTTGCTCTGGAGAGACCACAAAAAACAGATCGACAGGTGATATGAGTGGAAACAGAAGAACAGTTTCATATCTTGCCTAAGTAGAGGAAGAAAGGACACCTATCTAAAGTCAATAAAGCTTTGGAATAAGACTGAGGAGACATAGACAGAGGCTTATTTTTCAGCATCCCTACTATCTTTCAACTTTGAAAGTTATTCTGACAGTTCCATTCTAAGTCTTAAACTTTTCTAGATAGCAATGCCGTTATTATCTAACCCAAGTCAGAATTCTACCACCAAGTAGATAGATCTGTATCAGGCCTCAGGAGGTATCATTACCAAGCATCGTTTTAGCACAGAATATCCATGAAGCTAATGCTCCACACACTTACTTGTAGATAATATGACATATTCACAGCATCCATAGGCTTGGCTCCCCTTGCCAAGCACTGGATATGTTTCCTCAAGAAGAGAGTTCTTGACCATAAAAGAAACAGATGTATTTGTATCTACCAGATGATGAGGAAAGACAACATGAATTATAGGTAACAACTTTTAAGGAGAACAGCTAACAGTGATGGCCCTTCAAATGTTACTATATGTATACAAGTAGCAGGAAAGCCTTAAATTGGTGAAGGCTTTTTAAGATATAATTTAACATGTATAAAATATACTGCAAAGTTAAGATTGAAGTTTGACTTTTATCCAAATATATGACTTATTGATTCAGAAATAACCCAAAACTTTAAGTTCAATCTAGGCAAAGCCTATCAAAACAAAGGAATAATCAACATTAGTAATACAATGATAATCTGTCTTCATAAAAGAGAAAAATTTAAATGGAGGCAGGTACAACCCAAACTGTGAAATATATAGCCAGCTCAAACCTATTTATGGATTATGTTTTCACATGACGTGTGGATTTTTTTCTTTTCAGAAACATGTGCAAAAAAAAATCATATCTAATGGCTTGGAAGTAATAATGCCACTAGAACGTAAGAGAAATGATCCAAGATTTGGAATTGGAGTTCTTGGGGACTGCTATTCATAAAGTAAAATATTAGTAACTTGCCACTTCTAGAGTTTCTCTCTGATGGCAATAAAACTGAGAGAGAAGGAGTTTGCACTGAAACTGGACGAACACCAGTCCTCTTCAGTCATGTCCTTTATCCTCACTCATTTTTCCGCCATGTGAATCTTCCCACTTTTCAGCACATTTTTAAAAGAAAAGAACTATTTACCCTTCATCATTCTGCATTTTTGTTTTATCTGGCTAAGGGAGAGTGAAGAATGAATCTACAATAAAAGCACTAGGTAGATAGTGGAATACAGCCAGACCAGAGCGGGAGGTGTGAAGTGTAGACAGTTTTCCTGGGTCAGAGAGGATGCCAGGGGGGGTCTTACAGGGATTGTCGGACTGGAGGCAGCACTAGATTACTCTTTTGAATGCCCGATTAGAATAAACAGGTAGCTTTTGACTTATGGAGATTTGGGATGGAAATCACCCACTGACCTTGAAGTTTCTCCTTTCAGAGCCTACTCTCAGTTTGAAACTTCTGGCCATGCCAAAGCTCTCCTTCACCATTGTGTTGGAAACCTTGGAGCTACTCAGACAGAGATTTATAGATTTCACTTTCTTGCTGTTTGATGAGACCCCCTTCACCTTTACACGCCATGTTCTCCAGGTGGAAGACTAGCACTAACTTCCAACCATATCAACACTTGGGAGTTGTGAGAGGCCCAGACCCATGCAGCTTCTTCTATTTGCAAGTTCTCTATAACTTCTTTTTTTCCCTTTTTCTTTCCAAGTCAGGGTTTCTCTGTGTAGCTTTTGCCTTTCCTGGATCTCAGTTTGTAGACCAGGCTGGCCTCAAACTCACAGAGATCCACCTGCCTCTGCCTCCCGAGTGCTGGGATTAAAGGCATCTGCCACCACCGCCTGGCTTCTCTATAACTTCTTAATAATTGTTAAAATCCACTTGTTATAGCTAAATGGAGAATTTTATGAGTATCCAAAATATTGCATAGATATAAAAATATACTCTTAAAACTTGACATATGAATTGAGTGACCAGTTAATGTTTTCATAAAAATTGGTACAAGTTCACCATTAGTGCTGCAATTTTTTTGAAGCTAAACAGGGATATAATAAAAATCCTATTTCATGGTTTGAGTGTTTGTTGGTGAAGAAATTATTTTTTATCTGAAAGACCAATAAAGTAGTGTTATTCAAATTCTATTTTAACAGCTAAAATTCATTTTTAGAAATAAAACTTATGTAAGTCATATATATCAAAGCATAATAACCAATTTTTGTATATTGACAATCTGAATATTAACAAATAACATGAGCAAAATGTGGTACTTCAAATGAGAAATGGTTGCATACACTGTGTATTTGAACAGATGCTGTGGAGAATGGTGCCATGGTTACAGATACTGTGGAGAATGGTGCCATGGTTACAGATACTGTGGAGAATGGTGCCATGGTTACAGATACTATGGAGATGGTGCCATGGTTACAGATACTGTGGAGAATGGTGCCATGGTTACAGATACTATGGAGATGGTGCCATGGTTACAGATACTGTGGAGAATGGTGCCATGGTTACAGATACTATGGAGATGGTGCCATGGTTACAGATACTATGGAGATGGTGCCATGGTTACAGATGCTGTGGAGAATGGTGCCATGGTTAAAGATGCTGTGGAGATGGTGCCATGGTTACAGATGCTGTGGAGAATGGTGCCATGGTTACAGATACTGTGGAGAATGGTACTATGGTTACAGATGCTGTGGAGAATGGTGCCATGGTTACAGATACTGTGGAGAATGGTGCCATGGTTACAGATACTGTGGAGAATGGTGCCATGGTTAAAGATGCTGTGGAGATGGTGCCATGGTTACAGATGCTGTGGAGAATGGTGCCATGGTTACAGATACTATGGAGATGGTGCCATGGTTACAGATACTATGGAGATGGTGCCATGGTTACAGATGCTGTGGAGAATGGTGCCATGGTTACAGATGCTGTGGAGAATGGTGCCATGGTTACAGATACTGTGGAGAATGGTACTATGGTTACAGATACTGTGGAGAATGGTGCCATGGTTACAGATGCTGTGGAGAATGGTGCCATGGTTACAGATACTGTGGAGATGGTGCCATGGTTACAGATACTGTGGAGAATGGTGCCATGGTTACAGATACTATGGAGATGGTGCCATGGTTACAGATACTATGGAGAATGGTGCCATGGTTACAGATACTGTGGAGAATGGTGCCATGGTTAAAGATGCTGTGGAGATGGTGCCATGGTTACAGATGCTGTGGAGAATGGTGCCATGGTTACAGATACTATGGAGATGGTGCCATGGTTACAGATACTGTGGAGAATGTTGCAATGGTTTTTCAAGAGTTTATAATAAAGTTTCCATAAGATCGATAAATCCCATTCCAGATATTTACTCTGGGGAAATTAAAACTGTGCCTACACCAAATCTGCATGTGAATATTCATAAAATTTTATATAGAGTTGCCTGAACTAAATATGATCCTGATGTTTCACATTAGGGAAATGGATGTGTAAACTGTGGTTTATCCAGACAACGAACACTACTCAACAATAAAATAAGTAAACTAGTGATACAATCAGAGGGGGCATGAGGATTTGAATGGATTTTGCCAAATGAAACAAACCAGACTCCAACAGACACATATTTTTATTATTCCATTTATATATCTTGCTGGGAAAGCTGAAACTGTAGACTAGAGAAAAAGTTAATGGTTCCCATGAATTGATAGTGATGAAGGAGATGACTGTACACAGGCAAGATTGGGGCAATTTTCACAGAGACAAGCTGAGTTAACACTAAGATGGTACCATCTCTCTCTCTCTCTGTCTCTCTGTCTCTGTCTCTGTCTCTCTCTCTCTGTCTCTCTCTCTCTCTCTCTCTCTCTCTCTCTCTCTCTGTGTGTGTGTGTGTGTGTGTGTGTGTGTGTGTGTTTAGGTGAAAGGCCACCTGCTTTGTCACTCAAACTGTGGTTGGGAATTAGCAAATTTTAACATCCTGTCCCCAATAACACTCCTACTTGAACATTTTGTTTTAAAATCAGCATCTAGAATTAAGTAGAATAATCTCCATTATGCATTACTGTGTGATCAATTATCTGTTTACCTATAACTGTCCAGATCAGTGTTTGGGAACACTGAATACAAAAATAAATAAAATATGGTTTTCACTCCACACAGATATAAAGAAAATCCATGTTGGTGGAGATATGATTCTATACATTTACAGGAAATAATTCTTTATCTTTATAGTCATACAACTGTTCATTGATAAAAATAAAATTTATGGTTTGTAAATTTCTGAAAATAATTAAGGTGTGGGGAAACCCCAAATGGAAGACAAATGATAAATAATGTGAATAATTATATCATAAAATCTTAACATTTGCATGCTGAAAGGAGAAGAGTAAAGAGCTAACCTAAATAATTAAAAATTAGTTTTGACTAGATGATACAAGGCTAGGAACACAAAGACTCTTGTTTGCATCCTGCTTCAGGTGGTATGGATTCGCAACTCTGAAACTGTTTCATAGGCATATGAGTTAAAGATAAGTAAATATATTAAAAATGATGAGAGCCATATTACTTGCTTCTAGGGGAAGATATAATAAATAAGGAAAGGTAAAAGGCTAGAACGAACCCTGAAGTGTTGGGTTTGCATCAGAGATATCGGTAGGAAATATGTTCTACAAATATATATATATTTAGTCCCAGTCAGTGAGAAAGTGTGGAAGCAATGGTGCCCCAGTAGCAAGGAGAAGTATCTCATTTTCTAAATACATTTCACTTGGAAAGGTCCAGAGCTCTTTGGAGATGGATGTAAATCCAGGACAGAAGCAGTGTGATGATGACCCTTGGTGTCAACTTGAAATTGGTTAGCGTGACCCCACATTTCCTTCAATATTATTTTAAGAGTATTTCTGGATGAGATTAACATTTGATAAAGTAGTCTCAATAATCCCCAATGTGAATGTTTATGGAGAACACAAGGCTAACCAGGGAAATTCTATCTGTCTCTGAGTGGGGACATCACTCTCCCACATCTGTCTTTGGACTTTATCTGGAACTTACACCATTGAGTCTTCTAGTTCTCTGGCCTGCAGACTCAGCTCAGAACTTTCACCAGTTCTCTTGGCTCTTCATTTTGGCAAAATCATGTTTTGGGGTTCCCATGTCCCCACAAAAGTAGAACAGACTGCTTTTTCCCTCTGGAGAACTCAGAGTAGTGCAGGCAGGAAAACTAAAGTGGCATGTCCGTGATGAGCTCAGACAAGTCTGCAGAAAGTAGGTTGACACCAAAGCAGACGGACCTAGGTCATGGGGCCAGTCTGAAGGCATGCTCTTCTAGAGAGACAGCTAAACTGATTTGAGTTGAGAGGATAATATTATATTGTAACCCAGAGAATAAGTAGCTATGGATTTAATCAAAATTAATTTAAAATAGAGTGGTATAAATGTTACTAGATATGATGGCATCGGTGCCGGGGTGGTTCTGTCTAGGGATGTCAGAATGAGACAATAGAAATAACTAGTGTAGAACATTGGTGTCTTTGAAAAAAAATGAGTTTCCCCGAGGGTTGTTGTTTTTTTTTAAGATGGGAGGAATTATATAGTGTTTGTTGCTGGAAGAATGGCTGGAAGAACACAGATTGGTGGCCACTGTTTTTTCTAAGCAAGGTTTGTTGCTGACATTAGAGAAATGGGAAGGGGGCTCAGAAACAAGAAGAATGAAGTTGGAAAAAGTTGTTTGAAAGGTAGAGAAGACTGACCTGAGACACACCAGGATTGTAATGGACCCATTTGAGTTCTATGATCAGAAATGTACAATAAACTCAACCTCTGTGCTTTGGGTCCATATCTTGGGGACTTGTTTGTTTGGGTCTAGTGTTGCTAATAGTTATTTGTAGACCTTACCCAGAGTTTACATATTCTTAGATTATTAAGAGAGATGGGCAGGACTGTGGCAATGCAGATTGAGAAGTAGAAAGTCAACTCATTTTAAATATTATTTCATTATTAGTATTCACAGAACTCAGCAAAGGAGAGAACTGGATGGTGAGTGAGGAGAAACAAGGATTTAAAAACTAGAAATAACCCAGAGACCTCGTTGTGTATGTCAAGCATGGTATGCATATGGCTAATACAGTCATGCATCCATCCTTGCAGGGACGGGTTGCCAAGGCCAGTTTATAATTCAGTTTTCATCCTTCCCTCACATCTGCTAAGACAATAACAGATGCTCATCTGCTGTCCAGGCTCCTCTTGATTTCTTTCTCATTTTTTATTTCTGTGTTTGTCTTTGAAAAAAAAAGAAGAAGGAAGAGCCAGATTATTATTTCAGTAAAATTTTATGCAGGACTGAAGGTGAATGACCATTCTTCATCCATTGTTATTATTATACCCTGCATAGTTAACCCTAAAAATAATCTCTTTTCTTCTGCCTATTCTCCCTAGTGGTAATGCCCTTATGATTTGGATTTTATTAATTTCTCTAAATAGGTTATGTATTAATTAATTAATTTGTTTATTTATTTACAAAGTTCATATTTTGTTGAACCCAATATTCCTATGCACTAAAGATTTAAGTTAGGGATACTTTCCTCCAGAAAGGAAGTTCACTGGCCTCTTCTTGAACCTAAGAGTTAAATAACAAAAACTCTTTAAGACAAACTTCTATGCCGACATTTGGCAGGTCTTCAGCACATGCGCACATGTGGATCGTACTCATCCTGTTGGCGTCACTGCCCACTACTCCTGAGAACATTTCAACTTATTTTTCTCCATTCTGTTTCTCCACATCGTAGTAAGCTCAGTAATAAGTTAAAATGCATTTTTTTTGTACGTACACTAAATCTCTTTGTTTTTAGGTAGGGCCTGTTGAAATTTCTGTCCAGCTACATCTGAAACAGGAAGTTTGTGGGGTTCTGATTTTACTTAGTAAATAGGGTGGAGACAGAGATACCTAGATTAAAAAAGAAAATGGACTTTGATATCACAGCCCTGTAGAGGAGCAAAATCTTAGTTTTCCTGTTTCCCATTGAAAATACCTTCAACATCATACCTGGCCTTGTGAGGTCTCCAGTAGCCATGGATGGTTTGCATTGCAGAGATATGCGGGGACCAAACAAAATATCTGCAAATATACGGCAAGTGATCTTCCCCAAACCTGGCTGCCCAGTGTGTCCCCCTAAGAAACTTGCCTGCTGGGTGACAGCTTAGGACACTCTCCTTCCCAGAACACTCCTATTGCTAAAGAGGTTTCAGGCTCAGACAATGAAATATTTTATTTATTATTTTGGTTTGATTAGTTTTGGTTTGGAAGAAAAATGAATGAAAACTTTTATAACTGCAGATGCAGTTGGAAAAAATAAATTAACTAACCAAGCAAAATCTCTAAGCAGAGAGAAGTTTTTTTTGCTTTTATTTGGGTGCATTTTAGAGTTGGGGCTCCTCCACACAAGAGTCAGAAATTTAGTGTTTCAAGAAAATGGGTAATTAGAAATTCAGAATTCACCCTGAAAGAGTCATGTGTACACATTTGACTTGGCTGTGATACAGTGAGGGTTGGTGGGGTTAATAGTGGGAGAGTGCCTAACGCTGCTTTTCTTGACTGAAGGTCTGCTTGGCTCAGGGTGCTAACATCAAGGCCTCTGACTAAAGCCAAAGGCTCCATGACAAATCACAGCTCACACCTGACAACAGGGCAGAGACTTGAAATTCTGCCAGCCTTTGCATTTTTTTTCTGATTAAAGTTTTTTTTTTTTTTTTTTTTTTTTTTTTTTTTTTTTTTTACAAGTTTACAAGGGGCTTTAGAGTGGACTCAGAGCTCTGTGGCTCCTTGGAATTTGGCACCGGGCTTCCAGACCTGACTATGGTTCAGCCTCAATTAGTCTGGACAACTAAAATTCCAGTTTTTAAATCAAATTGATTTTTTCCCCTTAAGTATTTCACCTTTGAAACAGATGGGAAAATGGGGAAAAGATACAGGGAAAGCACAGCAGGAGTGAGTTTACTGGTGAACTTCCAGAACCCAGTGGCTCAGTGGGAAAACCTGGAGTAGATCTGATGGGTTTATGAGCTTGCTTCTCCCTACTCATTAGCTATGTGGCCCAATGGAACTTAAGTAACCTGATGTCCCTCAATTTCCAAAGTGGCCATGAGAAGAGACTCTCTTTATTGAGTTGTTGGGAAAAGTTAAAACTGTTAGTTGATATTAGTAAGAATCTGAGGATATAGCACATGGTAGACAATTAGTACTTATTAACTGATGTTTGGATATTTACTAATAGCTTACAGCATTTGTCTTATATAAATAATTTCAATCAGTGGCCCTCTGTAACTTCACAGTAGAACACAGATGCCGAGAACAAAGCTGACATTTCTCCAACACTCAAGATATCAAAACTTGTTCTGAAGCCTATTTTTCTTTCCTTCCAAACCTCTTATTCTTTACTGACTTCAATTTCACAAGGTAAATATTTCTATTTTCCATTTTCAAAATCAGAAAACTGCTGGGGATGTCTTTCTTTATGCTGTGAATATGTTGCTCTGATTGATTGATAAATAAAACACTCATTGACCAGTAGCCAGGCAGGAAGTATAGTATAGGCAGGACAAGCAGAGAGGAGAATTCTGGGAAGTGGAAGACTGAGTGAGGAGACTGCCAGCTGCCGCCACCATGAGAAGACATAAAGTACCAGTAAGCCACGAGCCACATGGCAATTTATAGATTAATAGAAATGGGTTAATTTGGGATATAAGAACCAGATAGCAAGAAGCCTGCCACAGCCATACAGCTTATAAGTAACATTAATTCTCTGTGTGTTTACTTGGGACTGAGTGACTGGGCCCTGGCAGGACTGCAGGAATCTCTAGCTACAGAAAACCTAAAAATTATCTTCTCCATGCCTACTAATGACCCTATGCTAATTCCTTTTTGAAATTGGTCCAATCAATAAGCTCTGCATATCTCCTGACCTTGGTATAAGCACAATAATTTTTAAGATTTATCTTTGTTATTTTAAATTATGTATAGGTGTGTGGGGGGGTATATACACGAGAGTACAGATGAGCAAGGAGCCCAGACATATGCAATCCCCTAAAGCTGAAGTTTGTTGTTTTTGAGATGGTTTTGAGCTGCCTCTCATGGATCCTGAAAATCAAACCTCAGTCTTCTGGAAGATTAACTAATATTTTTAACCACTGTCCAACCTATCTAGCTCCCACAATGATCTTCTAAACAGAGGCCTGATGACCTTTCATTCTTCCTTAAAGCCAAACAATTCATTTTTGGAAGTAAAAAGTCCCTTTCTGACACTGTACCCTCTTATTCTTGTCCCCTGGATCTCAGCAGGATGGAAATGGTGAAGAGGGGAAAAAAAGATCAGAAAAAGAAAATCAAAATGAAATAGTAGGGACAAAAACTCAGAGGAAAATTTGAGTTCCTGTGGCCATGTGGTTGTGTAGTCACGTCAACTACAAGATAACTTTCTAAGTACATGTCGAAATATTGAGAAAATGGCACTTGTAACTGTGTGCACGGGCCCAGGAGGAAAAATAATTAAGCAATTTCTATCACATCAAGAGATCTATGTAAATTCCTAGTAGATGAGAAGCAGTCTGGGCTTTTCCCTGGTCTGTCTGATCTAAATGCCTCTTCTGGTGGTGGAGGAAGTGGGCAGTGGAAGTGGGCAGCTGGAATGGCACTGCAGAGGAATGGAGACAGTGGTTGTTCCTTTGACAGCAAGTCTTGTTCTAATTTCAGTAGCTGTTTTCATTTATCACTATCTGGATCTCTTTCACACTGAGAGACCTGCATAGCTCATATTCTGACCATTCATTCTCATGCAAGGCCATCAGTGCTTATCTTTTTTTTTGCCAACTGGTTAACTCCTATAGGAAATAGAGTATGAATAAAATCATTAAAAATAGCCTTCCTTCATCTTCATTTATTAATGTTTTCTTCTAAGGCTAGTTTTCAGAACTAGAGGTTGACCCAGGATAAGAAGGAAAACAGAAAAAAAAAGAGAGAAAAGGGAAAGAAAAAATTAAAAAATAACCGTAAGAGCAGGAGGAGGTAGGAAACATTCACTCAATAACACCCATGCCAAGCAGTGAGCAGGTGTCAAACTTGTCTTTTCATAGGAAAGTCCGTTTTCATTCTTATTTTCATAAAATAAGGAGGAGTGTACTTGAGGCTTGCTTTCCACACTGTGCTCAAGTACATTGTATCATTTGCCCATGTCAAAGTAAATCACTTCCTTTTTCGAATTGGCTTAAAAGTTGGGTATACTCAGAGAATGCTATACATACTTGTCATTCCTGAGCAATATTCCACAAGTGTGTTTTTAAAACAAAAGTAATGTCTTAGTTACCTTTCTGTTGTTGTGATAAGACTCCATAACTGAGGCAAATTATGGAGCAGAGTTTATTTCAGACTTGTGGTTTTAAAGGGTGAGTCAATGAACATCAAGGCAGGGAGCATGGCAGCAGGCAGGCATGGCATTGGAGCAGTAGCTGAGAACTCACATCTAATCCATAAGAACGAGGCAGAGAGAAAGAGCTAACTGGAAATGGCACAGGCTTTTGAAACCTTTTAGTTCCCAGTGACACAACTCTTCCAACAAGCCCACACCTCCTAATCCTTCCCAAACATTTCCACTGACGGAAGACCAAGCATTCAAACACATCAGCCTATGGGGAACAGTCTCACTCAGACCAAAGCAACACAATTTACATGTAGGGGAAATGGAGGTTTATCTTCTTTTTATGTGATGCATTTGACAAGAACATAGGATGAAACAGCAAAGACTGTTCCTTCCTCATTTTGACTTAGGTTGGCAAAATAAAGAATTCTAAAAAAAAATTTAAATTATACAACAAAAGAAAATCCTTATAGTGGAGAGAAGACAAAAATGAGGTTCCAGCGAGAAATTTCCACATTTCTTATCCCCTTGCCCCTCTCTCCCTGACAGCCAGTAGCACCAATTTAGAAAGCATCGTGGTGATGCTTGTTTCCTTGTTCATTCTGAAAGCTGAGAAAGTGGTTTGCTCAATGGTCATATGGCTTGGGAACAGAAGAGAGGATTATAGCGGGATCCATATCATTTTAAAGTTCACCACTTAGTGTTTTTCAACTTGTCAGCTCCACACCACTACTAGATGGTTGCAGCAATTTTAAAGAAGAATTCTCAAATCTTTGGGCACACATATACTTTCTTGATCCTAAAATCAAAAGATACTATGATTATCACATAGGAGGTCTACAAAGTTGGTTGTCATTTATAAAGTATATTTTCACTAAAAAATTAAATGAAGGGAAACCATGTCTCTGTATTTAAACTCATATTTTGGGGCTTCACACATGAAAATCACTATCATTTGTTACATGTTTTTAGAACTCAAAATTTTACTCTTTCACCCTGAATCACTTTAATTTTATGGAAAATTCAGTTCATGGTTCTTCCACCCTAGTCCCAGGGAAGCTGTTACCGTGGGCCAGCACTGGTATAAGAAGAATGGCTAGAAGATCTTGCTTGCTTCCTACCATGGCATGCAGAAGCATGGAGAACTTCAGGGTCACATGGAAACTCTGAGCTGTAAGCATTGGTTGTAGGAAAGAATGCACATGCATGAGGGTCCTTCTTCCTGCTTTGGCTGGCACTTCACTGGCAACACTTGTTGCTGATTATTCTGTGCCATCAAGTCCTAGACTCAGCTCTGAAAAGCATTTCTTCCAAGATTAGCAGGAGAAATGGCAGCACAAAAAAGTAGCTTTGTATCTTCCTAGAAGAACTTACTCATCCTTGTGGGCTGTGAAATAGGAAGAAACGTGCTCTCATGTGGTTTTTGCTCTTCTAATTCCTCTGTAGCAAGGATGCTCGGCAATTATACTTATATTAAGCTAACTTTAAAAGAGCAATCTAGTCTAAATAAAAAAGAAATAGGACAAGAGATTACTAATTTATTTTAAAATATTTACAAAGCACCTGTGCATGCTAGTTACTGCACAAAAATTTCAGCAATTAAGAGAAAACAAGCAAAAACACCAGTGAAACAACATGTGGTGTGAAAAGATGTAAAACTAAATGAGCACATGTTATAGGGCTTCCTCTTGAAGACTGAATACTATTCCATTGCCTCTATATCTCACATTTCTTTATCCATTCTTCCACTGATAGACACTCAGGTTTCATTCTGAATAGTGTTGTGATAAACAAGTAAATGTTAATATTTTTAGATATTCTTAAAAATTATTTTTATAATATCCAGAAGATGACTAAAATAATATACATTAATTTTACTTTCAACTTTTAAAGAAAAAATAAAACTTTAAAAATATATTGTTGGCCATACAGTCCCACTTCTTTGAAAATACAGTTGATCCTTATATACAATTCATTATCATGAGATGTAAGTAGCCTGTAATATATTAGGATGGGGGGTGCTCCACCTGCCAGGAAAAATGACTGCCCTTCTGAATCCTTATAAAGCTTTTCTCTTGAGCTTCATGAGAAATCTAAGCAAGAATAGGACCATAGTGATGATCCTGCTGCAAAATACAAAAAGGCATGTGTCCAGGCAGTGGGCCAATGCTAATCACAGCATCCAGCACCTGCACACCCTCAGCTGGGGGGCTCAGTTCTCAAGAAGAAATTCACAGAAGGCCTGTCAGCACCTTGCTGTGTGTCTGGGGACAGAACTCTCTAGGAACGTGCCTCAATGTTTCCCACATGGTAAGGCCTACTTTCCAACATTTACATAGCTCTGAACTGCAGCACAGAAGAATCCTTCAGAACCTGGGCTAGGAGGTGGGCTAAAACTCAAACACCTCCTTGTTCTGAAAGGAGGTCCCTGTGGTGCTCAAAGGCACGTATGGAGAACAGAACACTTGTTAAAGAAAGGCTACTTTTAGGGTCCATTTTTTAGGCATGAGGTCTGTGGCCTCAGAAGGATCCCTACTTGGAGCACTTTTCTGCTGTGGACTCAAAATTCTTAGCAATATTCTAACAAGGAAGGCGTCTTCTTTTTTTAAATTCCAAAGCCGTGCAGCCAGGCTTGACTATATTCCAGGCAGAACCAGATTGGAAAGCCTGGTCAAGGTTCCAGAGCCATCCAGGGCATTTAGCTTAGAAAAGTGGATTTGGATCAGGGAGAAGGAAAGGAAAGAATACAGCATATTTTGTAAGATAACTGAGTATTATGTATCAAACTCGAAGCCCATCCTTTTAATTTCCATAGTCGGTATGAAGAAGTTTTAGACTCTAAAATACACACTTTATCTGTTGTTCCATGGGCATTCCTCATTCTCTTCTCATTCCTTTAGTTTGAAAGAACAGCCTAAAAGACACATACACAGTTAGAACCAATAGAAATGCAGCACAGTGTCAGAGCCACAGTGTGGAAGGATCAATTCTGTGCTGGTTTTCACTTCTCCCCATGCTAAGACGTCACCTCCAGACTTGGCGACTACGTCCTTCCAACACCATTTATTCCCTACACCATATTTAATTCCACTGTGGATGATATTTCTATTACTCTTTTTCAGTAGTTACTTTTTTCATCAGAATTTTGTCAATGTAACTGGTTATGTTACTTGAAAGGCACAGGGGAAAATGTGGGCCTCTTGTTAAAAATACTAAGAATTTTAAGGCAGCAACAGCAAGAATGATGACATAAACATGGGCCATTCCAAGAATGGAGTCTACATGACCCCAGGCCAAAGGACCACAAAGCCCAATTCTCTCTGGCCAGATTGTGAAATATACCTTTTCTTTTTATTTTTTCATTTACTTTAGACACCTACCACAGTTTCCCCTCCCTCCTCGCCCCCTATTCTCCCTTTTCCTCTACTCCCCCTCTACTCCTCCTCTATCTTCATTCAAAAAGTGGCAGGTCTCCCATGGGAGTCAAGAAAGCATGGCACATCAAGTTGAGGAAGGACCAAGCTCCTCTCCTGCATCAATGTTGGGCAAGGCAACCCAGCTTGGGGACTGGATTCCCAAAAGCCAGCTCAAGTGCCAGGGCAGATCCTGATCCCACTGCTAGGTGCCTCACAGACCAAGCTACACAATTGTCATTCATATACATGCAGAGGACCTAGGTTGGTCCCATGCAGGCTCCCTAGCTGTTGGTCCAGGGTCTGTAAGCTCCCACTAGCTCAGGTCAACTGTCTCTGTGGGTTACCCTGTCATGACCTTGACCCCTGCCCTGGCAAGCTCTGGGAGTCCTGTTGAAGAGAGAGAGGAAAGATTGTTCACCCTTTCCTTAAGCAACAACTATTAAATAGGTTGCCTGGCTTGGCCTAAGACTAAGAGCAGCTCCCATGAAACCAGGGCTGAGTTAATCTTCCTGGACTTGCATGTTATTAGGTAGTTATAATTCATTAATAAATCCAGACTGACTAGGTGAGAGGATAGACCATGAGTTCTTCACTAAGAGCTGATGCAAGCATCGGTTCATTATAGCAGAAGACTGGTTCCAGAAGAAGCTCTTCAGGTCTACCTCCTCTTGAGTCCAAGCTTAATATTGTAAGCCTCTTCTTTGCTGAAGAAAGAAGCTGCCCCTTTGCCATGCCCTCAGTGCCTCCAGAGAGCCCTGAGCTGGAGTTAGACATTTTATACTCCTTCACCAACTGGAAGGTAAAATCCCTGAAGCCAGAGATTTTTCTACCTCTGTTCTCCTCTTCTTTGTCTTCCTTCTCCTCTTCTTCTCTCCCCTCTCCTTGTTCCCAAACTTTATGACTGATCAACACATAACAAAGCCATTCTTAAATGCATGTTGTAGTGTTAGTGTTATACTCTGAAGATACACAGGCAGAATTTTATATGAACACTCTGTGTGTATAATGGTCAAAGAATCCTTAGAAAAAGAAAACTACACACATGAAGACTGAGCTTTCCTTATACTGTCAATCTCCTGTACAGGGACTTTGGATAAGATCTGGATGAACAGGAGAGGCCTGTCAGAGATAACCCAAAGAGTCCCTCTAAGTGATCCGGGTTGGCATTCACATGACCCTCCTTATCTCCTCTCAAAACAAGAGTCAGACATGAGCAAGCTTTTTTAAGTAGAGCAGACAAGCATCCCCACATTTGTCTTTGGAGACAGCCAACTCCAGTACCTTAGCTTGATCCCAGTAACTTTCCTCCTTAGTATTTAAATATTTATTTTTCTGTTCTCTGAAAATATTTGAAATTCATCACTTTGAAATTCATTCCACAGTTACATGTAGTAAGATTTAGTGAATGCCTATAGCACACATTCCAGGCACGTGTGAGATTTCAGTGAAGGTTTATTTTGAGTTTGACTATAATATTCCTGTACCAAAAGAATGGTAATACAACACCACTCACACCCTCATCTCCTGGTCGCTGCTGTGCAAGAGAAGACCAACTCTAAGATACGGCAGGCAAAAGTTTTTCAGTGGTATGGAAACATGTGTCCATGGAAAATCTGCAAAGCTAAGGGCTTTCTTGATCATCCTTAAAACTCACTTTTGCAATTTGGCATTTGTCTTTGTGCTAACTTTCCTGTTAATCTATAGTGGGGAATGTTGATGTCTATGAGGGTAACTGCCTAATAAAAAGACCACCTTACCGTGTTTGCCAAAGTAGGACTTTCTCATAATGAGACTTTCTCATTAATTTTCCTTCCGTGCCAAACGTAAAGCTAGGGCATGATTGCCAAGTCCAATCACATTTAGGAGATGACTTACTCCTACTTAAAACCACTTCACAGTCTACACAGTCACAGTTTCTAAATTTAGTTAGTTGCTCTAGGTCAGTGCTTGGTGTTTGAAACAACCTTAAGTACCTAGAAAGTATGAGAACAACAAGATTCTAAGTCTAGATTCTGAGTTATGACACCAGTGCAAGATAAGACTATCACAGGCAGTAAAGCAAGACATTTCAATAAAAATATATGTGCAAATTAAGATGATTTTGTTTCTTTGTGCTTTAATTCACAATATAATCCCAATGAACATGATCTAGTTAAGGATGAAAAAGAAACTGAAGACGTACTTTGGATTTCAGTGATCCTCTGTAAAGAAGCGGCAGCATTCGTGTTTGGGGTCTGGTGGAGGAGATCTTCCTCAAGAGGGCCCAGCTGCAAACAGGAGGAAGAACATGGGCAGAACATGACTTAACAGTGAGTAGCACAGCAGCAAAGCATGTGAACAAGCTCATCCTCAGGAATCTTCTCCAAGAACTGCTTAACATTTTGCTGACATCAGGTCCCTAAGTGTAGACAGCTATATTTTGTGTCCAAATGATTAAATTCCAAGGAGCTTTCCTATTGGTCCCAAGATTAATGTATGAAGGCCCCAAAGCAGGTGCACATCTGTGTGTCAGTCATTTAAAACCTGAGTTATTTGTGCAATTTTTGTAGCTTTCTCACAAACCATATTCCATCATGAGGGTCTCTGCAGCTGGGGCCATGGAGCAAACTCTCAGGGCAGTTCCATCAGAGCGGAGAGTCTATTATTTGTGTCTCAGCAGCACTTTACATTCAATCATCTAAAACACTAAACACTTCCTAGTGGATAGTTATGAGGCATTTGTTCTTATTCTTTGAATCAAATAGCAGCAAAATAAAAAATGTACTAAAGAAGCCAGAGGTAAAACAAATAACACAGTTCCACTTAGCATCTACTTTATTCAAAACTACGCTCATGTCAGCCTCAAGCATGGGATAAATTCCTTCTGTGCAAATCTATCATGATCTTCTGAAATTACACCAATTTTTCATGGAGGAATTCAGCAAACATTGCAAGAAATGCAGCAGAGCTTATGATAATTTATTGAGCGTCTTTGTTAGAACTAAGTCTGTGACACAGATCCTAGAAACATGGTGATGAATGTGCTGTGGGGTAGGGTAGTCGCAAAGAAAATAACCATCTAGTTTGGGGAACCCAGAAAGGAAGCAAACAATAGTTGTGAGACAATGAACCCTAAAAAAAGTCGTTTTCCTAGAAAACTTCAAGTTAATAGCCTCACATAAGAAGTGGTGGTTAAATAGAGTGGCCTGACCAGGAACTGCTGTCATCAGACAGACCAAAGCACACTCATCCAAGTTTCTTCATCTGGAGGAAAAACTAAAAACAAAAAAACAAAACTAAGGAATTATAAATTTCCACAGCATATGTGAGTGAATCTCACCCCCAGGGTCTCTTGGAGCTGATTATTCTATACTTCAATCATGGGATTGAAAACAATAGCACCTTTCTTCCAGATGCCACAGGATAACAGAGTAGCTCAGGGATATTTATTCATGAGTAAATTCACTAAATATAACTTTGTAGAGTGTTTTTCTTAGCTGCCAAAGAAAAAGCTTTAAAACAACAAAAGGTCTGTATGCAATACAGTTTAGTAAGAGGAAAAACACCACTGTACCAACTCAATGTCAATGAAAGGTTGTGAAAGCTTAAACACTTAAACTTAGTTAAGATGTGTTTTTAAAAAATCAGTACTTCAGATTGTGTCTTTATTAATATGTCATCCTGGTAATGCCCTCTTGTCTCAGAGGCAGACTGAACCATACGCTGCAGGTTTCTTGGAAAATGTTTTCTGAAGTATAGACAAGGCTGAGTGAGCCACTTTACTCATACACAAGCTTTCCTGCCATTCATGTCTTTCTCAGGACCTAGAGAGAAATACTTTTTAATAGCAATAAAATGTTTTGAAACACCACTTCACATTAGAATTTATGCACAAGATTGACACAGTCAGTTCTTTCAAAAAAACCTTCCTTGTGACTTCAGATTAAAAAATTGCTGACAAACTGAATGGTGTTGGATACTGGAGAGAAAATAGAGGCAGATCACAAATGCAAAAACCCCAATTCTGTAACTGGAGCACACTGAGGTCTGTGGGCTTGTTTTTAAGTCCTGGGTAATATAGCAAGTATATGTGGTTCTGTGTGTTGAGTATGAAAACACAAACACATCTAAACCCACAATTTAGAGTTTTCAGTGTGATGGATAAAGTTGTGCCTACTTGTAAAAGAAACTTAGAGAATTAAGGAAATTAAATTGATCATTTAAGCCTCTCAAACCATTTCCCTGCATGTTTTAGGTGAATGTCATTTGAGGGTTTAACCTTTAGTAAATTGCCCCAATTTGTTTCATTTTGAGTGTGTACACACAGACAGGGCTGGATTCAGAGCATTCTCCATGTGGGCTCTTTATTTTCCATCAAGTAGCAGTGCAGAGAGGCAATGGGCAGTAGTCTTTCCACTGGCAAGAAAGCAAGCATCATGTATGGGCTGTTTTCCTAAAATTAAAAACTTGTATGAAGGGACCACAGAATTGAGGTAGAGGTGTGTGTGTGTGGGGGGGAGGTTTCTCTTTTTGGAGAATTTGTTGACTTAATCACTCAGAATTATGGGTAACAAAACCATCACACTGAAGTATCCACTTGATAAATATTGATGGGTAGTGGTTATTATTAGTAATCTAATAACTAAGTAATGAAAAATACTAAGTAAATAGCCATTTTTAATTAGTTTGGAACAAATATGAGAATACATGGTAAAGCTATACTAGTTTAGTTTGACCAAGATGATATAGCAAAAACATCGGCCATTGAGACTAGTTAGGATTACAAGAGATAGAAAAGAAATCTAAGCACACAGAGTGCTTTTGCATCCAAAGGATTACAGTAAGATAAGGCAGATCCAGATATGAGAACTCTTATATGCCCATCATGCTATCTGCTAAGAAACTCCATTAAATAAAGATACTTTTCATGATGTTATTAAGATAAATTTTATAAGTTGAATGTAACCCATGGACATAAAAAGTTAACAAATGATCATTTTTTTCTATGTGTAAAATATAATCATAACCATTTCTTAAGCTGACTTGGCTTCATGATAGAGAAACCTATTCTTTATTTCTTCTATATAAAATCAAGGTGTCATGTGGACAAACCTCAGATGCTTTCTCAGTGTCACCTGTCACAGGATTTCCAAGGACTGCAGCTAGAGACAATTACTAGTGGGAGAGAGAGACTTAGAGGCCAGGGATTTGAGAGGTGGTAGGGAGAGTCTGAGAGAATGTGGGAAGGGTGGGAGAGAAGATGGGGGAAATGATGCAATTATATTTTAATTAAAAATAAATAAAGAAAAAAGAAAATTTAAAAATATTTTAAAAGCAGTAGCAGGAATACAAATAGAATGAGATTTTTTTTAACTATAAAAATTAAATTTTAGCTGAATTTGGGACAAATGTGTGGTGATATATTGTGTACCCTAATAAAGCTTGCCTGAGTATCACAGGACAGCCAGCCACTAGATTAGACATAGAGGCCAGACAGACACACCCTTAATCCTATCACTCGGGAGGCAGAAAGCCATCTGGATCTCTGTGAATTCAAGGTCACACTAGAATCAGAGCCAGGCTGTGGTGGCACAAACCTTTAATCCCAGTATTGGGAAGCACACAAGCCTTTAATCCCAGGAAGTGACAACAGGGTGGAGAAACATGTATATAAGGCATGAGGAAACAGGAACTCAGTCAGTTCCGCTGAGACCCTTTCCTGTGAAGATTCAGAGGGTTTCAGTCAGAGGATTTGTGGAGTTAATGAGGTAATAGGTGGTAGCTGTGGCTTGCTCTGCTTCTCTGATCTTTTAGCTTTCACCCTGATATTTGGCTCTGGGTTTTTTATTAAAAGACCATCTAAGATTTGAACAACACAAACGAAATCTTCACCATGTGTAACACTGAATGCACAGATATAGGTAGACACTTGCTAATGTGTCAAAAAATATTTAAAGTTTTAATGTTCAGGTTCATGACTTGAATTATTCTAGGTATTTGGTATATTTTATAGTATGTTTATAAATTATCTATGTGTGTCTATTTATTATTAATTAATTGATTGATTTTTTTTTTTAGGACAGGGTCTCAACAAAACTCAGATTGACATTGGGTTCATGATTCTTCTACATTTGTCTCCCAACTGTTGGCAGTATAGGTATGTGCCACCACACTCAGATGTAAATTTATTTTAAAGAGATTTTGGAGGTAATTTTAGCTTTCAGAGACTTCTAAAGATTATTCAGAATTTTCATAATATGGAAGCTCTCACCCAGGTTCTTCTCATGTTTAGGTTGTTACAGAAAATCTGCATGTACTTAAACTTTATTCCCTATACTATTCTTGATAAAAAGAGATATAGTTGACTTTTACCAACTTTTCAAATAAATTTTAAATTTTCATGGATTTTAGTTGAATTTTAATTGGCTATTAATCTTGTGAAACAAGTATTAAACATACATTAATGAAAATAATTTGATGGATTCTCTGCATATAGTAAGATGCTCCTCATTCCTCTCTAATCTGTACAGTCATCTTGTTATCTGATTGTACTGTCTAATACCCACATTGTAATGTTGAAATGAAGAGTGAGAATATTGGATGCTTTTTATTTCAGAGAAAAAATTTTTTATTCCACCATTGAAACACAACTCAAAAAAAGTCCTTATCTATCAAACATAGTATAATTGTAAATAAACTATAGTGGTCTCCTAAAAATTCTCTTTTATAAAATATAAAACCATAAAATGGTAAAAAAAAAAAAAATGAATGGACTATAGTTGTGTACAGTGACAGAGAGTACACTCTTTTTTTGTTTTGTTTTTTTTTTCATTATTCTTTATTAAGAAATTTTCTGCTCACTCCACATGCTATCCAAAGACCCCCCTTCCTCCCTCCTCCCTCTTCCCACCCCCGGGCCCTCTCTCCCAAGCCACTCCGCATCCCCACATCCCCCAAATCGAGGTCTCCCATGGGGAGACAGCAGAGCCCAGCACACTGAGCCTAGGCAGGTCCAAGCACCTTCCCACTGCACCAAGGCTGTGCAAGGTGTCACACCACAGGCACTGGATTCCAGAAATTTCCTCTTTATAAAGTTTACAAATTATGGTGTCAGAAATCAGAAAATCAGTTACTTTCAGAAAAGCACCAATGAGTACCAATCAGTAGGAACTTAGATTCTCTTGACTTGTCTAATGGCTGCACATGTGATATCCTTCCTTGGATTGTTCATATTGGTGTAAATTTCTGTGTGAGTATTATATTTTATACTTAAAAACAACTTTGGAAATGTTGAAATTTCTTTCACATACTGAATAATGGAAAAGATCTCTGACACAGGCAAGTGGGGACAGAGACTGGGTCTTCAGACCATGGGTGTTCCACTGTGAGATGATGCCCCTAAGAAACAAAGTGAGAATGTCTTGCTGTAACAATGCTCTGTTCTTAGACACAGACTGTAAGTTCACTGGCAAAGAACTGAAAGTCTGCCTTCAACAGTGAAACAACTCAGAGGTGATCCAAAAAGCATTTAGTTGTAAGGATCAAAGGGACTGTGGAAGAACATGGTGGCCAAGACCAAGAGGAAAAGGAGGCAGGGGTATGCACTTGACCTATGATGACAATTATTTGTTATCAATTCCCGTTTGAGGCGGGATTGATGCTTAAAACCCTACTCTCATCTAAATAATTGCCCAAGAATGACTACAATTAGTTGTATATGTGTAATTTGATTGCATAAGCAAGTCTGGTTATAATTTTATCCATACTGTGACTCATGAGCCAGTCATTCCTAAAATATCAATTGTTATTAGTTCTAGGTCACGAATGTTCTTCACCACATAGAGTCGGAGGGGCTGAAATCAAAGTGGATTGTGTTGACAATCAAGTCACTAGGCCGAGGTCATTGCTCTTATGCTTGTCTCTCACCTCTGCATGGACAGTGAAGGATGATATCAACCCAGCACTAAAGAAACATCTCTGAACAGCAACAGAGTATGAGGTGTGTTTTAGGAGTACACAGGACAAAAATGGAAAGGAGCAGTTGTGGCTGTTCAATTCTTGGTGCCAGAAGCATTCTTCCACATGGCAGGAAGCAGCAGGGGACTAAGATTCGTGGTGGCAGATTTTTGTGTTTTTTTTCTTCTCGTTTTTGATTTATGCATTTTAACTTTCAAAGGTTTTGCTAGGTAGCCCAGGGTAGCCTCAAACTTGTGATAATTCTCTTGCCCCTGTTTCCTGATTATAGAGTTTATAGGCACTAGGCACTATACATGACTTCCTTTCAGTTTCATTGAAGAGATTTACACAAAGATCTCTTTCCCATCTCGAATCAGTGATATGCTGGTAGCATTCACTACTGAGATACTTCATTTGGCAAGTGATGACATCTGTGGGGTGAATATTCACCATGACCTGTTTCAACCTGGCTCTGCACTGCGACTGAGCTCACCATGGAGGAGAGCTACCCGCAGCTGGTCTTCAGGATCTACCAAGGGTTGGCTGCTGCTGCACTGGGGAGGCCCTTGCTCATTGACAAACTGAGCAAAGTTGCTCCTAGGGAGATGCTTCTATCAGCAGCTGAGCTCCTACCCTCTCTAAGTCTTCCTTTAATGGTTTCCTCTGCTATTTTTATTGCAGTGATTGTCATTTTACCCCAAAGTATGGGCCTATCCATTGAATACTTCCATACTCTTCATAGTATTGATGATACTTTATTTCACTTGCCCAGATATATTGCCTGCTTTACTCTTTTCCACATGGGCTTTCCACTATCAGAAACACAGCAACAACATCCAGGCAGAGCCACTTGCAATTCCAAGAAGCCTCACTGTCCTCATTTACGTTTTCATATTCTATAATGTATCTTTTCCCTAGATACTAACTTGTCAAAGTCTTACTTTGTACCCAAGATCAAGGTTAAATGCTATTCCTTTGTAAAATACTCCTGCATTCCGATTGATAAAACAAATATCCCCACACGGCACCCCTAGGATCTTTAACAATATCCTCATTACTCTTGCTTGCAATAGAAGCTTTTGTCACACAACACATGCCCAATGCACAGCAACATAATGGATGGACAGATAGAAGCATCCTATCATGTTTGCTTCTTTGTAAAAAATGATTTCTTTCTTTTATTGGTAACTATAATCCATGATGTGTTCAAGGTCACAACCTGTATTTCTTTTAACTCTATCTGAACAGCCTGACAGAAATAACTCAGATGATCTTCAAGTATCTGGATCATGAAGCATTTCCTGAAGCAGATAGTTTGACTTCTCATACTCATCACTGAATATAAGAAACCAGCCTCACAGGCCATATCTATGTTGGTAAGAATATTCAAAAAATATGGCTCCAAAACAATTTTACTCCCTTTAGATTCCCCATACAACTGCTTTTGGAGTAGACAGGTATCAAAATCTAAAAGAAGACTATGGGGTAAAATGTCATTCTGGCATATCAATAACTTTCTCTCATCCTCTACTCATGAATCCTAACTAGTTTGATTATTATAAGCATTCCCAGATTCACACCAATTCCCCAGGGGACTAAGCCTCAGTCATACATAATCTAAAAGATGAAAAAGATAGCAAAACAATGTCTCTATATAAAATTCAACGCAAACACTCCTTATCCCATGATTGAACAACTTAGACAACAGTATCTCAAGGGTTCACCTCAGCGGTGGCTGTCAACACCCACCAGGAATCAGTTAAAGAGTTTTTTTTTTGTTTTTTTTTTTCAGCACCTTTAGGGCACAAAGCCATCTTTAAAAACAAAAGCAGTCTCCATATTCAGCCACCGTCTGTGGAATCTCAGTCAAAGAAAAAGAGCTGGGGAACCTTAGGAGATACAGTAGGAGGGGAAGAAAAGGGGGAGGAAGGAAAACCCAGAAGGAGTGGGGTAAAAAGAAGAAAGTATGGAAGGGAGTGAGAAAGGAAGGGAGGAACAAAAAAGAGAAAAGAAATGGAAGGGAACCAGAAATCAAGCATTTAATGAGTAAGGGTAGTCCAGAGGCTACAACACCACCTCAACAGCTTTCATTGCTGTCAAAATATGAGTTTACCTTTCAAAAGTCCTCCTTTCTTTCTACAAGCATGAACCCATTTTTATTCTTGTTGAGTCTGTGACCTGTGCAAGCTCATATTCTCAACTCATGACTCAAAATTTCTGCTCCTGTATGCTCTTCTTTCCTTTGCTCACTAGAAAGTTTGTTTTCAGATTGGATTCCATAAAGATGGGAAATTCCTAAAGCTTTTTTCACGTGTAAAGATTTCCTTCAGAGGAAGCAACCCACAGTGCCACTAACTGGCTTTGCAAAGTAGTCATTGAATGTGGCCTTAAAGAGACTGTTTGCTAAGCCAGCTCCAATACAGATGACCAAAAGAAAAGTCTTCCAAGGACTTCACTGGTGTTCCTGTCACTAAATCTTAAAATTATGTGGCAGTTCACAGAACTGTACCTGATGCTGTTCCAATCAATGCCATCATTTTTCTCATTTAGGTGTTTAATTTCTCAAACTCCAAGTTGTAGTTTTTAAGGACTTCAATGAAAATGTTAAAAAACAGTCATCATAATTCGATTGAACTGATAAACTACAGCTCTACATTTGGCCAAGAATAAATTAAAAATTAAAACTTCTAGTATGATCTCAAAAGAATCAGTCTCCTCCCAGAATTTCCTGTACCATGCTCAAATTAGTTTCAACCCAATAGTATATTATTTTGACTGACCCTGTACATATTTCTTAAAAGAATAGTTAGATGTTTTGCTAAGTAGATCATTTCATGCTGAAAATGTTTAAAAAGAAGAAAATGCCTGTTAAGGTGCAATGTTTAGATAGCATTTTTAAAAATAGTGGTTTTGGGGACCCATCTATGTGTCTACAGGACATGCAGCCAGTGGTGCCTGCTGACCCTACAATTCTTTGTGGTTATGCAATTTATATTATTTTGCTAATAATGAGTTAGAAGCAACAGCATTTTGCTGTATTGACAGGCCTGGCCAAGAACAACAAGAAAAAGAAATAGCATTTTAAAAACTGGCAAAATGTTTATGAATTCTAATGCCCCCCACATGAATAAATACATCTGACGAAGTCCAGAGCCCTTTGCAGAGACCCTCTTGACCTTTCTAATTTGAGCTCAATTGCATGCTCATGGTTGGGAAGCTAGGTGGTTCTGTCAGCGTTTTAAGCTCCAGCTTCACTACATTTTGTTATTTGTAAAAGTAAAATCCCAGATAATAAGTCATAATTGCTCTCTATTAATCACTTGCAAGGGGGGTTGGAGGAAAATTGGGATTTTTAAATTGCAGTAATTGGTATCTGAAAGATGTTGTTTTTATTTTCTTATCCAGAGATTACCACATGAAACTGCTGTGGAAATTGCATGTGGGTATTTTGGTTAAATGGTGAAGTACAGGCAATATGCCTTATATATTATTTTTTTTATGCAGGAATGAAATTTAAAACTTCAATGTGGTCACAATGACTTTTGACCTGGAAAAAGTACCCAAAGCCAGGCATTAGATTATAAATTATGTTGTCAATGAAAGTGAGAACTCTTTGTTTCTTGAGTTGTTTCAAGCATTACACTTTCATTTCCTCTTTCCAAATGAATTATAATGTACAGCACACTTGTATTTTTCTTCCACATTTCATTTTAAAAACTCCCATTTCTCTTTGCTTTGTTCTTCTGGGTGTAGAAAGATCTACTGCAACAAAATTTACCTTTCAGTATTCAATATACCAACTACATCTGTCATTCCTAAAGTATTGTGAAAGAAATCTATACCCCATCTACATCTATAGAATCTTTAGTAGGACGAAAAACTGAGACAATGAGATAGAACTCCCCTTTCTTTAGATTAGGATGAACAAATTTTAAGTTTTTCTTATTCAATTGAAGACGGCCAATCAAAGGTAATGAGATGTTAGTTATTATAATTGCAAGAAAAATCTTACCAAAAGATAGCCAGAGAATTAAAGTCAGTTAAATAATCAATATATCTCCCAAATAATCTTAATTATTACTGCCTGGATTGTCTTTATTCACCATTTCCTCACCCCTGCAGACTAGTGAATAATGCTTTTATCCTCCATGTCACAGCCCGGGCTCCTTAAAATATAAGGTCGTTGGAGAGATTACGCCATCTTCACAGGAGATGCTCTTTGGAAGTGAGATTTCAGTGGAAAAAAGACTCATCTTAATGATGTCATTAAAAGAGCCACTAGATCTGTAGTTTCTTTCCAGGTACTTGCAAATGTAGTTTGCTTAGGCTGCTGGGTAATATTTCTTTTTAGGCAGGACAATCATCTGTGAAGCCACAATGCACAGCTCACCCTGGTTTTCTGGTGTAAGCTACCATTCCACTTAACTAAAACACTTTCAAAGTCTTTAAGCTTACAAAAGTGATTAAAGCCATACACAACTGGTCCAAAAAATGTTATCTGGTGGGCAAGCAGAGCACATTGCAATGAATCCCCCAAAGTAGATACAGCATTTTGACACTACTTTGGTGCTACCCCCAAATAACCCCACATTGTGTTTTGCATTATTAGTTTACAACAATCACAGAAAGACTATATTTTTTAATCATTGATACTGGGAATGATGTGTGAAGTGAAGGAACAGCCTATTGTTGATGATAATCATTAAGTTGTTAGTCTCCTAGCTCCTTGCCAGGAGGTTTTAGCCAGTGCTTTGAGCACTGTCTGAAGTTATATAACAGTGTTAGACACTTTGTCAGTGCTGCGATTATTCTTTCAAATTAAAAATATATATACTTATTCAATAAATATGTCAAAGTAATCATGTAGCACTTTAGACTCATGTGATAATGACAGCAGCAGAAATTTTGCACTCAGTGTACAGAAGGAAAAGTACAATTTTCCATAAATATATATGCAGTATCCTGAGTTTTTGTTAGAAACATCATGAAAGGTAGGTTTCAAAAACAATTTTATGAATAAGAAAAGGTATCTTTCCAGTTCAAGTTCACAACAGAAAGGTAAAATACTCTCCAGATCTCAAAAAGAAAACGAAAAACTAAATCATTAAACTGCCATACATTCAGTATAAAAACCTAAGTAACTTGATGATTCTAACCAATATATACAAGCATTGAAATAGTTGCTGAGCTTCAATGAATTGATCTGAAAGCTTGTCCTGACCTAGACCCAAATGTCCAAGTGACTGGATATGAAGTCTGTGGAATGGTTAACAATCTGCACTGCAACTTAGATGTGCGATGTGGACCTTCCATCCTTTAGATTCAAGTCCAGTCTTAGATCCCATGCAGTGTAGCTGCAGGGCAACAGTGGAGTTTTCAAGCTTGAGATTCCTTATTACTCCCAGGAAGATAGGACACCATCTTTATCTTAGCAAAAAACATTCTCAAATGATGATTAAAAAAAAATAGCTTAAAGATGTTTTCGAAATGGCTTTATTTTTCTGATTTAGCAATCCTACAGAAAACCTCAAAAACTTTAAAAAGTTTAATTTAATCTTAAATGAGTTGATGTTCATTTGATTTGGTCAACAGACAAAACATTCTTCTTTCCAAGCATTTTCACTACTCAGTTTCCGGCTGTGTAAATAATTTGATTGGCAGGAATGCTTTGTGGATAAACTACCTGGGAAGACAGTACAGCATGTCACATGAAAGCACAGGAACTTCTAGTGTCTACGTCCTTCATGGTGAAAGCTATGTAGACTTTCTACTTTCTCAGATTAAATAATAAAATACATATGCATGCATCCTCCCCCTTTTGCCCTTGACATTGTGTACTATTCGTTTTTACCTCATTTCCTAGAAGAGCATTTATGCAGGCTTCAGATGCATCACAGATGGCTGTCAGATCATGTCCTCCTTCTAGAGCCAATGCTACACGTCCATCAGCCAATGTCATCAGCTGCTTCGTCAAATAACCAAAGCCTACCATATTAAAAACAGAACATTTCAAAGTATTAAATCAAGAAAAAGTACTAGCACTAACAGTGAGTGAGCACTTATTCTGTTAGAGTTCTTTCTCAGCATTTTCTAGTGCTACTTCATTGAACACCCATATTATTATCTCTGTTACAGACAAGTATATGAAAGCTTAAGATCCCATAGACAAGAGATACCACAAGACTTTCATTATCTCACTAATATACAGCAAAGCCTCACCTAACAGGATTTGTGACCACTTGATGATAAACTTCAAGATGCTATACATGTAAATCAGTGGTAGAGTGCTTGGTTAGGATGTAGATGGCCCTACATTCCCTTCCCTAGAAATGTGCATGTGTGTGTGCGTGTGCATGCATGCACATTTGTGCATGCATATGTATTTTATGCACACGCACACACAGAGAACTAATGTTAATGAGGTAAACTGTTCCATTTGTTTGCCATGTGCCTCTTGTCTCCATCGTTGATCCTAATTATAAAAGGAAAGTTTGTAAAGAGCACTACTATTATGTATGGTTTAATTTTTATAGACTTTTGTTATAAAATATTTGATAAATGCAAAAACATATAAATAACATCTGCACATTAATAGGCTGCAAACGAATTCATAGCAATCTCACTGGTTTCTTAAGGAAAACATGCTAGCACTCCTGGCGAAAACTTGTATGTGCCATTCTGCAATAGCATCAGTTCCATTCCATGTGGGAGTCAGGAGTCTAAGTTAGCGTTTAAATTCTTTTGTTTTTCTTTGTTTAATTTGCTTTCCTTTAAACCTTACAAAAGCAGCTTCATATGTGTGCAGCTTGCTCTCCTCATGCATCTGGTTTTCTCAACTCTGCTGATGCGTAAAGCCACAGTTCTTTGCTGTATAGTAGGCCAACTCATGTCTATAGGATTTACTTGCCCAGTTTTCTATCTATAGATATTTGGTGTTGTTGTTACAAAACTTTTAGGTTTTTTTTTTTTTTTTTTTTGTTGTTGTTGTTGTAAAAAGTGTTGCCAAGAATATCCTTATGAATGTCTTCTGGTGCACATATGTGAGAATGGAACAAAATTGTGAGTTAAAAATCCATTAAGTAATGCCAGATTACTTCCAAAGACCCATCAGCAGTCCCCACACTTAGAAGCAGTGCACATGAGGATTCCAGTTCTGTTCTTCCACAACCTTGCCAGCCTTTGGTGGAATTTGCTAAGCAGGTGGATGAACAATGCCTTATTATTATGGTTCCATTCGGTATAAGGGAAGAGCTTTCTGTTTCTAGTTTCAGTTGAAGTTACTATTTAAATTGTTGTACAATTTTGTTTAATTCTTCCTCTACTTGGACTAAGTTTTTTCCTTCAATTTGGGAATATTATGAGTTAGAATGCATTCACCAGTATTTCTAATATTAAGCTATCTGTGCACTTAGGGCATAAAATAAGATTTCTTCTGATGCATTATTTTTTATGAGCCCAATTCATCTAACTAATATTTTCTCAGGATTTTCTATCTATGTTCACAAATGGGGCTAGTATTTAATTTTCTGTTCTTGTGTTGATTTTGATGAATTGTGGTATAGCTAGAGCCCTGTCTTCATTGTCTGACCCAGAATGTTGGATAAGTATTTCCTCTAGGCTTTGAGTTCTCTATGGCAATGGTTTTTGACTATTGATTCAATTTTTGGAGGATTATAGGACTCCTCTTCAATTATATATTTCTAGGAATTCACTCTATTATTTATATTCTCAATTTTATTGAAAAATTATGTATTTTAATCTTTTATCATTTCCAACTCCAATGAGATGTATATAAACTTTGTCACCAATATCTCTTAAATTCCTTCATATTTTCCAGTTTGATTTCTGTGCTATATTTTCTCTCTTTACATAGATTTTTTTCCTTCAAAACTATCTTTCAAATTTTCATTTCAGAAATTTCCAACCCCCTGTTTAGGACCATTGTTAACTTTAAGTGATTATATTGTTTAATTGCAGCATTTCTATTTGTTTATATTTCATAATTCCCAAGTATTTTTGTCGATTCTTGTCCTGTGCTTATGACTTTTATGCATCTGTTGTATTTCCAGCAGGCTCTTTGCGTTTTGTGTCGATTCATCTCCACGGATTATTTTGTTTTTATTTTTTGTCTCTCAAGCTCACATACAGTTTATAGATGAAAAAATCTTTGAAGCCCAGTGCAATGGACTGAGTGTCTGTAACCACACCCCCACTTCTTTGGAGTTGGTATGCTGGAATACTAACTGTCTAGGGGAGGGTATCCACAGGTGGGCCTTTTGGTAATTAGGTGATAACCTCGTGAATGAGATTAGGGCCTTTAAAAAAGGGAACCCCAAAGAGTACTCAAAACATTTGTTTGGTTTTGCTTTTTCCTCTTTCTCTGGCCCATAAGGCTACTAGAAGTTGCAAGCATGGAGCTGTTCACTAGACCTGACCTGACCAGAGATCTGCTACAGGCTTGATGGTGGTGAGGAACCCTCAGCTGTTTTATAGCCATTGTTCTAGTCTGCTTTACTATATCAGACTAACGAGGACACCCAATTGAATGGCAGTGTCTGTCTTTCAAGCCCAGTAGAGTGTAGTTTGGTTTCTTCTGCTAAATGTTTAAGATGCTATCATCAGATTCATTTTACCATCTCGGATTGCAGGGTTGACTCTGCATATTTATCATAAATATGGACTGGATAGCTCAGTCACATTCACAAGAACGTTACTTGATTTTTTCCACCTTTTTACTTTCTCTTTCCTTTTAGCTTCCTTTTCTTCTCTTCATAACAATAAATCAAACAGGCTTGCAAATTTTCAGCAGCACTTTCCTCTTCTGAGTTGACCTTTTGTTGTTGTTCTTGGTCTTCAGTCAGATCCCTTCCCCATTATAGGATCATGCTTTAACTGCTCTAGCATGCAAGAAACAACGTTCAGAAAACGAAGATTGGGAGATGGATACTCTAAAATAACCAATATCTCTAATATTGTGCAACTTCCTTCATCTTACCATATGCCATCAATAAATCTAGAAGTATTTTTTTTATATTTACCTTAACGTTTTAAGATATTTTAATGCCAGAGTACTTGAAGACACCTACTTTTTCATATTGCCAAATTGGAACATTCTTGTTCAATATTTTTTTTAACTCATCATATCATACAAACTTGTCCAATTGCATAGTAAGTACATAAAAATAAAATAATTGCTTCAGCATGCCATTTTATTTTTAGGTTTTCTGAACTTACAGAACATACTTTTTTGTTTGTTTGTTTTTTCTTTTTGGTTTTTTTGAGACAGGGTTTCTCTGTGTAGCTTTGGAGCCTGTCCTGGAACTCACTTTGTAGCCCAAGCTGGCCTCGAACTCACTGCCTCCCGAGTGCTGGGATTATAGGCATGAGCCACCACCACCAGACCCAGGAATACTTAATTTTAAACCAAATACATTTTAAATAATTAATAAACTATTTTCAGAGTAGTTTGGAAGTTATAAAAATTGATCAGGAAGTAGATTGTAGCCCATATATCCATGCTTTTCCTATTACTAGTTTACATTAGTATTTTACATTTTCTATAATTTCTACGTTAATAATGATGCATTATTATGAACTAAAGTCTACACTCATGCTTCATACTCTATGTTGTACAAGTGCATGGAGTTTGACAAATGCAGAATGACATGTGTCCACCATCATAGTACCACAAGAAATAGTTAAGTCTGCCCTAAGACTCCATGTGCTCAACCTCTTCAGTTGTTTCTGCTCAGTTTTTACCAATCAATGGTCTTCTCACTCTTCAGTTTTGTCACCTATTTAATGCCTTCATGAACTCAAAAATTTTAATTTATTTTATTATTCTTTCTAAATCAGAGAGCACATGATCCCATGTCCTCTTCCTTATACAGCACATATTGGAAACATTTGTAAGTATCTGCACTTATCAAAGATTGACACTGCAAGAATAAATTTGTACACAGAAATGCATGCTCTAAAGACATGTTTGTGCTGCTTTCCATCTAACTCTTGATTTTCTCTGAAGTATCACAGTGTCATTCATGAAAATGAATCTCCAGAATCCAGTCGGTAGAACAAAGCTAGAACAATGTAATGGTCAAGTGGTAAGAACATGAACTGTAGCAAAGCTGCTTCCATGTGAGAACAAAAAGCATAATGAACAATATCATCTTAAGTTTGGAATGAATTGAGGTACTCACCCAATAAACAACTGCAGGGTTTTCAGTTGTGGTCCAGCATTTGATCTTACTGTCTTAAAGTATTGTGATGTCAATCTTAACCACTTAACCACTATTTGGGTGGAAGTCAAAATAGTCACTTTCTAAATGTATTCTTAAATGGTTGGCAAAAATTATTTTTAACAGTACATGAAAAACAAGTAAAAATGGCTTTCTAGCTTTTCAGTACCTCTCACTTTCTGTGGAGCTGCTGATTATTTTACATGTGACACTTAAAACTGAGATGGATGACAGTGAGCTCCATCTTGTTACCCAATGAGTGGGAAAGGAGAATAGATGTTCAGAAAACAAGTGATACAAGGTGCTCAGAAGTGCCCTTTGCCCCAGTCAGCATCAATAGCATGTAGTAGTTCATTTCACTGTAGGAAACATAAAATATCCTAGACAGGTCACAGTTAATTGTACTGTTAAGTATTCTAAATAGCTTCTTCTGTAACTTAACCAGGGCTATAGTGACCATTTTCATAATAGGATTCTAAAACAAGCCCATATTTCATACTGAATGCTCTTAGAAATCAGGAATGCAATGATGAAACACCCATCGAGCAAATCAAATTGCATGCATTTCTCCAGCAGAGGCAAAGGAGTCCTGGATTGATTCAAGTTTAGTTTTACCTTTGAGAATAAAAGAAACATCTCATAAAATGCCAGATTTAGATGGGATAGTAAAAAGTCATAGGAAACAGTGGAATGAAGCTAATCTTTGATCTCAGTCCAAATTCCTCCTTCTTTTACCTACAGGCTTTGTTTCCATTCACATGTTGCCCATGTGACCCCCGGAGTCAGAAATGGCAGCATGTGAACATGCTTGGTTAAGTGTGGACAAAACACCAAGAACAGCAAAGAAATGAAAGTTTTTAAATCTCCTTTCTAATCTAAGTCAGCAGTTCAGGAAGAAGCTCCCAGTCTTATTATCCCAAGTTCTGTGTTCATTTCAGTTCTGCTGCATACATATGAAGCATTAAAATGCCCGCTGAACATTGACTAATAGCAAGATACTACTTTTCAGGATAAGAGAATTTTAGTAGAAGGCAAGCCTGGGTTTGTGTCTATGTGTCTGATTGATTAGAGGCTAGGTAGCTAGTTTTAGAAACTATCAACACAGTGTTCACATCATCATGTTACTTCTAGATTCATAAACAACACAAAAAGCCTTCCTCACTTTTCACAGTCTCCAGAGTTGAAGACTTCCTGTGTGTGAGGCCTGGTGGGTTGAGTAGTACAGAGAAGAAACTTGTCCTCGTGACACAAGGTATAGTGGGGTCCAGTCAGCACGGACCACAGAGATGGACTGGAGTCCCAGACAGACCTGAAATTTTGGAAGCGTGGGTCCAGAACTGCAGAACTGAGGGAGTAGCAACCCTGTTGACAAGCACAAGTATTGATACCAAGTGACTGGAAACCACCCTAGACAGCTCCCCTGTTACCTATAGTTTCTACTGTTGAATTCAGTGAGAAACATAGTGTGTGCATGCCTCTGTGTGTGTGTGTGTGTGTGTGTGTGTGTGTGTGTGTGTGTGTGTGTATTTTCCAAGACAAATTTTTCATCATTTCTTTTGAGGTAATCTTATAGACTAAGGCATTATTCAATACTGCCATGACTATAGTATTTAAAAAATACTACGCTATATATTAGATTATAGCACTATACTGACTGCACACATTATAGACTGCATGTATCCTGGTTATTGTTGTTTTTTTAAAGAAAGAAATTACATAGCATCAAATTATAAATGCCAGAGTGAAGGTACAATGAAACAAATCATTTCTCTTGCTAACCAAATACTGCTGGATTAGCTGTCACTCTCATCATTGACAGAACACCTGACAGAATGACATTAAAGGTAGAAGCATTTACTCTGAATCATGGTCCATCACAGCCTGAAGCCAGGGTAGCAGGACTGGCTCACACAAGGCAGCTGGTTATGTGTAGACTTTCAGGAAGCAGAGAGCTCTTTCTATAAGGCTAGCTCACCTATGATTCTTTAGCTCTGTCCCCATTGCCTATGTCTGCCCACTAGGGTCCATGTCCAAAGTGTTCCACAACCTTCCCAAACAATGTCATATGCTAGGGACCAAGCATTCAAACTTGTGTACCTGTGGGAGACACTTCTCACTCCATCTTCAACAACTGAACTGGAAAACTACAGAAACTCAGACATGACTACTGCAGAGATCTGGAGAAGCATTTGTAGTTTAAAATCCTGTTCCATTCTGTTGATTTAGTAGGAGAAAATGCATTTTTTTTCTCCTTAAAATGTATCAAATGGGCTGTAGATACGGAAAAACTTTGAATTATCAATTTCAGGGAGATTTCCTGACATGCTATGACTTCTCTGCTCTGCCAAAGAAGTCATTTTGTGTTAGCATTCTCAGGAGTTCAGAAAAGTTGCTTGAAATGCTCTTAAAGATCTCAAAGATTAATCCTTATATGCATAATTAATAGCTAAGTCATAGGACATCAAACAAGTCACCTCTCCAATTGGCACAGCTTATAGCCTTCACTTGAAGGCTTCCAGATCATTCTTAAGAGTAGAGATAACAAGGGGAAGTAGCTAAAACTAGTTTTATTTTAATTTTTTAACAGAAAATCATTTTGAAAACCAAAATCAGTACATTAATAGCAAATCATTTGAAAAATGGTAAAATAATAAATATTGTATAGCAATGTAATATATGAAAAGCATGCCATATGCTATTATATGTTATACAAGTACTTGGCTCTCATTTAATAAATAAGCTAAATAAACAACAGCAATAGAGTAACTTTATATAATAAGAAACCCACAGTTCCATCAACCAGCGATAATCAATTCTGCTTTTATATATTTCATTGTTGTTTATGTCATAAGTAAAAGACAACCATGTTAGATTTTTTAAATGTACATGTTAAAATGTCACTCTAGTGAAAACATGTATCACATCCTCAATGTCATTTTAAATGCATTAACATACCAGCCAATTATGTTTTATGTATTTGTTATTATTGTTAAGTTTTATATCAGATTAAAAGGACATTTATATCATTTATAACAAAACTAGCCATTCTCTGTTGATTCCTGAGTTGTTGTATATTGTTATAGATAGATTTCTGTTCTGATGAGTTACCTCTCTTTTTAAACTAGAATATGGCACAGCTATAAAGGCTGACGCATTTAGAGCAAAATAAGAATGGCATGTAGTCAGCATTTTTAAGCCTGATTCTTTAAGAATCTATGTTTGGTGATGCCTGTTGTAAACAACTTAACTATTCTTGTGAGAACTCAGAGGTGTCCAAGAACCTCCCCAAAAGTTTGTTTTTAATGTGAACTTGCAAACATGCTGGAAGTCTCTATGGAAGCTGAACCTTAGGGAACTCTACCACAGGCTGAAGATGGAATTCTCTCCAACCTGCAACTTAGTTTCCATTTCTATCTTGCCATAACACAAATAAGGGTTGAGAATCCCCAGATAAATCCCAAGGAAACATACCTGTGCCATGACTGATTTTATTAACACAGAAACAATGACATAATGTTATTGCTTACATAAGTCACCTCACTTGTATTTTCTGACTTCCATCTCACATTCAGTAGAGGTCATCCTTAGATGTTGTTTTCTGTGTCTCTTCTACATATATACCAAGGAGAAAATCCAAACCAGAAGTGCTACCACAGCGAACCTTCCCCATCCCTACTCTGCCATCTATCAGGGTGAAAAGTCAGCAGTAGTGGGGGTCTCCTGAAATATTTGCACCTATTATCTTATGGTTCCTATCGTTTTTGTGACTCTTTATTGCATGGCTAAATGACACAATATCAGTCTGCTCATTTAGCAAATTAGTTTCATTGGGGCCTGAATGTTTGTAAAGACCTCATTGTATATTCCATATAGTCAAATACTCTTGCCAAAATTGATTTGAAATTTAATGTTGGACATCAACTGTCATAGTCTCTATAGTTTTATCTGGAACAATTACTAAAGAATGTTTCTATGGTGAAGTCTAATTATAAACACTGTTGCCCTTTTCCTCTCTAAGCCCCTTGGTCATTAAGTTGCCCTGTCTTTTTTCAGGAAAACAGTCAAACTGCAGTTGAGAGAGAAGCTGGGGTAGCATGTGGCAGTCTCATGTGCTGGGAGGCTCTCAAACAGGACTTCAAAGAAGAATCTGATTGTGCAGATGGGAGGAAGGCGTGCCACAAAAATACCTCTTTAAGACTCACGGTGCTGGGATTCATATGGTAGGCACTTGTGATTCATTCCTGATGATGTTGGGATCATTTAACTCACAAAACCATTGTCACTACCATAAAATCCTTTCATCTGTATCCAAAAAGGTCTATTTCATGTAAATGAAAAAAATTTCATTAAAGTAGCACCTGAATAATGGGAAAAGATATATTTTTTTCTGGTCATTTTAAAATGCAAATCTATGGACATATTCTGAAGATTCATTTCATGTTAAGATCTTTACTTATTTGATGTCCCAGGACTCTTTCCAAGATCATTGAAACCGGAAATCAATTTTAGAAGAAATATGGAGATTATTATCATTAAATCTTTCAGCTGGCTTACTCCAAGCCGCCCTATAAATATTACATGTGTTTTAAAGAAGGTATTTCAGATACAGTAAAAATTCTTTTACTCTTCAAGTTGGTGATACTCTGTGAAGTAAATAAGTTTCCATTCTTAGTGCCTTTGGAAAGAAAATGAATATTAAGACTAGATTTTAAGCAAAGTCTAAAACAATGAACTATTTCACTGTTTTATTTCTGAACAATAAAATTAATACCTTTCTTCTCAAGAATAAGAATAGCAGGAAAGGTTGAGTGACATTTTTACTACACACCAACCCATTCATCCATGATCTAAATAAGTCACTTGCCAATTACTGTAGTAATATCTACTGAAGCCTTTAGTTTTTCACATAAATCTGATAGGTCACATAGGCAAATCATGACACAATCCTTCTTCAGCCTCACTCACAGACATAACTAAACCATATTTATTCTACTCCACAGGTTTGAACTGAGCATGTAATCAAAGGACTCTACAACAACATTAGAAGCAGGCTATACAAGGCAAAGCCTGAAAGAGTCGGTCCCTGGTGCCTGAACTGTTCTGTTTTGCTTACAGCATTGCAGGTTTAACTGAGGGCCTCTCCCATGCTGTGTAAGCATTCCATCACTGAGATACAACCACTGGCCTTTCACTTCTAATGATGAGTTGTTAACTTTGTAATTTCAGGAAATCAAAATTATGTATAACCCAGTTTTTCATTTTAAGAGTGAGAAAACCAGGCCCTAAGAGTCAATTATGAAGGCAAGCAGCAGCAGCAGCAGAACTAGAGTTGGATCTGGATCTCTAGGGAGCACACTTCTCACTGTCCCTTTCAACATTTATATTAATACTGGCAACATTCTCAGCTAAGACTTCCTTCTCAAAGATGATGATGATGATGTGTGTGTGTGTGTATTTATCCCTTCTTCCTCCTCTTCTTTGTTTACAAATTGTTGCCTTGCTGTGTTAAGTGCAAACAAAACAGAACACAGAAGCATGTGAACTCAATTTCCATTAAAATATGCAAGTACAAAACCAGTAAAGGAAAAAAAAATCCCTAGAAAAACCCCTACTAGATGTTGACTTTTGCCAAACCCTAATTGCAACTTAACTTGTCAATCACAAGTTTTTACTTCTGTGTCCGATAATTAAGCAAATGCATGGGGTCGATCCTTGCATTGATAAACCTGTACATAAGTGATCAAGTGACATTGAGCAAAAAACAGATCGTGTTAAGCAATGATGATGCCATTTCAGTAATTTGAATGGCTCAAATGGAATCAGCAACTCCTGAGTTTATCTCTAAGAGTAACTATGATGATACTAGGGTTCTGGCTCCCAGGAACCAAAAATATTAGAGTCTTGTCCACAGAAAAATATCAGTTGACATAGAAAAAAATTAGTATCACAGAATAAGTGAAGGGACATAACTCTTAATAGAGAAAGTAAGTGCATACAGAAGACACTTGGAGGCAGCGTTACATTTGTAAGCCTTTTCTTAAGTTTCCATGTCTAACATGACAGTAGTAATGCTGCTTGGTTCATCTGAGATGACACATGCAATGTGTATCACTGAGCTCATGGCAGCAGGGCAGGATCAATAACTAGTACTGGTTTCTCCAACCCATGGACTCCTTCATGGTTCAAAGCACTGCTGGACAAATAGGTTATATCTTCTAGATAGCATCATTATCTTAATTTATTAAGGGATTCTTTTAGTAAACTTAGCTCTAAGATCACTCAGACCAGTCTAGGATCACACACATTCCATACCCAGAGAACAATGTAGGGAATGTATTGATAAACTTGGTAAGTAGATACCTGCATTTCCAGACAGTCCTCTTTGAACATTGCTTTGCAAAGATAAACTGCCAAGACCTGAGTAATATTCTCAAATACAGTGTGGAATTTGGTCAGAGTAAGTGCTTAGTATATGTTACTGAAAGCTGATCATTTAGAGTGAGCATAATTATACAGCCCTACACAATTTCATTTCTATTACACACTGTAGTAGGCAGATCTGTGGAGTATCCCCAGTGATGCTGATTTTCGGTATCATATGTAAACATCATGAGTTGTTGATTCAGGGAATGGCAAAAGATTTTTCTGTTGAGCTAGAGAATAGCAAAGAGCTACTTGAGAAGCACTGTTGATGGTGAAATGAAGGATACTTTGTCAATCCAACCATTTTAACCAAAATCGCACTAACCAGTCACAGAAGAGGAAATTTAAGAGATTTGAAGCATAAAAATGCATGGAGAGGATTTGAAAATTGAGGAAATCATATGGAAGGGATGTGGGTGGCTTCTAGCCAGCATGGGAACTTCACATTTGTACCCACCATGGACTGAGTTTTGCCCAGCAACCTAAGCTCAGAAGAGGATTCTTCCCTGGAGCCTTCTGGTTACAGTCTAGCCTGGCTGGATATCGAGTTTGTGAGACCCAGGGCTGAGAACACAGTTGAGTCTGTACAGACTCCTGATCAACAGAACTTTGAGATAAGAAATGTAAGCACTGAATTTCTAAACTTCTTTCATTGTACTAGAGGCTAAGAAACACCAGATCTCCCACTGTACTTCATGAAATAAGTTGTTGGGAATATAGAGAAACAGCAATAAAGGTAGCTATAATACTGAGTCATGCTAAAATGTTTGTCCTGTACACGTCCTTGGCTTTATAAACACATTTCTTTCATCCAGTCTTCATGCTGACCTCATGAGGCAGCTATGGAAAACACTGTATGTGGTTTTCTATGGAGGAGCAAATAAAGAGTCAAGGGAGCATTAGGAGTTTTCCCAATGTCACAGAAATGGAATGTGGAATAGGGGCTCACATTGAGCTTCCTGATTTGAGAACCTAAGTCTTCACTATTGAACAGACTTCCTCTTAAAAATGAAAAGTGCAAACAGCTCCTAAATTTTTAAACACACACACACACACACACACACACACACACACACACACACTCATCATTTTAATTTTCACTTGGAATGAGATAGAGTAACCACTGCCTGAACTGATTAACCATTGGCACTGTGGAAGTCAACTACTGGAAGAAAATACAGTTGTGATGTTTTCTGTTGTGAAGATATTCTGTGAAAAGTCATTGACCCTCTCCCCAGCTTCTTCATGTCCCTGAACCAGGCCAATATATAGGAGTCACTTTGTTATAAAGAACACAGCACATTACTCCTGGATAAGTATCAGTTCATGGAGAAGAGGAGACCATTGTCAAGCCTAGAAACATACTGGTTTCTGAGCTCTCCCAAGGTTCTGCTAAAGAGACATCCTTACTGCAGAAGGTGCATGCTGCAAAACCTTTCTAACCAATACACCTTGTTCTTGATGAGATTTCAGATGGCTAAGATGGCAAGTAGAGTAGGAAACCCTGGATTTTTAGATAACAAGCATGGTAGTAGGAAAGTCTAGGCTCAGTACACAGCACAGTGAGTTCAAGACTTTAACTGCTTTTCACCGTTTCAGGATCAAGTTTAAGACCTTCAAGACACATCTTTATCTCCTCTCCCCACATTGTGCCACACCCACTTTTAATTTGCACATAGCTACTATGTAGTTTGTTGAAAATATTTTCGTCATCTAGAAGCCCATACTTCGAGCTTCTACTTATGAATCTCCCATCCAACTTTAAATTAAATTATAACCAATTCCCTGTCCTCTCTGTAAAATCTTCACACCCATATCTTTTCTTTATAATTCTTAATGTGTATACCACTCACTGGTTTTAAATCCCTGGAGTTTGGGGCCAAATCTTAATAACTAACACAGGGCTGGGCAAGCACAAACATAGTGATTAAATTTTTATTTTTTCTCCTTTTTTATTTATTATATTTGTGTTTTAATTTTACACATCAGCCATGGGTTCCCCTGTCCTCCCCTCTCCCGCCCCCAGTTCCACCTTTTCCCCATGGGTTCCCCTCCCCTCCATTCCCATCTCCTCTAGACCCAAGACTCCCCTGGGGATTCAATTAAACCCGGTGGATTCAGTACATGCAGGTCCAGTACCCTCCTTCCAGGCTGAGCAAAGTGTCCCTGTGTAAGCCCAAGGTTCCAAACAGACAGCTCATGCACTAAGGACAGGTCCCGGTCCCACTGCCTGGGTGCCTCCCAAACAGTTCAAGCTATTCAATTGTCTCACTTATCCAGAGGGCCTGATCCAATTGGGGGCTCCATAGCCTTTGGTTCATAATTCATGTGTTTCCATCAGTTTGGCTATTTGTCCCTGTGCTTTTCCAATCTTGGTCTCAACAATTCACACTCTTACAGTCCCTCCTCTTTCTTGACAATTGGACTCCTGGAGCTCCACCTGGGGCCTGGCCAAGGATCTCTGCATCCACTTCCATCAGTTATTGGATGAGAGTTCTAGCACGACCATTAGGGTGTTTGGCCATCTGATCACCAGACTAGGTCAGATCAGGTTTTCTCTCGATCATTACCAGCAGTCTACAGAGGATTTCTGGGGACCTCTCTAGCACTTTGCTTCTTCCTGTTCTCATGTGGTCTTCATTTATCATGGTCTGTTATTCCTTGTTCTCCCTTTCTGTTCTTGATCCAGCTGGGATCTCCTGCTTCCCTAAGCCCTCTTTCCCTCGAAACTTGCCCTTTATTACTCCCACTGTCATCCAGGTTGTTCATGTAGATCTCATCCATTTCTCTGTCATTGGGTGATCCCTGTGTCTTTCTTATGGTCCTGTTTTTTAGGTAGCCTCCATGGAGTTGTGAGTAGCAGTCTAGTCATATTTGTTTTACATCTAGTATCCTACTATGAGTGAGTACATACCATGTTTGTCTTTCTGAGTCTGGGTTACCTCACTCAGGATGATTTTTTCTAGATCCATCCATTTGCCTACAAACCTCATGATGTCATTGTTTTTCTCTGCTGAGTAGTACTCCATTGTGTATATGAACTATATTTTATTTGTCCATTCTTCATTTGAAGGGCATCTAGGTTGTTTCCAGGTTCTGGCTATTACAAACAATGCTGATATGAACATAGCTGAGCAAGTGCCCTTGTGGTATGATTGAGCATTCCTTGGGTATATTCCCAAGAGTGCTACAGCTGGGTCTTGGGGATGATGGATTCCCTATTTTCTAAGGAAGAGCCATATTGATTTCCACAGTGGCTGTACAAGCTTGCATTCCCACCAACAGTGGAGGAGAGTTCCCCTTGCTCCACATCCTCTCCAGCATAAGCTGTCTTCTGTGTTTTTGATTTTAGCCATTCTGACAGGTGTAAGGTGGTATCTCAGAGTCGTTTTCATTTGCATTTCCCTGATGATTAGGGATGTTGAGCAATTCCTTAAATGTCTTTCAGCCATTTGAGCTTCCTCTGTTGAGAATTCTCTGTTTAGTTCTATAGCCCATTTCTTAAATGGACTGTTGGGCATTTTGATGTCTAATTTCTGGTGTTCTTTATATATTCTGGATATCAACCCTCTGCCAGATTGGGGTTGGTGAAGACCTTTTCCCATTCTGTAGGCTGTTGCTTTGTCTTGTTGACTGTGTCCTTTGCTCTACAAAAGTTTCTCAGTTTCAAGATGTCCCATTGATTGATTGTTTCTCTCAGTGTCTGTGCTACTGGTGTTATATTTAGAAAGTGATCTTTGGTGCCAATGCATTCAAGACTACTTCCTACTTTCTCTTCTATCATGTTCAGAGTAACTGGCAAAGATGCAACAAAGAAAGAGAACTACAGACCAATCTCCCTCATGAAAAATGATGCAAAAATACTCAATAAAATACTGGCAAACAGACTCCAAGAACACATCAAAACAATTATCCACCATGATCAAGTAGGCTTCATCCCAGGGATGCAAGTGTGGTTCAACATATGAAAGTCTGTAAATGTAATACACCATATAAACAAACTCAAAGAAAAAAAACCCACATGATCATCTCACTAGATGCAGAAAAGGTATTTGACAAAATCCAACACCCCTTCATAATAAAGGTCTTGGAGTAATCAGGAACATAGGGAACATACCTAAACATAATAAAGGCAATTTACAGCAAGCCAACAGCCAACATCAAATTAAATGGAGAGAAACTCAAAGTAATACCACTAAAATCAGGAACAAGGCAAGGCTGTCCCCTCTCCCCATACTTATTCAATATAGTACTTGAAGTTCTAGCCAGAGCTATAAGACAACATAAGGAGATTAAGGGGATACAAATTGGAAAGGAAGAAGTCAAGCTCTCCCTATTTGCAGATGACATGATAGTATATATGAGTGACCCCAAAAATTCAACCAAGGAACTGATACAGCTTGTAAACACCTTCAGCAACATAGCAGGATACAAGATCAACTCAAAAAATTCAGAGATACATCACCCTTTACAATAGCCGCAAATGATATAAAATACCTTGGGGTTACTCTAACTAAGCATGTGAAAGACCTATATGACAAGAACTTTAAGTCCCTGAAAAAAGAAATTGAAGAAGATGTCAGAAAATGGAAAGATCTCCCATGCTCATGGATAGGCAGGATCAACATAGTAAAAAAAAATCTTACCAAAAGCAATCTACAGATTCAACACAATCCCCATCAAATTACCAACACAATTCTTCACAGACTTGGAAAGAATAATACTCAACTTCATGTGGAAAAACAAAAAAACCCAGGAGAGCCAAAAGAATCCTGTACAATAAAACAACCTCTGGAGGCATCATGATCCCGACCTCAAGCTCTACTATAGAACTACAGTAATAAAAACAGCTTGGTGCTGTCATAAAAACCAACATGTGGACCAATGGAATTGAACTGAAGACCCTGACATTAACCCACATACCTATGAACATATAATTTTTGACAAATAAGCCAAAACTGTACAATGGAATAAAGAAAGCATCTTCAACAAATGGTGCTGTCATAGCTGGATGTCAATGTGTAGAAGACTGCAAATAGATCCATATCTGTCACCATGCACAAAACTTAAGTCCAAGTGGATCAAAGACTTCAACATAAATCCAGTTACTCTGAACCTGATAGAAGAGAAAGTGATTAAATTATTGATGACTAAACCATTAAGCACTGGCTGACAGCGCAATGATGGATAATGTTTCTATGGAGTTCATAACAGGATAGCTACCTTACTAACTATTTTGCAATGTGTGTTTCCAAAATTTTGCAAATGGGAGCATTTTGCAAATACTCATTTTAGGGTTAAAAAACCAAGAAGTTAAGCATGTTATTTAAGAGGAACTGGCAAAGGTAGGAGGTGAAGTTGTGGACTCTGGTAGCACTGCTTTAACTCCCAATTTGTAATTCAGGATCCATAATTACATCAATGTGCGTGTGTGTGTGTGTGTGTGTGTGTGTGTGTGTGTGTGCATGTGTGTGTGTGTGTGTGTGTGTGTGTGTGTTTTCAGAAAAAAAGTAAATAAACTAAAAATAATGAAAACAACATGCTCTTTTGGTATGCCGGTTATAAGATATCTTCTTTTGTGTTTGGTGTGTATGTGTGTGATTGTGTTATGTACATGCTTGTTCATATTAATGTGGTGTGCAGGTATATGTGTGTACACAGTGTATGTATGTTTGTGGTGCATGGGGATAGAGTCAGAGGCCATCCTTGGGTGTCATTCCCCAGGAGCTGTCTGTCGGTTTTTTTATTTACTGTTTTTGAGACAAGGTCTCTCACTGGCATGGATCTCACTAAAGAAAAGAGGCTAGCTTTCCTGAGAGCCCTGGTGTCTTCCTGCTTCCTCCCTCCCAGAGCTGACTCTAATTCTATACCACCACATCTGACTTTTTTAAAAACATTGTTGATTCTGAGGGTCTTCTTACAGGTATCTTTCCAGCCCTATTTTCTATAAGAAATTTTTTTTTAAAATATTGTTAAAATGTAAGTAAAAAAAAAACTTTCTCAGGAATTCATGAATTGAGCATGGGGAATGAAGGATAAAAAGTATTTAAGGAAGAAATTCAAACCAAAGGAACACAATATCCCAAAGAGAAAAATCAGATCCTTCTTGTCTCTGACCATTAGTAACACAAACCTATAACACAAGGAATCCATTGATTTTGTTTCACATAGAGTGAAAAGTAGAACACTGTTTTCGAAGGTTCTCAGTCAAACAACTGTGAGGAATCCATTCACTGAAGCAATGTTTGTTGAGTACTGACTATATGCACCAGTAACTTTGCTGGGTAATGATAATTCACCTGGTCAAGAAAAGAAAGTACTTGCCATCATTTTTTACAAGCTAAAGTTTGTCAGAGGCAATAGGCACCATGTTACATTATTTCATCTAAGCAACATGTAACTGACCAACAAGAGAATAAGAAATAGGGAAGGTCATTCACCCTATCAGCCAGGTCAGTCAATGGCCAGACTGTGGTGACATTTTTCAGTTGGCCACAGGACTTTCCGTCAAGTCACTTTACTAAATCCAAAGGCTGCTAGATTCAAAGTGCCAATCTTTCCTGACTAGAACTCCTCATACACCCATGACTAAACCGTCCTTGTGCCTATTTTCAGTTACACTGATAGACACTGAGAAACAACCCACTGGGAGTATTCTGTATTTTTGTTTGATATACCACCCGACTCCCTCAAAACCCTCTCATTGTTTTCGAACTAACCTTCAGATCTAAGTTTATATTCCAACTCCATCACTGCGTTCCTTCCTAGCAGTACCCCCAAATTTAGCTCACAGAGTGCCCTTCAATGGACTGTTCACAACAATGTATCTGTTAGTCTGTTCCAGCCTTCCTGTGGTTACTGTGCAATACTCACTTTAAAAGCTATTTCCTGTTTTCAACCCATGTAGTATATGACATATAATGTCAAAATTATGTATTTTTTCCTTTGAAAGATGTATCATTGAAAATGTCACTGTTGGGTCTCATCACACATGTTCTTAATGGATAGGTGATAATTCATCTTCAGAATATCAGGTGAGTATCAGCTATGTTATGAAGGTTTGGTGAATGGTAGTTTAAAAAAAAAAAAAAAAAGCTAAGTTATTCCCTCTGTACCATATGGCGATGTATGTCTCTTTGCCAAAAGCATTCTTTGGAATTGCATTTCCCAAATGAACTTGGTTTTTAATTTCAATGCCCAAATACCTGATTTTAAAAGATAAGTATCTACCCTCGAGGCAAAACTGATTATTTCTTATTTTTCAATCCTTAAAAAGCATCTAGGAACCCTCTAAATTGTAGGTTTCAAGCAACCATTTAATTTAGATTAAGTTAGACAGCAATTGTATGTTAAATAAATATGAAATAGCCCTGGATATTTTTTAAAGATCAAGAACTCTATAATATACAGGCTACTATTACATATTCATTATTGCTAATTTAAAAAATAAATAACCATTAAATTGAAATACTTAAGGAACATTTGCAAAGGAAAGCATAACACTTAGCAAGCCTTGAGAGAATGTAATGAGCCCAAAAAAGTTGTTATAAAAACAAAGCTCAGTAGAATCCCAAACAGAAAGTAAAAAATGTGCCATGTAAACATGGCCAGAATTCTTCCCACAGCATCTTTATAAATGCTCGGCTCATCCTTTCCATGTGAACAAAATAAAGACTTTTCTTCTGATATTGATTATCCAAGTAATTTTGTTCTCTTTGTCCTTTTATTTTTTTATTTTTTTTTCCTTTTTGGATAAAAATAATACCTGAAACAGGAAGTCACTCTAATACATTTTGTTCATCAGATGTTTTAACATAACTATCATAATTTGAAGAAGTATAAATATTGCCAAGAACATTCTACCAGGCCTTTTAGTTCACACTGCTTTATGCTTTTCAAAGTTAGAGGTATAAATGTGAAAATGGCCCATTCTAGTGGTATAACGACTCAAGTTATGGCTTCTTTGTGAATAAATCCCATGCTCCAACTTTTGTTACATAAGATACCATAAAACTTGCACAAGGTTAACAGACAAAATATTTCATGAAGTATGGCAACATTGCAGCTCAAATACTTCAAAACACTTAGAGATCTGAAAGGCGATGGGGCTATAGAATGAATGTTGAAGAAAGTGAAGAACAGGGTCCAGTTCAGGATGTGTAGTTCAAAGATAAAGAAAAGTTGTCAGGACTTCAATGACTAGCTGGGTATGTAAATAAAGAAGCATGATCTGCTAGCCATTCTAGAATCATTGGAACAAGGAAGTCATGAATATCTCTCAACAAGAATAATGAGATTAGGCAATTGATTTTCAAACCAAAGCTGGCCCCAGATGTTCTAGGCTGGAAGTCAGGCTGAAGTGTACCAGGATGAGTAGCTGTTGGGTACTGCTGCTTGAGAATGTCATCTCAGATTTCCAAACATACTTTAAACTTCATAGACTGGCTATTAACAGACATATCTAGGAGATGGAAAATGTTGGGAATTTATTAATGTGTGATTATCAACATTTTTTAATCAAACAAAAAGAACAATAGTTATTGGAAACAAAAATGACAAGCAGATGTTTAAAATTGTCTAATTATGCTGGGTGATGGTGGCACACACCTTTAATCCCAGCACTTGGGAGGCAAAGGAAGGAGGATATCTGTGAGTTTTAGGCCAGCCTGGGCTACAGAGTGAGTTTCAGGACAGGGTCCAAAGCTACACAGAAAAACAAAAACAAAAAAATTGTCTAATTATTCATAGATGATGTCAGAAATTAAAGTGACTGTTCCAGGAATGCAGCTTTTATCATAACTATTACATCTCAAGAATTATGTAACTCTTCATCATCATTCTCAATGTCAGACAAATTCATTTAAGAAAAATTATTTTTCTTAAGAGATACCCAGCTGTGCTCCACCAGCTGCTTAAACTCTCCCAAGACATTTGTCAATTGTTATTTCCTGAAAATTGTTAGCTGCTAGAAAAGATGTTTTTCTCTGCTTGCTTCCTTCAGCCACAGATCAGGACAGAGCCACAGACTGGTATTGAGGAACACTGCTGAGCAATTACAAAGGGTACAATCTACTAGATTCTAAGGGTGAAGCAGGGCTCTATGACCAGTTAGATAACTGGGCCTGTCAATTTTCCTCTTAAGGTTTCTTTTTGTTTTGTTTTGTTTTCTCAAGAAATCAAAGACAAGCATTGGACTAAATCAGAATTTCTTAACGTGAGGTTAACCTCTTGATTAATCAAAATCACATGGCAGTGTCTTAAAAATACAGTTTTGATTCTCATACCAGACAAAGTAAAATTTGAATTCAAATCTCGGAAGAACCAGAATACATCTAAAATGTATCCTGCTGAGGCCGACTCCTTCTGCAGAGCACACAGCTTGAAGAGTCATCTGACTTTTGAAGGCTTCTAGACATGACATCTGGGCTCAGTGTTTGCTATCTTGTATATCTCTGTAGTAGTCAAGAATCCAAGCTACCTAAGAAAGAAACCAGAAAACTCCAAACAGAACTAACCCAGCTTCGTCTTATTAAGAAGATACATAGGCGTTACAATGATAACAGTAGAGTACTGCACCTGCCCATTGGGATTTCCCACACTAGCTGTATGCCAGCCTCCCTCAGCTATTCCCTTCTGCTTCCCTCTTAAGCCCATGAACTCTGTATTCTCAAGTACCCCTGGCACAGCTCATCTGTGTGAATAGGTCATCGTTATCCAGAAGCTTGTTTGGACTTGAAGGCTTCATCCAAATAGTGAAATGTCTATATATAAGAATCATAGAAAATTATCAGAGTTCCATATCTGTATGTTAAGCTGGAGTGGTGAGAACCTGTCTTTTTCTGTTAGGGAGAATTCTCCTGATTCTTGCCTTCCACAAATTATAATATTGAGATAAAAAAAATTATAGTATTGAAGGAAATAATTTACTCATATTTAAGACCAAACTTGCTTACTATGTTAGTTAGTCTTGTTGTGAATTATGAAAAGTAAAACGACGATAGGCAAGTAACCCTCCTGTAACTATAAATAAATAGTTTTAAGATATGGCCATCTATTTTCTATAAACAATGAATCCCAAGAGCTCAAATGCCTTTGTGTTTTTAAAATGTACATTTTTCTGTAATAACATCGAATTTTCTTGATTCTTGGGCTTTTAATCATAATTTGTCTTTTAACTGCAGTATTTGTTTATGAAACTTCTATGTTGTAGCTACGTCTTTTCTACCTTAGACTTAAACAAGCAGATAGTCTGAATAGAGGGTATGGGACAGGGTCAACAAGGAGGGTGCAGTTCGTGTAAGACTAGCCCAAGAAGTTCATTACCAAGCCACTTAAAAAAATAAGTTGCTGGGATAAAACCAAAGTTTATTACAAGAAAAAAGAAGTCTGTTTCATTTTTTGTTTTATTTTTGAGACAGGGTTTCTCCACATAACAGACTTGGCTATCCTGAAACTCACTCTGTAGACCAGGCTGTCCTCGAACTCACTGGGGCTCACCTGCCTCTACCTCACAAGTGCAGTGATTAAAGGCATGAGTCCCCATCACCTGGCCTGGTTATTCTTAAGACATAGGGGAATGTGTATGTTCAGGATAAATCACTATTGGATTTAGTTGCTTCAACAAAATCCTTTGAATCGATAGAAGTTTTCTTTCTAGACTCAACAACAGAAGTTGCGGCACTTACAAAGATGTATAGTCAAGGTGGCGGTGTGTGACATACATTCCAGGATGTATTCAGCCTTTAGTGGAGCAGGCACAGGTAATAAGCATGATGAAACAGTAATAACATACTTATTTGGTGGCTCAAATTAAGGACACATTTCAGTGATTGCTTCAAAAAGCCTCCAGTTCTTTTAAAGATTATTTGATTTATTATTGTTTGTATATGTGTATCACATGTATGCATGAGAGTAGGCATGCATGTGCCATGGTGTGCATGTACAGGTCAGATGACAATTGTTAGGAATCACTTCATTTCTCCCATCATGGGATCCAGGAATCTAATGCAGGACACTAGGCCTGCCTGGAAAACCATTTTACCTGCTTGGCCATTTTTTCCAGAGCAACTTTGTGCTCCACTTCACTAAGGCAAACACTGAACTCATCAACTTCTCCCACATTCCTTTCCTAGCTCTTGTCTTCAGTCACACATTGCCAGTAAAGAATTTCTTTGTAGACCCACTCTCAGAAGTGTCCTAACTTTTGGGTTACATTCATAGTAGTTCTGGGACGCATGCAGCCTGTGTGTTGTAGGCTGGATACAGAAATCACAAGACTCTAAACATATATGGAGTGTACTATCCATTATAATTTTATCCATTTCCTCAGTTTCAGCCAGTGACATCCTTACATCTTGCTTACAAAGCTAATGACAAAGTAGTTCAAAATATGCAATGATATGTGAGGTTAGATTATTTGAAAAATAAGCTATTGCTGTCAAACTGACTCTTAGTAAATAGCTGAGACTTTTGGAGTCTGACGTCCAACTCTTTCACATTAAATACATATTCTTTAAATCTCTGAATCTCCAATTTTGTTCAGTAGGTGGAGAAATAATATTTGAGGATTAGAGTGAATGCCCAGAAAGCACCAGATGGTAGCACTATGCAAGGGCACAGGAAGTGCCAGGGAAACATATGATCACTTCTTTTACTCTTTCTGTCTCTGCCAGCCTCTCCTGTTCTTATTGCCTATGGTCAGTTCATCATTCAAGACAGCTCTGGCCGGGCATCTTGGCGCATGTCTGTAGTCTCAACCCTTGCAAGGCTGGGATGGGATGGCTGCAAGTTTGAGCCTATTTTAAGAAACCCTGAACTGGCCGGACGGTGGTGGCACACACCTTTAATCCCAGCACTTGGGAGGCAGAGGCAGGTGGATCTCTGTGAGTTCAAGGCCAGCCTGGTCTACAGAGTGAGTTCCAGGAAAGGCACAAAGCTACAGAGAAACCCTGTCTTGAAAAATAAATAAATAAATAAATAAACAAACAAACAAAAAAAGAAAGCCTGAACTGTAGAATGAAATGTTGCCCAAAAATTAAAAGAAAAAATTCCAGACTCCAAAAATCAAAATAGAAGGAAAAAAGGAAAGAAGGGACAGAAGGGGGAGGGAGGGAGGGAGGGAGTGAAGGCAGGAAGAATTACCTCTGTTACCTTCCCCAGCCACTGGCCACTGTATTCAGATGCATTTCTCTTGGCACTTTACACTTTGCTAGCAAATATACTTTAATAAGATACTGTCTTTTCTATCACATAGGTCATTTATTATTTTTAATTTAACTGGAGGATTCAGGTTTGTAGCACACTAGCCAGCAAGGCAGTGCAGTCAGATCTAGTGAAAATTGTGATGCCTGTTTGTCTCCTCACATTGACATCCAGAAAGACATCTGGATCAGATGGTGCCAATGCAGGAATCTGAGTTCTTCCTCATAATGGATTGCACCATCCTGACTATGCCTGGGTTGGGAGAGATCATCACTCTGGCATCTCTTTGTTCTTTCCTAAGGAACAGGAAGATTTTGTGTGGGCACACTTTGAAGGCATTCCTGCTAACTTTTACTCTTTTCTCTTCAACTTGGATGCTTACAGACCAGGGAGTGGGAACACTGCATGTGTCATCTGCACTTGGACATGATATACTCTCACAATATAATTTAGCATTAACCAACATGGAGTCTACCCCACACTTGGGGAAGTGTCTCAAAGTCCGGAAATAAACATTCTGGGATGCTCTGCATGCCAGATGTTCAGGCTGTTAGATGGCATTGTGGGAGAAAAGAGAATGAACCCGCCCATTAAACTTAGAATATTCCCAGAGTGGCTTGCTTTTTTTTTTGTTCTTTGCAAAGTTGCAGCACAAAGTCCTTTACCCACTGCTATTTATCCATATTCTGTTAATATTGATTAAAACAGGAAGCCCTGAGTGTGTTTCAGATCAATGATGTGACACACAGGTAGCACTTATGAATGTGTTCCTCCCTGAAGTCCAGGAACTTCTCTTCTCCAGCAGCCACATCTCACAATTCATCTACATTTCACCCCACGTTTACTAACTGTAGAGGGCTCGCAAACTGCACTGGCACCGTGAGACTCTGTGTCCTTCTTAATGAGGCCATTTGGAAGACTAAGAAATCTCTGAAGATGACAGGGAAGCTCTTTTCCAGCGATGAGCCTGACTTGCTCAAAAAACAGGGCTGTGGGTCAAACTCGGATCACCCTCCTCCATGAGCCAAGAAATGGCTGCCACATTTCTGGCTAGTGACTGACGGTTCATATTCACGCTGGTTACTTTCAAACACAAACCATCCCCAGCCCGGCTTTGTTCTTTTTGAGATGTCTGTTTCCATCATCCTAAGAAAATGCAAAAACAGTCAAATGCAGGTGTGTGGGTATGGTCTAAAACCTAAGGTTCATTTCTTTTTTTCTTTCTTTTCTTTTTTTCTGTTTTTTGGAGGGGAGATCTGTTTTAAAGGACAGAAAAAGTCACAAAGGCTGATCCCAAAGCTTTGACATACTCTAGCTGTCTGGCATTCCTTCTAAAGTCTATGGGAATTTTGCACTACAAAGGGCCTGGACCCTAATTGCTAAATGATGAAATAGCCACAAAAAAATAAACTTAAAGTTAACTCAGGAGTAGGGAGAGACCTAAATGCAGAAAAAGTGATTTTTGTTGTTGTTGTTATTGTTATTGGAAAACAATAGGAGTTTAAACAGCACATTTATTTCGTTTTAATTTCTGGGCTTTCAGACATCAGCTCGGGAGCCCTGATTCAGAACACATGCAGGGCCCCTTTGAAGTTCTGCTGGCTCTTTAAATTTTTTTTTAACAATGGCAGAAAGATATAAAGAAATTAAACTGCAGCATAATCATAAAACAGAACCTCTGGGCTTCTGATGTACACATTATCTTTTTCTCCAGGTTTCCTAGTCTTTGTTTGCAAAGTCTATAACATAACTTTAATACATTTTTTCTCCCCCAGCTTAATATTCATCTACTGCCTCAAAAGCCAGGCATTTTACTTTTATTTTATTCAACTAAAAAGAAAAGTTTATTATGTCTTTTTAAAACAAGGTGGGAATAGGAAAATCCAGAGAAAATTACTAAATGGTGTCTTTTACTTTTTTTTAAAAAAATAAAAGACATAGAAATATTATGTTTAGCTTTTAAAGTACCCAAATTCTCTCAGTATAAGGACAAAAATGTGAAGAATTTTGAATCAGGCCAAAGAAAATGTCTATCTGGCTTTCATGTTCTAATGATAAAAGCTTCAAATTTCAACAGTGCTTAATGAAAATGTGTCCCATGTTTGCACATTTAAAGCACATAACCCCATATATGCATGTCTACATAATGTAAACTGAGTGAATATTGTTCATAAGTTTATACACACACCTTATAGATCTAAATATGTGTGAGTGCTCAAACACCCAAACCATCATTTTCCTTCTCTAGCATTACCAATAATCTCTTCTAGGCTTTATTATTTTTTGAAGCAATTATTTATAACCATTCCAAATGCTATTATACTTTGTTCAACCTCTTTATTTTTTAAGTGAAATTCCTATAGCAGAGGTTCCTTTTGTTTCCTACATTCTAAACGAGCATTTTTGAAAACATTATTCCCTATAAATTAGCCTCCAGTGCAGCTATAGTGGCCTTTACTGTCCCACTCCACGGCCAATGTGAGCTGTGGCACTGAAAGAGCTGTACACATCCTGTTCTGTCCAGGATGTCTCAACTGATCCTTTAGAACTGACTGCTGAACTGTTAGGAATTTTTTTTATACCAGGTATATTACATCCATCACTAAATACTATATTGCATAAGCTTGCAGTTTACAGATTATATTTAAAAGGGCATTACAAAACCCCAAACTCATAACTTCTTGAATGTAGGAGTATATTTATTATTATTGATGCTCTAGGGTTATTTATGTTTATTGTGTCCATGTGGAGGAAATTCTGGCTTTGTTATTGTACATTACTTCTAAACTAATGCCAGTTACTTGTGCGTTGGCAGCTTCTCACTGGCTGGGTGTGTATCCGTCGATCTGTGAGACAAAGACGAGAACTTACTTCTCACAGTTTTGGAGAATGGCAAGTCCAAGATGAAGAAGCTGAGGTCTGCTATGTAGAGATGCTCCATTTTCTGGTTCATGGTGACAAATTCTGACGCCTTCGCACAGAAAGAGCAAGGCGGCTCTTTGGGAACTCTTTGACATCAGGGTATTAGCTCTATTTCTGAGGGTCCTCTGTCCTTTCATCTGTCTAAGGCTGGACCTTTCAGTATTTGTCACTAGGTTTTAACATATCAGTTTTTGAGACACACAAATACTCACACCACTTTCTTTTTTTTTCCTTGTCACTGGAAGAGTTGCTTTTAAATTGTTTACCTGCACCAATCATTTACTAAAGCCTACCACATCCAAAATATTTAGAAGAACGCATCTATAGTTCACAGTGGTCATCTTATTTTAATGTCATCACCTGGATATTTCAAGTAAGAGCTGAAGATAAAATTTATTTCCTTTTGCATTCTTTCTGGCAGATATTAATGGGCACACTGAGACGCACTAGACTCTTTCTACTTACCTACAGCTTGACACTACTCAACTTGCTCAGTTACATATTTGTCTTTAATCTCTTCACTTCCAGTCAACACAAGGTCTTTCTTTTCAAAGTCTCGTTTTTCTCATCTTCTATGATCTTAATTTCTCTTTTACCAAGAATAAAGTTGTATTTTAACATCTCTGGAAACCAATCCTCATAGCTTTAATGAAAACATACATAACTGTGTGATGTCAGCAGTAATTGGGAAAACTACTATAACTTTTCTCTTCTGTCTGGCACAAGATCAGCTAGCTACATGTGGTCCACGTATAACAGGAACAAAATTATACCTATTATCTTCTTTGAGTAAACTGAGTATTTTCATGTCATGCCCCTAGAATTTGGGACTGGTGTCTAGAAGGGTAGTGTCAAGCCAGTTATATAGCCTAATCCCATAAGCATTAAATACTCATCACATGGACTGGCAACCTCCTAGCATTCTACTTAAATAACAGCCTGCATCTGAAAATGAAAAACTTTTTTATGCCAAGTGTTTTGATGATGTTATTTTGACATGAGTGACTATCTTGAATACAAACAGACTTTAGACATAATGAATTAATATGTGTTTCTCTGGAAGGGGTGTGGATCTAGATAAGATCTAGATAAGAACTGGGGCAAGTTTGAACATAGACAACAGCTCTGTGTTGAAAAGATTGAACTTGTACATTTTTGTGTAGTCTTTGGTCTGGTCCTTATGATGGTTAGATTCCTATCATGCTCTAAAGAGACACACAATTTTAAGGAGAGAAAATATGCATTTGTTGGTATCACTGAACAATACTTACTACTGAAAACTCCATTTTAGCTTTCCTTTTGTTTTAAGACAGGGTCTTACCCCATGGACCAGATTGGCCATAAACTCTCCAAAATCCTTTTGCCTTGCAATTAAAGACCTATGGTATTCTGCCTGGCTCTAGACAAGTGGCTCTCCACCTGTGGATCACAACCTCCTTGGAGGTCAACTGACATTTTCACAGGGGTCATATACCAGATATCCTGCATATCAAATATTTACATTATGATTCATAACAGTAGCAAAATTAGAGTTGTGAAGTAGCAACAAAATAATTTTATGGTTGGAAGTCACCCACAACATGAAAAAGAGTCAAAGCATTAGGGAGGTTGAGAACCACTGGTCTAGACAGTATTCTAATAATTAAGGTTTAGTATTGTTTGTGGTACAAGAGTAAAGAAGTTACAAAGCATGTTTTCTAAAGTCTGCTATAGCACTTTCTAGATACATGAGCATAACTATTATGAATTATAATTGTATAATAGCTCTACTTTAAGTCTTCTTGGGTTTAATACAAGCCTGTGATAGTGCAACTTCCATGCAATAGAAGAATACTTAGTTGTTGCTAGAATCTTTACTATCAATACCATATACCCTCATTTCTCTTGTAAAAGTAAGATATGAGCAATATTTCTGAATCTCCACTTTACTGACCTTTAAAGTCAGAGAATGTGTTGCTATGGAGAAGTGACCTAAGGTTGCAAAGTTTCAGTTGCAAGCCCTTTTCTCCCCACTGTGTGCTAGCAGCACCCTCTAGTTGCCAAACAGCCCTGGCATCCACAACTTACCTGTAGCTGAGAACCACAGAATAGAACTAATTTTCAAGAAAATGTTAATTTGATATGCAATAACATTTTGTGTTTCCTATGAATCGAAGAAGAAAAATATAATATTTTCTCTACTTAATGTGAATTTATAGTTCTCACATTTTAAAACATTACCTTATGTGATTATCATTAAAAATCCAGGAATATAGGGTTTTATGTTCATTTTCACAGATTAAAAAAACCCTGAGCATAAGAAAGGAAATTAATTTCGCAAAGATTACAAGGCTATAGTGATCTAAATATAGCTAAAGACCGATTTGCAAACAACATATACAATGCAAATTTAAGCTATGACTATATAAAGGTACCAATAAATATTGAGATTTTTATTCTGTATGTTATCTTTACTTTAAGAATATTAAAACACACCTTTAATCCCAGTACTCGGAAGGCAGAGGCAGTTGGATCTCTGTGAGTTCCAGGCCAGCCTGTTCTACAGAGTTGAGTTCCAGAACAGGCTCCAAAGCTACACAGAGAAACCCTGTCTCAAAAAACAACAAAAAAAGAATATTAATCCTAAGAATCTATTTATGAGGCATGAAACTTTCTAAAGTGGTTTCTGTATAAATTTTTTCTATCTAAAGTGTAGCATGAAACTTAGACAGTCTTATTAATAAAAACAAACCCAGGACCAGGTATTGGGGTGAAAGCTGGAAGATCAGAGAGACAGAACAGGCCACAGCCAACCTCACCTGGCCAACTTCTCAGTTGTCCTGTTTCCTCAGACTGGAAGCCTCTGAGTCCTCATCCAAATGGATCTCAGCTGAACTGCTGCTCAAAAGCCTAAAAGCTTAACCAGCCAAAAGCTTCTAGTTTCTGGTCTTCACGCTTTATATACCTTCCTGATTTCTACCATCACTTCCTGGGATTAAAGGCTCACTTCTTGCCTGGCTGTTTCCAGTGTATCCTTGAACTCACAGAGATCCAGGCAGATCTCTGCCTTTGGAATGCTAGGATTAAAGGCCTGTGTACCACCATTTTCTGGCCTCTATATCTAGTGGCTGTTCTGTTCTCTGACCCCACATAAGTTTATTAGGGTGCACAATATTTTGAGAAACACAATACCACCACAATAATATGTTTCTGTTAAGAGACCATATAATCAACCGGCTCCTATCCTTTAGATAACATAGAACAGCAAAGGTAAGAGCAAACAATATACAATTAAACATGCTGTGCATATACAGTAAAATACATTGTGTGGTAATGCACAGCTGTGAAGTGGATTGTGATAAATCCCATGGAAGTTTCCTTGAGCACATATCTCCCAGGTTGATGGCCATATGATGACTCTAAATATGACTAGACCCTATCCCCATTCAATACTATTATTCTACCGACACTTCACTACTCTCCTAAGAGTATGATGGGCTGTAAGAATGCCACATGCAGTTTTCATGTTCTGCTGTGCTGAATTCTGGGGTTATTTGGTTGCATATCACTGGGCAGCACAACACCGAGGATTGTTGGTCCACAAAAGGCTCTTTTCAAAGGCAAATGTCATAACAACATCATAACTGGATTCTACTGGGTATTTCCAGGTTGTGAGAGAACCTAGCCCTCATTAAGTTTTCTCTATCTAATAACATTACAAAAAGAAAAAAGTGTCCTTATTCACAACCAGGAGTGAAAGTCAGTGATGTAATAAATACTTCCAGTGTACACTAATTTCTAATTGACAAATAGTAACTGAACATGTTTAGGGAGCAGGGAGTATAATGTGACCATCCAATGCACTCTTAGTGTGACTATGGTTCTGACAACAATCAACTGAGTATTTCAAAATAGCCAGTAAAGAAGAATCTAAATGTTCCCTACCAAACAAAACAACAACAACAACAGCAACAACTCGGTTTTTTCAGCAACTCTGACCTGAACTTTCATGTGTTACATCATACTAATATCAACAGAAGCTGCTTCTCCCATCCAGCTGAGCGCCTTGTGTCCGTTTACCATGCTATCTATCTCCATCCTCCTTTCCATACCATCCCAGGCTGTGGAAACCATTTCTCTATCTACTTCTTTGAGATGAAATTTTTAGCTCCCAAACATAAGTGAGAACATGTAGAATTTCTCTCCCTGTGCTTCACTTACATTTTCCATCCATATTGCTGCAAAATACAAAATTAACTCTGTTTTCACAGTTGGATAAATTCTGCTGTGTTTACATACCACATTTTCTTTATCATTTCACCAATGGAAAGCTGGAGTAACACAATATTGAAATACATCATAGCATCATGGTGTGTGCATTCCCTTTCACTCTCTTCAAATAAACCTTCAATACTTTGGCTTCTGCACTTAGGAATCCCCATTGCTGTTTATGTAGTGACAAAGACACTTAGCCATTATCATGCACACTGTTCTGTTGTGCTTGGCAAACTTTTTCCCAATCATGACCTTCTAGTAAGTTAGATGAAAACTTTCCTCTTCCTCGGCCCTGGTATGATTGTTTTTCAATTTTAAAAATTATGAAGAAAAAATGCACCTCCATGCTCTGAATGGATCACAATGCTGTAAGGCAGGTCCCTGTGGAATTTCGTTGACTTTTTATTGAAACTGTGTATACCGTGCCTCTTGTGATTTCCAAGATGCTAAATACACATTCCATGGTTCCCTCCTTTCTCATGAAAATGTTCTTAATATGAAGAGAAAACATCTTCCTAACATCTTATGTCCTCTCTTTTCCCAAGTTTACACATAAACTCTCCTATTTCGAGGCCATAAATTCCTAGGTTGTCCTTGCTCCAAATGGAAGTTTTCATGAACTTAAAAACTTTTGTAAAGATGCAGTGTAGTTGTGATCATATTAACTGTAATTTCATCATTACTGCCTACGGCCCTTTAAGTCCACTGTATGCACCCCGTGAAGAGTGGTAAGAGTATCATATTCGGCAGTCGCAAGGAAGAAGCTGCATGCCAACAGGCTGGTCAGGGTAGTTACCTTGAGTTGTCTGTAAACCAAGGGATGAAAATGAGACCTTAAGAGGCATTTCTGGACACTGGGAGCTGTGAAGCAATGGTGGATGGTCTTCCTTCTCCACGCTTGGGTCTGCCATTTTTTCTATTTTGCCCCCTCCTCACCACCATGAGTAAATCCTATTTATAACTGGACACCCTTGGCTAACTTTACTTTGCCAGTTCATACATTTGTAGCACAGAATAAAACTGTACTTTCTTCATAAATTAAAGTACATTTATAAAATTACGTGTAAAAGCTACTTGGGAGTTAAAAATTACATCCAGTATTTACCTCTACTAAGAGAAACAATTACACATGAAAAAATAACCATAATTCAGGATGGCGAAAGATGAACTTGTGGCTACAGAAGGAGGAACAGGAGGCTGAGCACAGGCCAGCCAAATGGCTGATCGTAAATGGCCAACGGCAGAGTACTTTACCATTGGGGAGCTTCATGTCTCCTTCATTTATGAGGGAGCCTTTTCAACCTCATATTAAGTTATTAAGACTTCCACATGCAGTATGTAAGTTTTTTCATAAAAATGAGAAAGAAGAAAAAGAAAAAAAACTTTCAGATTATACTTTCATATTACAGTTGGTTTTCTTCAAGGTGTGAATGAGATTATATCCTTCTCTTGAGTGGCTGACAAGATATACCAAAGGGCTCCCTATTTGTTTATATTAAATGTCTAGCAAGTGAGAAGCACAAATAATCGATAATCCGGAGCAATATTTTAAGGATCAATGGATTTTAGAACAAAGTCATTCCTGCTACACACTTGCAAATACATGTTAACCCCTACCAGGGTGAAGACCACATCTTACGTGATGCTTTCTTATGACAGTGTGCTGACATCATACACACAAGGTGTGCTTTTGTTTGGTAGCTACATTGGCTTTTTGTTCTTTTGAAATACATTAGATATGTGAAGAAAAGTATTTTGTAATCATGTTCTAATTTTATTATATGGATACATAAAGTAGTTACTGCTTTAGTAAATTCCCACTTTACCCCAAATTATAAATTATAGATATGAATATTTTTATCTTCATATTTTTAAAGCTTGTGCTCTTTCCAATTGTTAGGTGTTTGGCGAAAGATAGGAATTTTTCTTTCTGCAATTATGATCATTGAAACTATAGATATTCACCAGAATCTCTGATCCCAGTAGGAGCCGACATTGTTCTGGTAATAGAACCTTGGCCAGTAGTATGGAGGTCATGTGGAGGTGAACAAAATATGAAGTATCAGGCTCCAATTCCTTTCAGAACTTTAAAGAGACTCCAGATTAATAAAATGGAGAGAGGGAGAGAGAGAGGGACAGTAAACCTGACTACAAAGACCTCTAGCCAGACAAGCCAATGGTGCATTCGTAACTGATGGTGGCTGACAGTGACGGGGAAGAAGGCTGAGGACTGGAAGCTTTGTCTTATCAGGAGAGGGAATAAATGAAAACATTTGGCAGGCAAATAACTAAAAACATGGGAATAAATACTTGGCCAAATGGATGAAAGTAAGAAAGCTCTATTATGCTCTTTGCGGATATGAAAACTCACCCTTTCCATGGTCAAATCCTGGCAGCCAGTGAGATAATGAAAAGGAAGTGAAGGAGCTAAATTCAGCAACTCAATGGCTGTTCTCAGAAAGTGGAAGGCAGGAAATTCCAGCGCAGATCTACTTAATACTGGCCAGAAAAATATGAAACAAAGACTTTACGGAAGGTGAAAATGGACTAAAAGTTGAAGGATAATTGCTGACTGATGATGCTCTAACATGTAACCATGCTAGGACAACATGGAAGTTTTTCTTTTGATTGCATGTGGTTGTTTATGTGTGCGCATGCACATGTCACATGTGTGCACATGTCACATGTGTGCAGGTGAGAGGACCACCTGCTGCAGACGGCTACCTCCTCCCCCACCCTTTGGACCGCAGAGATTGCGTCACTAGGCCTGATGGCAAATGCCTTGCCCACTGAGCCACCCCACCACTCACCCTGCATAGCAGGGAAAGGAAGTAGAGTTGTTGGATCTTTACAGAAATGAGGAGACTCGTGATTTGAGAAAGTGACAACTACCTAGAGTAATGTTGCTAATGAAAGGGTCCAGTCTGGCCACAGCTGCTGTCAGGCTAGAGTCCCATCAGCCCTCAATGTCCCTCTCTTGACACGCTGGGCTATACACCTTTCCTCCGACTGGGACAAGGGCATGCAACCAGATCACGCTTTTTTTTTTTTTTTTTTTTTTTTTTTTTTTTTTTTTTTTTATCAGACTGACCTTTCCTCTAAGACCTGGACATTTTCTGTGCAATGTTTTGTTTAACTTTTAGGTCTGCACCAACTCTAAATCAGGGTTTCCTTACCAGTGATCAAACTCCTGAGAAACGCTCAAAGGAAGGAGACTAGGGGGAGCTCTGGAATCAAAGGCTTCTGTATCTAGGGCAGAGGCACACTTAATTATCAGCAGTGTGAAATTTCCTGCACCCAACATTGTCTAAGTTTTGGACACTAAAACTGAAAAACAATGTGCTTCTTTTGTTTCTGTGTAGATTTGTACTTGGCAAAGTGGTTACGTTCTAGAAAACAGAAGGCAGTGTGTGACTGAAGTAAGCATATTTGCATTTATTTCTACAGTTCACTCAATCATGCCCCTGCCCATGTCAGTTGTTGGAGCTGCTCACAGGCAATTCTATTAGAAATGAAATATTGTCAGAGGGGGTTCTCAAAAAGTGCTTTATCTTCATTATATTGAAAATTCGATTCCAAATGAAATCTTTGGGGAAATCTTTTTACTGAAACAGTTTTCTTTCAAACGCAGGGAAGTTTTCCTGCCAAAACCTCATTTCTCTCTTTCTTTTTGGCTAAAGGCAACCTTCTGCAGGCTTCGATTCTCCCCACCCCTTGGTGGTGCTCACCACGATGACTCTCAGAAGGACAAGGTAGAGGGGCTTTGCCCTAATCCATATCTGAATGAGCTGGCCTGGGAGGAGGAGGAGGGGCCTTCACGAGCATTCCATTAAACTGTTCTTAAAGCCCTCACTGAGTTTAGAGCCTTAAGAGACTCGTGGCGGCGGCGTCTCCCCACCAGGCCAACATTCCACTTTTTAGTCAACCTCCAGGAACACAGTTGGGAACACAGAGGATCCTCTCAGATTAGTTCCAGAGGCCTGGCCTCCAGGGGCTTTCACCTTGAGTCTCTTTATTGCTTAGCTCGTACTGCCGAAGCTGATGTCTCTACACAAATTGGAGCAATTTCATGTGTAACATTTCTTTTGTCACTTCATACGGTTATTGAAAGAGCAGAGAGAAGTAAAGCAGGTGAGATCAGACAAACTGTGATGAAATTGAATCTGGCACAAAATAACATGACCCCTCCCACACACACCAGGAGAGAATGGAAAGTCACCTGCTAAATGGAGAAGGGCAGGAAGGTATATATGCAGGTCTGAACCTTAGCGTGAAATTCAAAATATTTGCTTGATATGCGGAACCTCATTTTTATGATTATTATGAAAGCCATCTTATCAAAGATGTATGAAAATGGCTAACACACAACAAGTCGGTGGAAACATGGCGTATTCTTGGTCATGCTGCCACACGCGTGAAGAGAAGTCTGACAGTAGAGTGGCTGATCTGGTCATTTTCCTTGATTACAGATACTGGTTTGTGGGGGTGTGGTGGACCTATAAGGCAACAACAGCCTTTCTGAAAACAAACTGTTGTCAAATCTCTGCGACATTGCATGTTCAATAGTCTTATATCAGGCCTTGCTTTTCCTTTTACTAACGCCAATAATACATTCAAATAACAGGGCTTTGGAAAAAGAACATTTTTATTTTCTAACTTTGGGATTTTTTAATTCTGTCCCAGCAGAGAACAGAATATATTGTTCACCGACTCACAGAGGGAAACACATACACATTATGTACACATGTGTGTGTAGGGCATCTGATCTGTCGTGGTATTGGAGCACTGGGAATTATACACTTGTGGGGAATCTCTGCCGGTTTTTATTAGATGATCATGATTAATGTCACAGAACTTAAGCAATCTTTGAAAAGAAGTCAGAATGTGCCACAAAAATTCACTTGATTGTGCCAGTGGGAATATTTCCTAACATAGTCCCAAACTTCAAAAACAGAATAAGCATGTGAACCAAGTGAGGGCGGACCCATCTATTTCTTCCCAAGTACATTTATTTAATTTATTCAACAGAAAAGTGTTGGGAAAGCTGTGGTTCTCATTAACATGAGAAAAGAGTGTCTGGAGGTGTCTATGCACTGGCCCATCCACATGCTGATCTTCCCAGGCAGGGTGGTATTCCTGTTTCCTATGGCTTCATATCACCAGTCATCTGTAGTGCAGATTGTAACTTCAAGATGTTATCTCTTGGCTGCTCAGTTAAACAGTCCATTATGTTTTTATGGTGGGCAGTTCTGAATCCTCAGAGGATTAGAAGATACTGGCTGGAGTTTGTGGCTCCCTGCTGGACTATCAAGGGGTCCATGGAATCTTGTCCGGACTATGTCTCTAAGCAAACGCCTCTCTCATAATGGTATTCTCACCCTGCCTTCTTGGCCATGGACTTCAAACACTGAGGGGCCAGAAAGGCAATACTCTTTAATATAACAGAGCTAGCCAAGTGGGGACAGACAGGGCAAAGGTAAGGCATCTTGAGGTTGGCATTTGTGTGTTTAGCCACATGGGGTGATTGGGGTCATCTGGTCCTCAGTTAGCTAATGTGCTTCCAGTCTACACTATCCCAGGATTCCACACCACCCCAGGATTACACACCATCCCAGGATTCCACACCACCCCAGGATTACACACCATCCCAGGATTACACACCATCCCAGGATTACACACCATCCCAGGATTACACACCATCCCAGGATTCCACACCACCCCAGGATTACACACCATCCCAGGATTACACACCATCCCAGGATTCCACACCACCCCAGGATTACACACCACCCTAGGATTACACACCATCCCAGGATTCCATAGCACCCCAGGATTCCACACCATCCCAGGATTACACACCACCCTAGAATTCCACACCACCCCAGGATTCCATAGCACCCCAGGATTCCACACCATCCCAGGATTCCACACCATCCCAGGATTCCATACCACCCCAGGATTCTACACCACCCCAGGATTCCACACCATCCCAGGATTACACACCATCCCAGGATCAAGAACACTTCTTGCTGACCGGAGCAAGCTCTCCCAATCAGAGTGATGCATATTTTGTTAGTTTACATTTGATCTCTAAATGTAGAAAGGGTATATAGGTAATTATATATAGAGAAAGAGTGTGACAGAGAGAGGGGGGGAGGGAGGGAGGGAGGGAGGGAGGGAGGGAGGGAAGGAGGGAGGGAGGGAGGCAGAGAGGAGTTGGGAAATTGGGTCTGAACTTGAAAGTAAGATACTCAAAGCAACTTACTATAACCTTCTGTTTATAACGCTTTGTACAGAAGAAATCTCTCTGGAAAACTTTGCAGATGAAATTTTTTATTTTTTGAGCAGTTTATTTGTTAGTTTGAGAAATACTGAGAGTCATGGACAAAAGAATGGCTTTCTCTCATTTTCAGGTCGTTGTGTGTGTACTGTATACTCTTTCAAAGAACATCTCAGTTCAAAGAGTATATGTTTTCAAACTTTGAAGTTTGGAAATACAAACTAGAAGTTTGATTTTTCTTTTTTGTTAACATTTTCATGCCTAAGATAAGGTTAGCTCTTATGTTTCAGGTCATGAAAAATGCATTGTTAAAATTAGTTATCATTAATGTGGATACCTGTCTTATCCACACAGCATGTAAAAGAACAAGCTACATCAAATTATTAATGGCTTACACCATGATAAATTACCCCACTGAATTCATGCCATGTATTCTGTAACCAAGGAAGTCATTATAGTTTCCAAAGGAATAATTAAAACATTATTAATTTTAATTTGGCGAAATATAAAGCTTAAACTTTGTATCTACCAGATTTTATGAAAGAATTTGAAGTTTGGTGCTGGTGAGATGACTCAGAGGCTAAAGGCACTGACCTGAGACCTGAGCTGGATCCATAGGAACCACATGGTGAAAAGAGAGAATGAATTCTATGTACATTCAATGAATGTACAGCAACCTCTACACTATCAGATTCGTGAGTCTCAGTACAAGTAATGGAAAAGAGTGACACAGAGTGCACATTCAAATTAGGGGAGAGTAGGTGACTTTCACAGGAACTGGTGCTGGTAGGAACTGGAACCCCTGGTTCACGCAGTGGAACCTATAGCTCTTTGCTTGCTTTAGTTCAGTCTAAGCTCTGCACAGGGCACGGGAAGGGTCCTCTATTGATGGGACATCCAATTAGCATTTTGATTGTGAGGGAGAAAAATCTCTATCTCTTCCAAAAGTTATGTTTTCAATCAGTGAAACCATAGCAAATATATTCTGAGATTAAAACATGTTTTTTCATTAATAACCATTTACTTTGTGGGAATTCCAAGCCCAAAGCCATACTTCGGAAACTTTCCCCACAAAATAACTTACTAACACATCAATCTTCATATTTCTTGGAATGATGATCTTTTTTTAATTAAAATTAATTTTATCAGCTTCATAAAGACCAAAATTATACATATTGGGGGTACCGTGTGCTATTTAAATATATGTATACATTCTGCAATGTTTATAGTAGGTCAACTCTATCTCCGCAAACACTGAAATGTTTCAAAATCCTTTCATCTCACTCTGAACCCCACGCTCATGGTTCTTGCCTGTGGTCTCCTTGCTGTGCATGACCACATTAGAACTTCTTGCACCATCTACGATCAGTTGGTCTTTCTCCATTCCCACACCCTTCCTATCGACACCAGCTTCTAGTCCCCTGAATTCTACTCTTAACCTCACAAGTGCAACTGTTTAGACTCAATGTGTAAATGAAGTCACATAGTAGTTGTCTTTTGTGCCTGTTTATTTCACTTAACATGATCTACATTTCTACTTCTCTCTCTCTCTCTCTCTCTCTCTCTCTCTCTCTCTCTCTCTCTTTCTCTCTTTCTCTCTTTGAGACCGAGTTTCTCTGTGTAGCTTTGCGCCTTTCCTGGAACTTGCTTTGTAGACTAGGCTGGCCTCAAACTCACAGAGATCTGCCTGCCTCTGCCTCCCGAGTGCTGGGATTAAAGGTGTGCGCCACCATCCCCCGGCCATATTTTACTCTCTTTTATCCTTCAAGTGTTGAGAATCTGAATTGCAGTGTAAGGTCATTGAGAAGGCATGGATGGATTGGTAGGTAGAAACAGACACACATGCACATGTACACGCATAGAAGTACACAGCCACTCTCTTAGTGAGAATGTGCCTCTCTCAACATTTTTTATAATAGCTCAATCTGTTTTCTTGTCGAGAAGCTTCCTAAAAAAAAAAATACACCTTTTTACAATGTTTCACATGCCTAAAACATTATTCACACAGTTCGCTTATTATTCTTACTGAACATACTATGTGCTTGCAGAATCGGTTTGTTCTTGTGAAAAGTACCACTTTTTTTAAAGTTCTACTCAAGCGACCTTGTTGATGATGTCTTCCCCAACCAGGAAAACTGACAGGCTTTTTGTTACAATTGGGTGCATGTTTCTGTTAATGGGTTATGTGCTTTTCATGTGCTGAAGAACCAACAAATGCTTTAAGTGAAATTAAGAACTAGTCTCACTGAGAAATGTCTAAAGCAGCACACTGTAAGAACAATAGCTGTGTAGTGATGCATGCTCCAGAGGGGCAGTTCCCTTAGCAGCATGCACCAGGCAAGCTTTACTAGTCCCTGTGTGTATGTGACTATTTTCTATTCTCCTTCTTTGTTTCTGGAAACACTGATTAGGCAAAGCAGTAACTGGAAAGGTGGGCATGGGCTTTTGAAACCACTGCACAGAGCATGTGCCTTGTGTACAGGCCCTTTGCTAAAATCAAGGAAACAATGCTTTAAAACCAAAAATTTTACCAGGCCAAATGGATAAGGAATTGTTCTTTTTAACCAATTTTAGCATTTAATTATACCCATTGAACACATGTAACAACTAGCAAATAAAAATTGAAATGAGACTAATTATAAAAATACAGAGCATGATAGCCCTCCATTCACCCCCATTACACTGCCCAATCAGACAGCCTAACCAGACCCCTTTCTAGAACAGCATGGTAAAACTCAATTTGACTGTCAAATTTGATTATTTTATATTCTGCCAATGAGGGAGGCATTGAGCAATTAAAGGGCAGCAGCTATATTTTGTGGCCCCAAACAATTTGTTGGTGAGGTATCCATAGACTTTAGGAATCGTGTTATGAACACATTCTCTTCCAACTATATACTAATACAAAGGGAAAGGGTGACATCCTAGCAAAACACAGGTTTCCTCTGATCCTCGATTATTATTCAATAAGTCATCATTTGGGAGGCATTCTTGCCTTTTATCCAGTGACAACCGAATTCCCTTTATATCAGCATGTCATGTACATGACATATTTTCACATTTGTTTATCATACTGCTGTAAATAATAGGCAGGAAACTGCAACAAACCCATTTTAGAACTATTTGTTCAGGCAATGTTTTCCCACAATTAACTTTGATGGAAAATGTTAGTAGAAACATGATTTAAAAATTACAAAATGGCTAAAGGTCATGATTTTAAATTTGAGGAATTTAAAATTTTTAGATTGATGAGCATCTGGTAGTCGAACTGAATGAATGAAGTCTTTAGAATGTTACTGTCTCTAGAGATAACTCAAAACTGTTCTTTTTCCTTCTTTTGTCCTGGGAACTGAGGATGAATTTTCAGGATTAGATGGATTAGAGTTTAACTCTCTTTCCTTTTCATTTTTCTGTTGATTCATAGAGAAAGTCTCAATAACAGAGCTTGCAGTCTTACAGAGCTGGGCTGAGCCCATGCTCTCCTTTCTCCTATAAGCCTTGGGAGTGGCATGTGAGGCCTATTCACCATCATTAACAGAATGGTTCTCATATAGGAAGATTTTTATACCTAAAAGCAAAACCTTAAGACACACTGGGAAGTGATTCTGTCTGCCTCAGGAGTTTATTGTACTTGGTCTGATTCATGAGGGAGACAAAAGAAAGCCATGAAGGGCGTCTGGGCAGTTTTAGCAGCACAAGTGAAATACAACACCCAACAGGATGTCTCTTCTCCCTTTGAACTTGAGGCTTCCCGTAGACCAATGCTACTGACTCTATGTTAGTTATGTGGTGCCTGCCATCCAGGGTACTTAGTGAAGATAAGCTCCTACCTTGTGCTTTTAAGGGTGTTGGAGAACGAATCCTGCCTGACCTGACTGAGTGCTTTATCAAAGTCATTGTAAACCTTGGGGAAATAGACACATTTTGCTTGGGTCTCAAAGCAGTTTGTCCTTTTTTTTTTTTCCTATGATTGAATGTCAATAAATCTTCATCCCAGAAAACAGAGATTTTATCCATCTATATGTCAAGGCTAATTGGGATTTTAGGAATCATATTACAAATGAATTCTTAAATTAGGGTTTACAAATGCACCCCCATTTGTTCATTTATACTGGAAAAAATATATGTAAACTAAACTTTAAATTTAAACATTAAAAATAATAATGGAGGACCTCAGATGGGATACAAACTCTTACTGTCCAGCCTCCAGGGGAAAGCAGACCCAGAGGTCCTACTGGAATAGAGGGAATGTGCTGATATTAAATTTGAATGTCAATTAGTTGTAGCTCATCAAAAATGTGTCACTTTATGAAGCGATGAGACTCACTGAGATAGCTAACATCTTTCAATCTTCATCACGGCCCCTATCTCTCTAGTGTCTGTGCTAGAATAGTTATCCCAGGAACTACACCCCACTGATCCCACAACTTGTCATTTCTCAGATACTCTTCACTTCCTCCTTTGCTTTAGTCAAGTTAAAACTCATGCTTCTTCACATAAGTGGCTCCTCTTTTGGGCTTTCTTGTTCCTCGTTGTATCCAACTCTATCTAGTAGGCACCTAGCCCCTTTGCTGAATGCAGCTGTGGTAATTACATCACCATTCTGACTATACTGTTAGGTGATGTTCATGAAATTTACATTGGCCCTTAAAATTGTTCCAAAACATTTTTCTCTAGTAGATTCCCATCTCTAAACTCCTGAATAATTATGAATATTTTCCCTTTTCAAAACTTCAAAATTTTCTCTCCACTTTAATTCACAATGATCACTTCCTTATTTACTGAGGAAAAACCTAATCAGAAACATATTCCATCCTTTGTCAATCACTGTGTCCACCATAGACAGGCTGCCATCAGGACCAAGTGCTCTGCATTTCCCACTGTTAGTATAAAGTCGTCCATATCCATGGCCAAATTTCCCATCTTTAAGAGTAGCTCTTGTGACCTTCACATGTTCAAGGTCAATTCTATAGCCATTTTCTTCTGTTCTCACAGCATCATCAGTTTTCCTTTTATAGTAAGTCGCTGCAAGCATTCTGTAAATATGTTGCTATTTAACTAACATTACTTTTTAAAACACTCATTGGCCCATTCAACTCCCTCTGCTCATTGCTCCATGTATCTGCTCCCTCTAGAGCAAAATTCCTCAGAACAATCCAGTTGTGCAGTCTACTTTTCTACAATCCCTTGTAACTAGGCTTTCCCCACCAAACAGCATACTATTGTGGTCAGCAGTGGCTTTCCTGTTAGGAAGTTTAATGATCCATCAACAACTTTTGACAGAACTCCTTTACACAAATCCTGCTTCTGCTGGGTGGCCAGAGAGTGCAGGCAGGGTAGTGAGCCCCAGTGCTCTGTGTGGCTCCTCCTCAGAGCTTTGTTGTTAATGTAGGACTTCCTGAAGCTCCCACCCCTAAGTCTCATCTTAGCCTTCACTTGGCCCTGGATCATCTCAGCAGGGCTTAAAACTTTAAGCTTTTGGCTTCATGTCTATCCTGAACTCAAAATGTATCCAATTGCCTTCTTGATATATCCACTTGGATAGCCAAAGAACATCTTAGATTTGACATTTTCAAAGATCAACACTTGATCATCAGATTCAGTCTGATTCCACACTTCTTCCTGATTCAGTCAGCAGCAGCTCCTTCCTGAGCAGTACATGGCCCAGTCCTGAAGTGAGCATTTACTTTCTCCAAGCCCAATGGTGCTGGGTCAAGTTCCACTCAGCCACCTTTGTAACAACCCTAGATGTATCTCCCTCTCTCCATTCTCAACCCTTTCCTCTGTCACTCCACCTCACGCTTGCTCCTGGAGCCGCCAGTCATGGTTGGTCTCAGGCTCTCTGCTCTTGCCTTGCCCTAAATCTAGAAACAATCTTTTCTGTGATGGTTCCAGCTTCTTGTCTCATCATCTTCAGCTTTGCATGCAAATGTCATCTGTGAATGAAGCAATCTCTGACCACCCCTTATAAAATCATGAATCTAACTTCTGTAATATAAGCTGGCCCTATTCTTACTTTAGTCTTTATTAACAGAACAACTTTTATTGAACTCCTTTTGTTCATTCTGTTTAGGATTTAATCATTAGACTTCTCCAAAAGAACTCTCTTCAATGATGCAAACTGTTCTGCATCTGTGATTTCCAATATGGTAACAGATACATGGCTATCAAGCATCTGTAATAATTTAAATTTTAATTTAAATGTGTACATGTGGCCAATATAAGTTTCATTCAAGCATACCTTTTTAATGTTTATATTTTCAGACCAATGTAACTCTGCATCTAGCAGTTCTTCAGGCATGCAGGAGATGCCCACTGCATATCTGTGGAAGGACTTACTCATTTGCTTGTTTTTCTGGTTTGATTCACTCAAACATCATCACAAACAGTGGTATTTAGATGAAAAGGAAGTCCAGTTTGCAATTAACTCCTCATCCTAAATCCCATTACACAAAGGCCAACTGCAAAGCTATACAAGTTGTGCCTCTGAAGTGAGAGGTTATTAGTCCATGTTTACAGTTTGCAGCTTTTCCTCTGCTTCCTCCCACCTTCACTATCACAGTGAAAAGAAAGGCGGAATACAGAGGCCTGGCACTGGAGACGGAAGTGTGCGAGTGTCTTCTGTCACTACCCCAATCACGTACGTAACAAAGCAATAATTTTATTGTTGTTTCCATCTGTTTGCCCAGAGTCACTACCCCAATCACACAGGTAACAAAACAATAATGTTGTTTTAATCTTTTTACCCACTTGAAACTCTGTGTTGGCATTCAACACTCATCTTCAGAAAAAAAAAGAATGGGGAGCAGATATGAGGAGCACTAAGTGCAGTCTGGAGACAGGAGAATAGCAATGTGTTTAAAATCAACAGGGCAGTCTGACGTGAACAAGCTTCTTAACCTCACTCATCTGATGAGCCCTATTCATGTGAAGAGAAGATATGAACAGCAGGGAAGTCGCTCTGGACTGGAATCCCCATCTGTCTGTTAAGATGAAAGTCTCTTCAACTATCCTGGGCAGCTCTTAATAGTCCTGTGTAGGCAATTCAAAATCTGATGACCTCTCCTCAGTCTTCTAAACCTTCTGAATCAACACCCTGTCCCCAGACATAGGCCTTAAGTGGATGACATCACATGGTAAGTAAACACTTGACCACTAAGCTAACCTCCAGCTTTCTTGTTACTTTTTAAAATTTTGAAACAGTCTCTAGTTGTTGACTTTGAACTCACTTGGTGGTGAAAGCAGCCTTGGGATTTGTAGTTCCTATGTCTCAGCCTCCAGAGTAACTATTTACAGGCCTACATCACTAAGTCTGATGTGGATTTCTGTCTGTGCTATCTATCATTCTCCTTCCCCATGCTATGTGCCTCTTTATTAGCTTTTAATAAGTCACCGAGAGAGAGAAGATGCTAAGAGCAAATTGGTGCTCAGGGCCTAGGTTCTTCTAGAGGGGGGATTTATGCTCTCTAAATACAAGATGTCACTCTGGGACAGAGGAATATCAGTGGAAATATGAGAGAGAGAGAGAGAGAGAGAGAGAGAGAGAGAGAGAGAGAGAGAGAGAGAGAGAGAGAGAGAGGAAAATGCTGGCTCTCCCTGTTTGTAAGGTCTACTTTGTCATATGAACATAAATAAAAAGAGATTCTACTTAAAGTTCCTAGCTGCTCATACCTCTGGCTGTGTCTGATCATTTTATACTTTTGTTTCTTCCTTTGTAAATGGGGATCATAGTAAAACTGCTGATCTGATGGCCTTGTTAAAAAGAGGTGAATTGAGGAGTGAGTTGAGTTTACTCTGGATTAGAAGCCTTTATTATCAGTCCTAGTGTCCCCTGCTACTCTAGAGAGGGAATTTCTCCATGCTGTATTAACCGACCAAACACTTCTTTCCCTTTGAAGATGACCAAATGGGTTCTTCAAGTAGGTAGTTACTTAATGTCTCAAGAAAACTGAAAAGAACACCATCTACTATTTCTTAGTCCTTAACACCATAGGGCATGCTCATCTAATTTCTTTCATTTTTACTTTCTTTTTGTTTTCTGAGACTGGGTTTTATTGTGTATCCCTGGATTATCTGAACTGGCTACACCATGCAGGCAGCCTGGCCTTGAACTTGCTGTGATCTGCCTCTCCTTGCCCAGGCTTACAGGCAAGGTTGTGGGACAGTGGGATGCTCCTTCTCTCTGAATGTTTTCCACACTTCCTGGGATTGAAATGGGTAATTCAACCTGGGGGAATTGAAGTAGGATTACAGATTTGGACGAAAGCAGAGTTACTGTTCTTATCTTCTCTTCACCTCATAGGGGTCATCAAACAGATCCCTGGAAGAACCCACATACCCCAGAGGCAGCAATCCCACCTCCCAGGACCCTCCATGTTGTAACAGCACCAGAGTCTGTCTGACATGCAGGTATCTCTAGGACCAGACTAGACAAATAGATGTAGCTTGTGGAGTTTTCCATTTCCAGGGGATGAATGTTCAAAACATTTGGTGATCGATTCTGATGGCCTGAAAAGTTGGTTGAAATTGCCTTTCTACTTGCCAAATACCTGAGAGCACCCCTGGAGGCAGGGACAGTGTGAGTTGGACCAGAACCACTGGAAGGAAGAGCAGCCAGACTCCCCAGCATCCTTAGGCCATTACACTGGCTTGGCGCTGACTCTCTGTGAAGTCTGGTGCTCAGTGACTTACTCAAGTGCCTGCAGTCGTGTCTTTCCCTAATTGCTGAGCTCATTTTGCACCCTAGTGCCAAATAGTCCCCCAGAGACTACTGAGTAAAACAACAGGCAAAGTTCCAGTGACCATCACAGATCCTTAATGAAATGCAGCTTTTAAAAGTAGACGACCTTCCTGGAACGGCCCCAAAGAGCCGGACACTCCCGTTTCTGTAGGCACTTTGTGGGCCTGTCAGTAACTGAAATTAGCTTCATTTAATAAAAGATTCCTCTGCTGGCTACTTGGGCAATGAAGTGTGTTAGGAACTATCCTATGTGCCTCATTTAGATGATTACACCAGAGCAAAGAGGAGACTAATGTATATGACAGTGCTAGGGGGATATTTTAGACTAGAAATAACAGATGAGAAAGCTGCTTAGAGTAGATCCAGAAAACAGCAAACAAGTGAAAAGAGCTGACAACCTACTTTGAACCTGAGATAAGAGACTCAAAAAGGCCCACTGGATGTTACAGAGCACAAGTATGTGCTACAAAAGGCAGATCAGAGAGACTCACTGAAATACCACAGGTCAGAGTGGGAAGGAGGTTGGCTAAACACAGTAAATCCTGCCAGGTTCCCAGGGTCTGACTGTGTGCTGCTGCCTGGTCTTGGCCTGTCTGTTATTGCCTCAGTCAGTCCTTCCATCTTTCTCCTTTCAACCTTCATTTAAAATTGTACCACAATTCTGCCAAAGAGAAATTTACATATGTATGCACATACAAATAAAATCTCCTTGAAAGACTCCTGTAAATGTCCTTACTTTAATAGATTCAGAAAACTGCTTTGGAAAAGGTCATGAATTACGTTGGCCATAGCGTAATCCCAGTCTCAGCGGCATGCTTCCTCTCTTTTATTCCTTATTTTTATCTCAAGCAGCTCCAAGAGGCTTGTTTCCCCTACAGGGAAACTTTGGCATGTCTGTAGCCATGTTTACCAAGTGAAGAAGTCTGCTGTATGTAGGGGCTATCACTAGGCCGTACTGTTTGTATATGCTTGTCCAGCTAGACTGATTCTCTCTTATGCAAAATTCTGAGAGAGCTATGCCATGGACAGACAAAGGTATCCAAACACTGCAAACTCAGGTCGTTAAGGCATCAGTCAACAGTTGTTAATTATTTCTGATTTCCCCTATAAGTTATTTTGAAGAGTTTAAAAATTTGATAACTAGGACATGAGAAGTTGCTTACTGGCAGGACCCTTGCTCAGCATGTCCAGTCACTGGCATCTAACAGGTTGGTTTCAATACACAAATGTGTTCAGCATGATAGCACAGTCTCTAATTGCAGCTACGTACATGGCTGAGGCAGTAAAACCATGAGGTTGAATCCCATTGGGCTACATAGTGAGTTCAAGACCAACTTGACCAACTTAGCAAATATATCTCTCAAAAGAAGGGCTCTTGTTAAAATCTGAAATTAGGGCTACATGACAGAACATTTGCTTAGCTTCTAAAACACTGGGTTCTCTTCCCAGCACAGTAAAAACAAACCAAAACAACACAACACACAGGCATAGACTTAGATGACTCTGTTGTGATGCAGGCTGCTATGCCTGTGTTACACTTGTTATGACCCAGATCCAAAGCACTCTTGAGGCAGATGAAAGTGTCCAGACTGTTTAATATTGGCTAATGTTTGTTGAGTGCTTGCTAAATGGCACCTTTCCAGACTGACACATCTCAATGAGATGTCTTATCTAATCTCCATAAATCTCTGCAATAGATAGTTTTATTTGTATGTGAGGAAATTCAAGTGACTCAGGCTCACTAAAAGGTAAAGCACTTTGTGTAAGCTCACACAATTGGAAAGCCATCAGAAACAAGTCCTAGAAAAATGACTCAGTGGAGCCTGCTTTAAGAAATTAATTAGTTTAAGGCCAACCTGGTCTACATAGGGAATTCTAGACCATCCAGAACTACACAGTGAGACCCTGTCTAAAAAAAAATATTAGTAATGCATCTCAGCTAAGAAGAAAGTCAGGAAAAAGGGCTCTAGATTTGGAAGAGCTCCCTGGGTAGACGCAATGTAAACCTGCTCTTCTGTGGCATAGCAAACGTTGCCATCCTAATGAAGGGAGAGCAGAAGAGGCAGCCTGGGGTGGACTGAGGAGGGAGGTTTGATGTGGTAAGAAGTGTGCAGTGCATGTTGTTGCAGGAAAAGAATATGAAGCTGTGTGTTGAGGGGGTGTGCTCAGTCCTGGGTCATCAGTGGACAATAGCACAGCTTTGAAAACAAGTCCTGTTGAGAGCTTTTACCAAAGCAGAGTGAAGAGAAGTTTATCCTTTAGAGACCATATACATAGATTATACTAATCAATATGTCAAAATGCAAGCTTTGTAATAAAACACACATCACAGACTTCAGGATTCTTATCCTAAACATTTCCGTTTTACTTTCATTATTAAAATTATAGCTACTTTGCACAAACAATACCTTTATGCTAAGAAATCCCACACATTGAGAAGTGATACTGAGGGAAATAAGAATTTATATTCTGACTGAACCCATACAACTTCTGAGATGATCCAGTAATGAAGTCCTTGGAGGGGGAGTTTGAAAGATGGAATAAGCAATTATAAAGGAGGCCTTGGATTTTATGTCTGTATCCATTATTTCTCTAGGTACCTTTGAGAATGGATTTCACTGGTTCTAATAGAAATAAAGTGCATTAATACATAGGATTGAGTGACAGCTCTGATTTGTGGTACAACTTGTAAGTACTCAGCTTTCTTGGCTAGCTTGCACTGCTCTGTAATCTTACGTCTCTCTCTCGTGTGTGGAGGATCTCTCCTCGTGTCTGGGCTTTTGCTGATTCTTGAAGTGGGAGAAAAATCAATAAAGTGTTCATGGACTTCCACATTGACAGTATCAATTTTGGTGGAAGTAATGGTGAAAATTTTCTGGTAAGTTCTGCAAGCAAGAGGAAAGCCCCAGCAGGTAGCAGGCTGCTGTCCGAGTGGCCTCGGAAAAAGCCCAGACAGGACAACAGGACAGTCCCAGCGCACACGAGCTCTCCAGTTCCACACATGCTGACTGGCTAGCTTCACACAGCGCCTCACCAGTCCTCAGAGGTGGCTGTCCTCACTAAGATCATATCTAGGTTAGGTAATTGGAGACCTGGCACCTCCATTCTTGTCCCTTCCTCCTGTGTGCAGCCTTTGGAGCACATAGCAAACTGGAATAACCTGTGGAGCCCTCTGTGGAAGACGCAGTCAGCTGTGGAGCTGACATTTCTTCTGTTTTTTAGATTTCAGGATTCTCTTTTTCAGTGTGGTACTGGCATGCTTGGCTTCAGGCTTTTCTTCTTGTCTGATAGCTCAGTCCACTTAGTTGTCATCTTGAAAATGATAAAGAGCAATATCTTGCCTTTCTTGAGCAATGAAGACTATCTCATAACTTTTCATATTGTGTATTTAAGATGCACCCAGTTCTAAGTGCAGAGAAAGCTCATTTCTACAGAATTCTTTGTGCCAAGGTATCAAAAAAATCAAGTGCAGTGTACGGTATTCGACCCAGGAATGGTTTTGGGTTTTGTGAGCCAAAGAATATAGAAATGATTCTTGATTTGAAATTTGATGGAGAATCTTTGGACACAGTAGGTTAACCATCTAGCATTCTCAGAATCATGACAGCGGCCGGCATGAGAATTGCCACAGTTCCCAGTGATTTATTTGTGGCCACTGATCCCAGCATTAGAAGTGATGAACTGAAAATGTCTGTTGGGTAGACCTAGGGAGAGGAAGTTCCCCTCATTAAGAATAGTTACAATTAAGTGTTTCAAATGTTTATGGATATTTTCAAATACTGAAATTTCTTCAACATTTTGATAATGTAGTATTAGCTTTCATATAGGATTATAAAAGTACCTTGACACATGAATTCTGACCTTAACTTCTATGCATGGAAATAAAAGTATCCCAAAATTTAGTGTGCTTAAAATCATTCATCTCTTAGCATTCCAGGAGTGTCACATTTGAATTTTCACAAACCATTATCTCATAGATACTTAAAATGGCTATTTTGTATTAATTCTAGTTGAGAAAACAGAAATAAAAACACAGGAAAGTGAGTTTTTTAATCAATTAGACCCAACTGCAGATCATTCAACTCCAGACCTCATGTCCTTTCCTTCTATAAGGAGTCCATTGGTACTCAAAGCACATCCTCTGGTCCGAGAGCATCAGCAGTACCTGGGAACTTGGAAATTTTCCATTCCAAGTGAGAAATTCTGGGATAGGATAATAAACTGTCCATGGAAGTCAGATGCCTGATAGTTTGGGAACCTCTATATCAATTCATAGACGCTCTAGTCTATGAGACCATTGAGAAGAAAATGTCATTTGAGTGCAAGGAACCCATTCATTCCTGATAATTTCCTTGATTACTTATCAGCTGCACATGAGATGGTTGGTAATTCTTGGTCACATAGTTACAACTCACTTTCGTATTACTGACACCACCCTATGACATCACTTATAAAACTGCTAGACTGATTCTTTGGGTACTGACCCAGTTTGTGAAAGAAAACAGAAACAGTTATAATTCTTTGATATGGGTCTTGGATTGAAGATTTAGTTTCCAGTAGAATGTTGGGGGAGGGAGTTTTAGGGAAGTGATTGTATCATAAAAAATGACATAAGCAATTAATTAATTCATTGGTGAACTCAAAACTGAATGGATTATTGGGCATACAGATAATTAAGCCTGGCTGGAGAAGTGGAGCACTGAGAATGGTCTTGAGGGACATCTTTCTCCAGCACCTTTCTCCTGGTCTCTGAAGCAGGATGTACACAAGCGTTTGTGCTTTGCTGTGCCTCCACAACATTCTGTTTTTCCACATACCTGCAGCAACACTGCACATAAACATGAACTGAAATCTCAAAAACACCTCATTTTGTGGGTACTTGTCACAGTGATGGAGAAAGATTAACAGTGAAGCCAATCATTTTACTGATAGTAATCATCAAAAATAAAGAGCTACAGCCGTTTCTTATGGAACTTTTGAGAAAAGGAAGAAGAATATTTGTCTGAGCTAGTAGCAAACTCACAGTAAAACATATGTCAATATATTCCCTGGTAATATTATTACTTTCAATTTTCTTCAAAATTAAATGAATAGGAATCTGAAAAGGAAGTATAAAATTAAAATCTAAGCTATAGTTTTAGCATGGCTTTTGGCTGAGATTTTAAAAAGTATCTCAAAGAATAAAATATTGTACTGCATTTAATATAAGATACCATTGGTCATGACACAAAATAATCATGATCATTTTACATCCCATGCTAACAAAAATATGAATACATTGCTGGTCTGACACTGAATGCCACTAAATGTAAATGGTATCCCAATTTCAGACATGGTAAAGTATGAAAAAAGCACACATTAATATTAATGAAATATTATATACATTTGAATATAGATTGCAGTTGGCAAACTCCTTAGGGTGAACTCTGCTTATGCATTTTCATAAACAATGCTAATATAGCTTCAGTTACAGTAATTTTGGTCTTTAACATTAAGCAACATCATCCTAGGCTAAGGGTGGTTTTATGACATCAGTAACTAAACATCACAGGTAGAAAATATTCCTCTCTAGCCTGTTTTTTTAATTGTTATATAGTTAAGGGAACAGGCAATTGAGGAGAAGTAATGAAAAATAAGATGAAACACAGGGAATTCATTCACTTGATTAAATCTCTTGGTTGTCATAACAAAGTTATTCACAAATTTAAGATATGCTAGTTTTATGCTGATATTTTCCTTAATTAGCTACATTGTTTATTTACATTGGTTCTTCTTACATGTAAGTGGATTGTGCTGCATACATTTAAAATGTCTTATAATTCCACTTCCATGTCTTTGCAGGGGATTGTGCAGTTGTTTGAGAATTTAACACCAGGAGATGTCCCTGCACAAGTGTTGAACCCAAGCGCCGAAGTCTGACATCTTATTGCAGAAAACTCCATGTTAAGCAGAGAGTACTCCCTGCAGACTGGTATCTTAGCAAAGAAGCTTTTCTGATTTGGAGAATTTTATTCAGATAAGAAACCCATTGTTATGGAGATTTTATTTCATTTTCTATATTTTTACAATTCTGAATAAAGTTATAGATTGGAGATATTTTTAGTGCCCCTCTAAACCTGGGTGAAAAATACCTGAAGCTGGAAATAAAGAGATCAGGGTGTGTGCTGTTCTTCTTTGGCACCATTACTTTCACAAGGCACTCAACTTTTTAAAATTAGAAATGTAAATGACTGTTAAATTCTTGTTTAAAGATTACAGGAAAATAAAATCTAAGGCAATAAGAATAATAATAAGGGCATGCTTTAAACTTATCTTATCTAGTCATAAATGCCTACCAGGCATTTTGTTGTAGCATCAGTGATGACCACACTACTAAGATGAAATGGTTGTTCTTGCTTTAGTCATGAAATAATCTGTAAGAATTTGTGGTCATCTGAGTGCCCAGCGGCATTGACTTTGGGTTATTTTTTTCATTTCATTTTTTGGATAGTTTGTTGCTTGTCTATAGATGTATCATGGATTTGTTTTGATAACTGGAAACTACAATTCCACTGTCTTTATTTATCAGTCCTCACAATTTTCCTGCATTCCTTAGGATTTTATATACACAGAAGTATATTTTCTGCAAACAGAGAATTTATCTGTCTCCTTTCTCATACTTACGGCCAATGTTTCTTTTTCCTGTTTCCTGATTAGCCTCTCCAGTTCTAGGTTGAACATAAACGTCAAATGTGGCATCCTTGTGTTTTCTCCTGTCTTAAAGGGAAGGCCTTTAGTTTTTCACCATTGTATATGATTTTATCTGAGTTGCTGAGTTTGTTTTGTTTAGTTTTGTTTTTACCATAAAAGAAATGCATTTTTGGCATCTAGTGATCATATGGTTTTATCCTCTACTCTGCTGACATGGAGTATCACATTTATTTGACTGTACCGAACTACTTATGCATCTGTAGATAGATCCCACTTCACCATGATGTTTCACCATTTTAATATGCTGTTGACTTGAACTCCAAATTTTGACTTAGGCTTTTTTTCATGTTTCTTCACTGTGTTTAGATAGTTTGGTTGTTAAAATGCAGAACAGTAAAGAATTTGTTCTGTATCATATTAAAATCTCAAGAGTTAATTTTCTTTCTCAGTATAGCAAAACAAAATGCAAAGTATTTAAGTAGGCATGGACTAATGTATACTTACCACAAAGAAATAATTGTTTATTTTCTTTTAAAAGCATGATATCTGTCCAGTTGCCCCTAGATTTATTACAAAGCAGTCATACACACAGATAAGGAAATGTGAGATTCAGGCACTTCTCTTATTAAACCGACTTTAGTTTTGTTTGATTTTCTTTCTTTGACACAGTGTCTCATGTATCCAAGTCTGTCCTCTAACTCAGCACGTAACCTGGGGTGATCCTGCACTTCTGACCCTCTTCCCTCTACTCTGAGAGGTGGGTTCATAAGTATGGACTTCCATGCCTCAATTCTAAGGATTGAACCTAGGGTCTTGTGCATGTTAGGGAAGTACTCTAGCAAATGAGCTATAATCAGCAACTACAATGATTCACAATTGAACCAATAATCAACTACTATTTATCTAGAACCTTAAACTGCTTTCTGGGACTTCTTACCATTCTACTACATTGTTTATAGGAACTTACACAATCTACAAGGAAACTATAATATCTGTGCTGTGTATTTGGTCTTCCTATAGAGTACTTAAATGACAAGATTTAATTTAACTTTATGTTTAGAATGTTTGAAATGAGGTCAACAATAAAATTCAAGATTATGAACTTACAGCAGTAAGTTATTTATTCTTTTTAGATAATATTGCTCTTGATCCTCACTAAATTGTTTTTCTAGTTAAGAAACAACTTATCTGGACATAGTGGAATAGGATTATAATGACAGCTCATGTAGAAGGGTCACATATTTCAGTCCAGCATGGCACAAAGAGATACTATCACACTACACACACACACACACACACACACACACACACACACACACACACACATCCTCTGTAGTAATTATTCATGTTTAATTAAAGTTTAGTATTTACAGAACCAAATAATCATCTAGTCCTGTTTTTCTCAGTAAGGGTGAAAATGAATTTGTTGTACTAAGTAGAATCTCGCAGGTGCTAATAACTAGAGTAGGCATTTGTCCAGGGCTCAGAGTTACAAGGAAATCATAACTTCCTCCTTTAATTACTAGAGCGTTTATTTTTCAATACTTTTCACAAGAGAAACATTTAAAAGTCATAACTGTGAGGAATAATTTTAAAACTACATTTGTGTTAATTAAAATATTGTGAGAGATATATAGCTGTGGTTCAAAACAAAAAGGAAGTGGTAGTGATCAGAACAACAATGAAAACATAATAAATTCCTCCTTTACAGAGCAGAAAATATAGTAGATCTACACCATCAGCCTCACTCCTTTAAAAGCGAGTGTAGACAATGTGCCAGACACTGGGCTGGTTTCTGACAACACAGTGCAGAATCATACAAAGCAATCTTCTTCTCAAGATAGTTTGGTAGTGGGAAGCTTTGGAGAGTCAATGCTGATCCCTTTCCTCCAGGTTTTCTTGTTGCTGTGTTTGTTCTTACTTTTAAGACAGGTTCTCACTATGTAACTCTGGCTTATCTGAATTCACTATGTAGCCCAGGCTGGCCTCAAGCTCATCTGAGACCCTCCAGCCTCTGCTTCCAGAGTGCTGATATTTTAACTGCATGTACCACCCCTCCCAGCTTGTTTCCTTCAAATTTTACCCTAATATAAAGGAACACAACAGAAAAGTTTGGGGTCAGGTTAACCCTTCAGAAAATGTTGGTATTAACTGTTACAGACATTGTTCTCTTTACCCTTGTTGCCCAGGGGCTGATATTCTATCTTTAGAAGTCATGACAGGGATTTCTTAGTTACAGATAACTAATAAGACCCAACTGGTGGACAGACTTTTCTCAGAGACAAAAATGCACTTTCCTTTAGAAAAAAGGAAGAATCATACAATAAAGAAATCATATAAGTAAATGCAATCAAAATGAGAAGAAAATCAGAGATTTTAAAAATGGACAATTTAAGATAGATATAGGACCACTGGGGAGTAAGATGCAGTAAAAAGGGAGTCAGTTGTACCATAAGGTACTTATTCTGGCTCAGTCTGTTTTCAGCTCTGGATCTGTAAAATGCATAATGGAGGGCACTCTAACTTTGGCCATCCTCATGCATATTGGTACCAAGATACAATACACAGAGACATTATGGCAAGTGAGACAGCCAACACAGTCATCCCAAACAAATTTGTTTTCTTTGCACGTATTTGCTGTTTGGATTAGCACTCAACTTTTTTAGAGATTTATCCTTAAAGGGGCAACTAATAAGGAAATATTTGTTCTTCCTTATTGAACTGAAAATAATTCACAGTTATCTATGTGTCCATTTAAGCAGGTATTTGTCTAAAACCATACTTTCTCCCTATAATACTCACATTCCTAGTAGTAGGGAAGAGATTTACAAACAGGAGAAAAGTAACTCTCAATATGAGGAACAGTAGGAAAGCAATTATCTAAGATATGTTACATGATTTTTTCCTTTAAAAATTAAATAAATAAAAGTAATGCTACATTATCTGGGAAAAGTGTCTCTATCTCAGGAACTACAGATTTGTTATTAAAGTAAAACTTGTATATGGTTTTAAAATAATATACCTTTTATCAGACATGTCCATCATTTTTTCCAAAGGAAAAAGATTCTTATCTATATGGCATAAGCAATATGCCTATAAGAATTCACTAGAACACACCAAGGAAATCAGAGAACATGTACATCTATAATAGAAAGAAAAGCATGTTTGTTGTGCAAGTGAATTTGAACTAAAGAGCTTTTGTCTTCTGAGGTGATGATATCACAAAGCCAGAAACTCTGCGATGTAAAAAGTCAATTTTATTCTAGGACATGAATGGCACTGTTGCCATGCTAATCTTCCTAAACTATAATAGGAAGACAACTAGATACAAACCAGAATATTTAGGGAGGTAAATGGAAACTTTCAAGGTCACATTGGTTCTGGGCTTAGGGCAGAGCTTGCTTTTTAGGTTGGAACTTAATCTTGGCCTTGAATTTAAAGAAAAACAAACTTTCTAAATAAATATTTCTAAAACTCAATTAAAAACACTTTCAACTTTAGCACAAACAAAAGCCAACATTTATGTTGTAGTTTCATAGCTAAGACAAAAACGTGAAGAAAGAGGAGAGAAGAAAACAGCAGTTTAGGAATCCCCTTGATTGAAAATCACCTCTATGTTTTTACACTGAAATGTTTGTCATAGAACCAGACTTTCTTTTCTTAAAGTCAGACAGCTATTTAGATGTTTAAAATGAACAAAATCCATTGTTGTTTTGACTTGATCTTTCTTTTCCTTTCAAAAATATAAAATAAAGTACTGTAAAAAACTCAGTTGGATGTGCCAAGGAAGTAAATTTTCAGATGTCTGAAATGATAGTATCCTCAAATCGCTCTCAGATCAAATCATCCAATGTTTTACTTGGTGCAAGAATGAGTTTAGCCAAAATTGAAAAAGTTTAGTAGAACATTTGTTTTCACATAGTTTAGTTACAATTTTCTTTAGATTTGTACCCTATTTTCAACTTTTCCTTGGGACTCTCCACACTTCTGGCAAGGGGCACTGAGATCTCAATTTTAATCGGCTGTCTGTCAAATTGAAGAGAAATGCATCTGCCTAGAGCAAGCCAGTGGAAAGCCACTCAGGAGTCTCTAGAAAGGTGAGCAACAACCCCAGGTCCTACCCAGTTAGGGTGGTGATGTTTGTGGCCAAAGCAGCAACACCGTGAAGCCTCCCTGAGATGATGCATGTGGTTGTACAGAAGTGGGTGCTGGTGTTCATGTTATCACAGACAGCATTTGTGGGTGTTTGACCCCAATGTGACCTTCTGAATGCACATTCCAATTCTCTATTCTTTTGTATCTGATGACATAATTTTTTCCTTAGTGAAGAAAACTCCAGTACATAGATCATTCCATTTCAACTAAGAACAAATCCACAAACACTTCATTGTAATCCCAGTTATGAAATCTGTGACCTGTTCAGAACAGCTTCTCCCATACTCTGCATTCTAAGATCTTCTCTCCTCATTATGAATCTTCCTTATTTGTCCAAGAGTTGACCAAAGAGTAGTTATTAATACCTGATAACCCCCTATGTGGCAGCTTCTTTTAGGTAATACACACTAAAAGGAAGTACATGATCTCTTGAGTAGAAAAGGGTCCAGGAAGAGACAGATGTGCCAGGACTAGGGACTGATGAAGGGATAGCAGAACTATTTTAGAGTCAAATTTATTTGGGGATAGAAAGCAATAAATTATCTCCTATATAAATACAAATACATTAGTAGATTTGAAATACCAAAGATTTCATTCCTGTGCTTGATAAAACTGGGGTCTGAGGTCACCATATTAACAGCTCAGTACCCAGGATGAGCAGGATACTATAGGAAAGAAGCAGAAATTTAAGAAGTGGGGTCTAGTAGGAGGTTTTCCGGTCATTGAAGATGTGCTCTTGAAAAGAATTATACCATTCTAGTATTTTGTCTTCTCTTTTGTCCCCACCAATGAGATAAATAGTTGTACTCTGCCACTTACTTCTCACCATAATGTATGGCTTCATTATAGGTTCTCAAACAACAGACACACTGACCATAAACTCAAAAGCTGTTAGCACCAACAAACCTTCCCCATTGTATAAGTTCATCATCTCAGCGAATGTATTACAGCACCAGAAAGCTGACTGGAGCTACTGAAGGAAAAAGTGTTAGAACAGTGTTTCCTGTATCTATAACCAAAGGAGACCACATTACTATCATCTGTGATTCTACTTTTCAGTGTGACATTTGAGATTTGAAACTCACCTGTCCAAAATTTAACACAAAGACTAGTCCCTTCTACTTTTGAGAGATGGACATGTTGAACTCCACCTCTTGGCAAGAAGAAAGACTCAAAAGACCAGGGTTGCCCGACTCCTGAAGGAGCTGTGTGGATTTCTGTATTCCCAGATTTCTGTATTTCTCTCTACATGTTTTGTATCATTTGGATTTTTCTTTATCTGGGGGTAAAACTTTACTTTTCTTTATTTAAAGTAAACTAGTCACCAGCCTTGACTCAAATAAGGTTTATCTGCAGTGGAAAGACTGACTTTTATTTGAGGTGGATTCCATGAGAAACATCACCAGAAGAATCATAAAGAATGCAAGAATATGCCTCTGAATTCAATCTTACCACAGCTATGCATTATCTATTTTTATTGTTTCTGTGGAGTTGCCTGTTTTAATATGTTTTTGATAGACAACAAGGCACCAAGAGCCCTGGGTAAATAATAGATGTTAAAAATAGCCATTACCTAACAATGTTACTGGAATAATTAGAGTGCAGAAATGCTCTCACATGAGCAGCCAACTAAAAACAAAGGTTGGCATGAAGCTACTTCTTTGGTTCTTTTCAAATTAATATAGCAAACTCATTCCAAACTCATCTCTCCCACTTAAAACTACTTGAGTTGTTTTCCTTTGTTTGCTTTTGACTCCCCCAAAGCACACAACACCGCATGCCACCTTCTGCGCAGTTTTACAGTCTTTTGTTGTTTAGTAGGGATGCACAGTGCCAATGGATATTTATGTGCATGCGCTATGCAGATGCTTTGCTTTCATACTTAGAGTAAGGAAATTGTTCTTAAAGTCATGGAGTCATATTCTTCTATGCAATAAAACACAAAATTCATTTCTTTGCTGGGTAGCTGGCTGCTGCGGAACACAGCCAGAAAGTGCGTCCTTGCAATGCAACACAAGACCAGCAGACCAGGCCCCTTAGGATTGCTGTAGCATGATTGAGCCTGTATTTGAACCAGGAAACACTTTAACATTATTGCCAAATAGCTATTTCCAGCCCATGTACCATGGAATAAAACAACAATTACATTCTTCTTGCAAAAAGTCCAGTAGCTTCTCTAAACTTAGGACTTCTCAGATCAGCTAATACATTGTAAAGAGAAGCCATATCACTTAATTCTTTAAATGAAAACTAAGACTCCTAAAATGCAGGAAGGTCCTGACATGTCCACTGTCCACCACAGGAAATCATTTTGCTTTTATTCAACAAAAATTTCCCCAAAGACAGGAAACTGACAGCTGTAACTACCCTGCCAATCATTTTCAAACACTCCCCCAAATTAACTGAACTCATGCAAAAGGTATTGTGTATCTTAAAGAACTAAATGGTGTATGATGTCATAGCATTTCATGAAGTCTTGAAAGAGATACTTGCATTTTGCTGTCACTTTGTAACCCCCTAGGGGAGGGATGTGGCCTTCCAATGCGTCAAATCCAGCAGAAACCAGGACCATGTCTGGATCAAACTCTTTGGCCACAGGCATCACAACAGTCCTGTGTAGTGAAAAGGCAACAGTCACTCATAGGAAATCTGGGTATCTGCTTAGTAAAAATGACTTGGCACAACCACAGTTACTTCCCAGGAAGAGAAGGAGAAGGAAATGCTAACTGGATCAAAAGCTTACCATTTCCTTCAGGTGTGAACACTGTTGCTTTTGCATCCCAACACAGTCTTTTTCCTTTCATCTTTTTTCTCCAGATTGAACACCATACTCTACAGGTACATTCTACAACCTGTCACAGTACAGTGCATCTGTACTGTGTTATTCCATTGCCTATAAAAAAGAAAGCCCCACTTCTTCCAAAGGAGACTAATGTTCTACAGGAGAACTGAAACTTTAGGGAGAGCCTAGCTTGCTCTAGTTAGTAAGAAATTGGTATATATTTGAACTATAAATTTCTTTTGGGAAAAAGTTTGCTTTCCCAACTTAAAAAATATACTTAAAGATATTTGTCATGGTAGGGGGTGACTCTTGCAAAGGAAAAACACAAAATTCCCTTAATAGAATCCAGATTATGATGTTAAATGAGTCTAAGGCCAGACACACCAGGAATGCGGCAGTCTTGTCTCTGGCAGCAGCCCCTGCTGGCCCCACTTAGACACATCAGCACTCACCTCTCAGCCTCCTCAGGACTCCGAACCTTCCCATCCCTGTTAGTTTTGAGAGAAAATGACAGCAGGACCTCAGAAAAAAAATTTATGAGGGCTTCAAGCACAGAGCTTCAAGTCCATCATAAAGATTCAAATACCAAAGACTATTTACTAAAACAAGGAAACAGCTCACTGTTATGAATTTTGCTAGGAAGACTTCTGTCTGTGAGAAGAAATTGAAGCAAGTGTTCCAGGAGTAATCCTTCAGTAGAAAACTAATTAGGCTCTTTGAGTTTTCTTCAAACAATTTAGATTTTCACAATGATCACATACCTTTATGTAAAGAAATTTTGACTGAATGTCAGAAACAGGAAGTTGAAATTAGAAAATCACTGAGTGAAACTTATCAGAGATACATAAATCAACTCAACACTTTGTCTAGTAACTCTTCCCCTAGCATAAAATGCCAGCCATCCAATCATGTACACATTAGATTTCCACAGCAGTTCTCTCAGCAGCTGGAAAACCACAAGAAAACTATGCTACTACTCACTATGCATAGCTTACTTATGGTTTTTCTTCAATAATGTTATGAATCTTTAGTACAGATCCGTGATCTGAAGAGATACAAGATTCTTTCTTTCAATAATATCAGCTCTGACATGGTCATTTTCATAGAAATATCATGTAATCAATAATTCACTGATGGCCATGAATCAAATGCCCATGTGTTATTGAGACATTGGAATACTCTCTCAAATAATCCAGAATATTTTCTCAAGATCCTCTCTTTTTTTCGGTGGGCACTAGATACTTTCTAGCAAACAACTGTAAGACAATGAACATATTCACAGTGCTAATCATTTCTAAATTTGCAAACAAAGGGTTTTCTATAAAGCTCCATCTTAGGGAACTCAATCTATGCAGGTGAATTCACTCCAAAAATAATAAAATAACAGGAATTTTGGGGGAATAAAAACCTACCACACATCCCAGTAAGCTTTAGATGTAATCTTGTCACAGCCTGGAGACAGTGGAGAGAAAAGCCTTGATGGAGGAATTTCCTAGATTGGTCTAGGGGCATGTCTACTAAGGGGGGCTGTCTTGATTATTAATTGGTGCAGGATGACCCAGTCCCCATCGATGGCACCATCTCTAAGCAAATGGTCCTGGGGTTGAGCAATCCAGCCAGCAAGCAGCATTCTTCCTTAGTTTCTGCTACACTCCCTTGCCCAGAGGAAACGCTTCACAAAAAGACAACAAGCCTCCTTCTGGTTCCTGCCCTGACTTTCCTGAGGAAGGACAGTGGCCTGAAAGTCTAAGATGAAATAAAGCCTTTTCTCTCCAAGTTGTTTTGATCATGGTGTTTGTTACAACAAAGGAAGGGAACTAGAACATGACAATATCTGGTAGAATTTTCCCTTCAAAGCATACATTATTAAAACTCTAGTTCCTCTTCAAACCAATCCTTACCTTTAAAAATGATGCATTGTTAGAATTTTGTCCAGATGGCAACTGTTTGCTGAATAAACTAGTTGCGTATGACTAGAGAAAGTTTGTATAATGTTCTGATACAAAATCTTTTCCAAATTTGTTAAACTAGACAACCACATGGCAACAAGTGCTTACAAATAGTAACATTGGTCATGTTTTGTTCATTGACTTCATCTAATATACATTGTCCACTTTGTTGCAAACACTGCCGTGGCTAAAGCTTGTTCAATTTCAAACTGAACCTTAATTATTTTCATATGTTGTCACAAACTCTTCTTTGCTTAAATCTTATAAACAGTTAGAATTAATATTCCCCAGATCGTATTATTTTGGCAAATTAAAAAAATATTCTGTGTGCACAAGTGTTTTGTGGGCAAATATGTCCAGTCATCTCTACATGCCTGGTGCTCAAGAGGCCAGAAGAGAGCATTGGATCCCATGGAACCGGATGATTGTGAGACACTATGTTTATGGTAGGAATAGAACCCAGATCCTCTGGAACAGCGGCTAGTGCTCAGCCACTGAGCCATTCCTCCAGCCCCATATCTGGTAACTTTTAAAGAGACATCACAGAAATCTTTGAGCTCTTTTACTTATGTTGGCATGGATCTAGAATATCCACTACAGCCTGAGTCTCCTTTCCAAAACTCATATTGAGATCAAATACCATTGCTACAGTATGGATCATTGCCATTGCTGTGGGAGTGAGCTCCTGATGCAAGGATGAGTCTTCCAGTGAGTCTGTCCTATGCCTGTTTGTGTGTCCTTCCACCATGTTATGGCACTGCATGGTGGCCCATGCCAAACACCAGCACCACAATCCTGGACTTTGTAGCCTCCATAAGCATTTCCAAATAAATCTATGTTCTGTGTCAATTATCTAGCATTAGATAATCTGTCACAGAAACAAAAAATGGACTAAGACCATGTATGAAAGACCAAAAGACTGTTATGAAAATACTAAGTAGAAAAAGCAGTATAATTTTTCTTGAACAAATTCCTCAAAGGCGTTCATGAGATTTGTTGTTAAAGAGAAAAGCAAAACATACATGTTTGCTTGGGTTATCATACACTTCCTAATAACCATGACACCCCGATAGCAAAATCCTGTGATTGAATAGCTAGTGTTCTATTGTCGATAAAAAGAGCACAGAGGTCCTTGAAATGTGCTCAACTCTAGGACATTATCACCAGAAACATGAAGTAACTCAGGAGCACTGTGTGGTGGCAAAGAAATCATCAGAAGGGATGAGGATGTGCTCACCAGGCAGATTGGCCTAAAGCAGAAAAGTCAGGGATGGTTGAAACTGGAACAATTCCAGAAACACAAAAAGTGATGTTAACAGAAGATTATAACCTGCAAAAATCAGATAAGTAGTCATGAGTTCATAGTATAACAGAGATATAGCTGAATAGAGAGAAAACAGCTCTTCCTACAGAATATACTATCAACTAACAATTGTCCAAGAATCCAAGAACTTAAGGAAAGAGAAAATCACAATTTGAATAAGATGAAAAATAGCAGAAGGAAGCAAGATTTACAGATTCTATGTGTTTGTCCCATCAGGAGACACGAGATAGACACAAAAACTTTACTATTGTGAAAACTTCTGAAACTCCAATACTCTTTCAAAATAAAAAGTATCAGACAAGAAATGTTACCAACTTAACAATGGGAATGTTATCAGCAAATGGACTTTTAATTATTTCCTCTTTAAAAATGACTCGCTTATTTATTTTATTTGTGTGTAGATGGATGTACTTGCATGAGCTTGGGCACTCCACACACATGCAGTACGCAAGGAAGACAAAAGAGTGTTGGAATCTCTGAAACTGGAGTTACTGGCTGTTGTGAGCCACCATGCAGGCACTGGCAACTCTGGTTCTCTGTGAGAGCAGCCGGTGCTCTTAACCACCAAGCCATGTCTCCAGCCTAGCAAACAGATTTTTAAACAAATTTTGAGAAGAGAGAACTTGGGAGCCAACTAGGAAAATGAGCTAGAAAAGGAAGCTACTGCCCAAAATTCGCTATAGAAGAAACTAGAGAAGAGATGGGGGACATTTGTCCCAGGAAACCCTCAGTGAGGAAACAGGTCCAAGGAAGGAGAAAGCAGGACTGAAAACAAGATGTTAAAGAAATGTGACCAGCAAAGACCACTAGAAGGTGTCCAGACATCCCAGCAGCCTCTCTTCCTGCTAACAGCCAGACTAAGCATTCAGCTGGTCTTCTCCTTACTGACAAGTATATGTGGACAAAGCCTAAACTCTTCATGAGGTGCTGGTGACCTCCAAATATAGTTCTCTTTGTTTTGTCCTCAGGGCATTCAGAGACCACCAGCCCTTTTCCAGAATGTTAATCCCAAAGGAGATTTTGGAGGGGTTAAACATACTAGCTGATTCAGACTCTCAATTGACTTATTTATGTACTCATTATGAAAACTGACACCATCTACTGCCTTCTTAAATATCAATGGAGAATAAGAGAATTTCCTGACTCATGAGAAGACCCAAGAGTATAGAAAAAACATTAAAATAAACATATAAACAACTGGAAAAGCTGGGGCAGTGGTGGCACAAGCCTTTAATATCAGCACTCAGGAGGCAGTGACAGGAAGATCTCTGTGAGTTCCAGGCCAGTCTAGTCTACAGAGCAAGTTCTAGGACAGCCTGAGCTGTTGTTACACAGAGAAACTCTGTCTCAAAAGAAAAAAAGCAACTGGAAAAAAACAGAGATAGTTCAGGCAATAAATATATTCTCAAACATAGTATATATAAATAAATATATCATATACAAAGCCATACAATATTTGCAATATATAATAAAATACATTATATTTTATATATTTAAATATATTTTATGTGTGGATATTTATTTAAATATAAATGCATATCTATTTCAGTGTATATTTATGTATAAACATAGATAGATAGATAGATAGATAGATAGATAGATAGATAGATAGATAGATAGATAGGTAGATTTCACTATGTACCTCAGGCTGGTCTGGAACGCATGATGTATATCTTTTAATTTTCTCAGTGCCATGACCAAACACCTGATAATAAACAATTTAAAAGATGAATTGTGTATCTTAGCTCACAGATGGAAGATGTACTCCACTATAGAAAGAAAGCATGAGGTATCTTGCAATAGTGGATTACATCTTGGGGAACTTGCTCACATCTGTGAAAATTAAGAGGGAAAGACTGTTCAGGAAGCCAGGCTAGGCCATAAACCTCAAGGCCAGACAGCTAGAGATCCACTTCCTCAATCTAAACCAGATCTCCAAAGAGCTGGTTGAGGCAGTAACGCTGGTGTGCTCTGTTCACCTTCTTAAAAAGCAGCCTTCCTCTTCCTTCCTTCCCTATGTATCTGCAGGTATGACCCATGAAAAGGAGAGAGCATTGTTAGTAAAGTGGTACACTCCCATTCATACCTACCTATGCATTCACACTCAGACACATATGCACATGCACATGCATACACACACACACACACACACACACTTTTCAGGCTATAGAGCTGAGCCTATTTCTTCTTCTTTAAAGCCAGAACAGTGTTCCTTGAGTTGGTGTGTGTCAAATGAGTGGGTGGTGTCTTTCACTCATCACTCAGCATGTGCCACTGTGAATCACAGGAAATTATTAATGGGGTTCAGCTTCAAAACAGTGCTTCACCTGACCCACTGTCAGTGTAGCCAGTGGGTTGGCACTGACTAGACAGGAAGTGATCCCAGAAGTCTGAATCTAACTAAGGAATCACATACTCCTAAACCATTGCTCCAATCTCCTGGAAAGATATTCCTAGCATTCTCCTCTTTGTTCCGTGGTTACAATCTGGACACCTGGTCCATGTCTCCCTGCACCTCTGGCTTCTATGTGGGACTGAGGATTCCAACTCAGGTCCCTCCACTCCCTGAGCCATCTCTGTCACACCACTCCAATTGCAAAGCATCTGAATCCATAGACCTAAATTAATCCTAAATACTGCTTTATTCTTTGAGAAGCCATTTATCGAACTCTGTTCTGGAGAAAGCATTGGGGTAGATGGAAGCTTAAGACAGAAAGGAGTTGAAACTCTGCCCTTAAGCAGATTGCAGATTATAGGAAGGCAAGAAGAAAATATGTCTTTGTAGTGTTATAAGTTAAGCCTCAAACATATACAGTGTGCCCAGAGATACATGAGGCAGAGTAACCAGGAGGAAAAAAACAGGAAGAAGAAAGTTCAGCAGAAATGAAGAATGAGTGTGGACATTAGTGGAGAAGGTTGACAGGAAACAATAAGCAAACAAAACCTAAAGCAAGGAAGACACTCAGCGGGGAGCATGCAAGAGTGTAGCTGTGGACACATAGAAAGACATGGGGAGTGGGAAGAGGGCTGAGCATAGACTACAGGTTAGCAATGGCAGAGGAGGATGAAAGCAAACAGATCTCAGCCTCTGCCTGCTGTTCAGGAGGAATATGGCAGTCCCTTATGAGACAGGCATGGTTGTACCTTGTAGTTGGTAGCAGTTCTAGCTTTGACCTGGAAATACCACCCACTTTGAGGCTTTGGTAACTGTCACACCTACAAGGCAGAGCCAAGAGAGGACCCCTGAAGACCCAAGTTCTGGATGGGAGAGCTCTCTTGGTTCCTGGATGCTGGATGCTGGAGGTAAACAGAGCAGAGTTCTCCAGAGAACACTGCCAGATTGCGCAGCACCTTTCCCAGACCCTGTTACCTATCCCTTCACTTGTAAGTTACCCCGCAAAATAAACCTCCCTTTTAACTACGTGGATTTGCCTTAATATTTTCACCAATAGTACCTCCCTGCAAATTTGGAATCCATTGCTCCAAATCTCATGGAACGATATCCCCAATAGGGTTCTCTTCTCTGCTTTGTCCAGTTTCTGGACACATGGTCTGTATCTCCCTTGACGATCAATGTGTTCTCACCTGAGCTATTCAGAAGCTAGAGAGTGCGTGACTGCAGGAACGCATGCCAACTTCCACCCACTCACGTCTTTCAAGTAATGAATTTTTACCACCCATCTATGTCATCAGCCGGGTTCACAGACAGTCTGGACCTCTTGACTTCACAGACTTCACATCTTAATCAAGAAGAAGGCATTTATGAGCAACCAAGTAGTCTATAGCCATCCTATCCTGGACACCTCATTTCATTGGAAGAAGCAAGAACTAGGGTAAAACACAAATTACACAGAAGGCCACAGGAGTGGCCGATACTGGTTTAGACTGACTGATAATGACAGTGCATGAAGTGATGAAGGTCATGTGCAGTTAGAGGGAAGAACAGCTGCCAGATGGGAGAGCATGTGCAAATGTCCTGAGAGGGCCTTGGATGTACTCGGAGACTCGTGAGATGTTACTGTGGTTGACTCACAATGTTAACAGTGGAAGACTGCTGTAAATGGCCAGTCAGATAACTGATAATGAAGCCAGGGCAGCTGGAGCACTGGAGGCCATTGCAGTGCTTTGAATTTAATTCTCAATAAATGAGAAGACCCTGAAAGACTGGAGAGGGCTATGCCATGTTCTGATTTATGTATGTCACCTCAAACAATGGATTTCAGTCCCCTGTATGACTGATTAAAAATGTCATATTATGGTCATGCATATGTGAATTATAGGTAAAAATCATGTCTACTTTTTTCTGTATGTGTAATTGTAGGTCATGGCTTAAAGGCATCAGATTATGAATTAAACATTTCCAAATGGTACAAGGGGTTCTGTTCTTTTACGCTTTTTTAAAAAAACAAAACAAAAGGGGTTGGGGATTTAGCTCAGTGGTAGAGCACTCGCCTAGCAAGCACAAGGCCCTGGGTTTGATCCTCAGCTAAAAAAACAAAAACAAAAACAAAGTACACATGACATTATGTACATTTCCCTTCCTGTACCCATATTTGTACATGAAGTACAAGTACATTCCCCTGGAAAGGTATTCATAACAGTCCACACTTGGACTGACAGAGAACAGCACTGATTCACATCCAGACACCTGCTTGAGACATTCCCAACATCTCTATCACCTCTGGACTACTGTGAAAGTGCTAAAGGGCATCTCTGTGTGGGGATCTATACTGGGGTCACTGAGCACAGCCCATAAGGTTGGTGTTCACAATCAGTTACACAAGCCCTGACTTCCATCCTATCTGTAGTCTCTCTCATCTTGCATCTCCTTGTACAACCACCTCAAACACAGACATACACATCCTAAATATACCCCCACAACACACACACACACACACACACACACACACACACACACACACACACACATACACATACACACACCAAATACACACACACTTCCCTAAACACATAGTTGATGCCCTCTCAAATACACACCATACCTACCCTCTACACAGTCCATATACACTCAATATATGTACCTCACATATCACCCAACAATCCCTTGCACATCTACATACTTAGCACACATTCTTTTTGCAAATACATACCAGTATGTACCAATATACCAGTTCCAAACAGATACTCACAGAGCACACGTACACACTAAATATACAGAGATGCCCAATGTACACATATAAATACCCCCAATACCCCCAACAGTCACACCCCAACTGCCCCCCCATAACAAGCACAAGCCTGTTCTAACATAAACTTCCAACACGCAAACACCCAGAGTGTGTGAACACTCATATACATGTACCATACACCTGACTTCTTCTCTCAACTTGTAACTCATGTTAGTTCTTTTCTATCTTATATGCAAGTCCAATTTTTCACTGTTTCACCCATAACCAGTGCATCAAGAGATTTCATTGTCTACACTTTAAAATACCTCTAGAAACTCCCCTCCCCCAGGACTGCTCACCCCAGATGTAGTTAGCATCTTCCTTGCCTCTTGTGGACAGCAGCAGGCCAGAGCAGCATGTTTTATCAGATCCCCATCATTTCCCTCAGGAAAAAGCAAGTTTTTAATGCCCTAAAAGTCTCTGGACAGAGAAGTTGTCCAACACATCTTTGACTCTGTCTTCCTATTCTTTGCCAGGACACTAATTACAAATATGCCTGACTCAATCTGGCCAAAGGAGTGTTTTAATAACCTAAATATTTTTTGTGGTAATATGTATGTATCATAAAATATGACACTTGACTATGTTAAAGGGCATGGTTCAGTGGCATTAAACACACTCATTGTTATGCAACAACCATTTAGTTCCAGAACACTTCTTGTTCCCAAGCAAATGCTGCAGGAGTCAAACATTTGTTTAATAAATTCCCATCCCCTACTCACTTTTGTGACTAGCATTCCCCTGTGCTGTCTATGAACACAACAGCGTCATTGATGTAAAGGTAGTACATTCATTTCATTTCATCCTTCTTTACTGAGGCTTCTTGCCACACCTCTCTCTTCCCTCCCTTCCATTCTCCTTTCCTTGTTTTCTCCACCGTGGTGAGGACACTTACTATGAAAGTCACTTCTCAGTGAGAACTGGAATATACAGTCTTATGCTTTGCAGCTGCAGTATTTTACCTGATCTTTAGAAGTTATCCATCTTGCACATCTGAAATGTACACCCTTTGAACATCTCATTTCACCCTGTTGCTGGCCCCTGACACTCACCATTGTGTGTTCTGGCATTGTTAGACTAGCTTAACTACTCCATCTAAGTAAAAGTCTGTAAATTTGTCCTTCTGTGGCTTGCCTATTACACTAAATAATGTTTCTCCAAGGTTATACATTGTCAAATATGGGGGTGTCATGAGATATACTCGGAGGTCAAAGGACAGCGTCTGATGTTAGTTTTCACCTCCAAATTCTTGAGATGGTCTGTTTGCTGTTTTACTGTTCCATATATCAGAGTAAATAGCCCACAAGCTGCCAAGGATTTTTTTGAAAATCTACCTCCCATCTCTTGGTAGAAATATGAGAATTGCAGGTATGAATGCTGTGTATTGGCTTTTACATGGGTTCTGGGAGATTTGAACTTGGGTCCTCAGGCTTGTGCAGAAAGTGCTTTACCCAATGAGTCATGTTCCCAGGACCCCCTGGATTTCTTTATAAAGACTAAATAATATCCCATGGGATATAAGTCTTGCTGTCTTTTTCATCTATCTGTCTATTTAAAGATAATTAAGTTGCTTGCTATGAAGAGTTGGGACTCTGTACCATCAGTGAGAACACCAAATGGCACTGACATGCTGTCCAAGATTGAATGCCTTGTTTTACTTCCCCTCCATACCACTCACTTCCCCAAATGACATGCTATTTCCTTCTTCCTTCCTTCCTTCCTTCCTTTCTTCCTTCCTTCCTTCCTTCCTTCCTTCCTTCCTTCCTTCCTTCCTCCTTTCCTTTCTTTCTTTCTTTCTTTCTTTCTTTCTTTCTTTCTTTCTTTCTTTATTTATTTATTTATTTAGATGTTCAAAATTTATTTCTGGTTCCTTTACTCACTTCAAGAGCTAGTTCATCTCAGACAAATGGCTAATTCTTAGTCACCAGAAGAATGTGAAACATTCAACAAATAGTCACTGAACAAAACCTCAAATGAAATTCCTTCTGTCGTGTTTGGTGTCTGAGGTGATCTTGTGTTTCCCAAAATATTGTGCATCCTAATAAACTTATCTGGGGTCAGAGAACAGAATAGCCACTAGACAGACATAGAGGCCAGAAAATGGTGGCACTCACACCTTCTGGAGGCAGAGATCCATCAGGATCTCTGTGAGTTTAAAGCCACACTGGAAACAGCCAGGCATGTGACTCATGCCTTTAATCCCACAAAGTGAGCCTTTAATCCCAGGAAGTGATGGCAGAAAGCAGAAAGGTATATAAGGCGTGAGGACCAGGAACTAGAGCTGGTTAAGCTTTTAGGCTTTTAGCAGCTGAGATCCATTTGGATGAGGACTCAGAGGCTTCCAGTCTGAGGAAACAGGATCAGCTGAGGAATTGCCAAGGTGAGGTGGCTGTGGCTTGTTCTGCCTCTTTGATCTTCCAGCGTTCACCTCAATACCTGGCTCTGGGTTTGATTTTAATAATAAGACCATTTAAGATTCATGCTACAGGTTTGTTTTTTCATTTATTTCAGCTGAAGTTTCCTTGATTCCTCACTGTTCCTCGTGCAGGATATGTCAGAGAGACATTTGTAGTATGTATACAAATACATTGCTGTTTTAGTGAAGGGCATTGCCTTTTCTTACAGTGTTCTTGGATTCCAACATTTGTTTTAGTGTAAAAATCAGAATTGTAAAGCTCTACAGAAACAAAGTCAGAGTAGGAATGACAACTGTCTGGATGCATAAATGCTCACTCTACTCACGTTATCTGTAAATTGCACTAAGTAGGAGCATGGGCATAAAGAATGTGCAATGCAGAGCACAGGCCACGCAGAGGCTGTGGCTCTGTCTCTTCCGACAGTACAATGTGTTACTCTTTCTCGCTTGGTCTACCTACATCTCCTTTCTGCTTAAAACAAATTCCACTTGTACCTTTGTACACCGATCTACATATTTTTTCCTTATATTTTATTTATCCAATTAATCATAGAACTAAGAAAGAATCACTCTTAGTTCATCCCTAACAATCTTGATTTGGTGGCTTTGGAACACAGCATGAAAGAGAAGACATAACAGGCTTTCAAGAAGGGGCCAAATTCAGCATTGGTAAAATGCCCGCTTGCATTCCAATTCAACAACATACAGTTTCTGTTCCTGGCACTGTTTCTAAATCTGTGGTCTTAGCACTTGCCTTTGCTTTCTCATTGAAGGGCTGGAAGACTCACCTTGATGACCTACCTCTGAGGTCAGATGCAGCTCTCACATGTCATGAATGCTTCAGATCCCAGAGCTACAGTGTCACACAAATACTTTCTTGCTTAACATTTTTGTGTCCTGATGCTTAACATCCTTTTTGGTGAAATTTGTAGGCACATCTGATTTGTCCCTGTGCTTACTGGCTACTGTGAGATTACAGTCATGTCCTGCCACCTTTAAGGATGAAGGCAGCATAACCACCCATGTCCATAGAGGTTGATGTCCAAACCAAGACACTCTGAGCCTATTGTTTCACTACATTAAAATATCAGTGCTAATTCCAGTACTCCACTTTTAAAGGAATGAATTATTGATAAGCATAAGGACACTACAGATGGCAGATGAGTCCTCATCACAGTTGGTGAGCATGACGAGGTGAGGGCCAAGGGTTTTAACCATTTTTAGCTCAATTCCTTATTTTTTAAGAGAAATTGATTGATTGATTGATTGATTGATTGATTGATTATATGTGGATGGGTGTTTTGTCTACATTCATGTCTGTATATTATATATGTCCAGTGCCCTCAGAGGTTTTACAGCTGGAATTACAGGTAGATGTAGGCCACCATATATATTCTAACTATGAATATAGATACATAGTATGTATTCCTTCATATTCAATGTACTATAGATTAGAAAGTCCATTCTTTTCATTATAGTTTTCAATACAACACTTAGTATATTCATATTGCTTTAGTATGTTAAATACCAGTGCTAATTTTGAACTCAATGCTCTTAAAAGAAAAAGAATACTTGAAAGGAATAAGGGTTTTACTTGCCCAATATGTGCCATGTAGTCAATAACTTTGACTAATTCAGAAATATTAGGTAATATCCTCCTAGCTGATGAATGAAAGATAAATACTTTCTCAACAGTATCTCTCTGGCTCTGGGATATTGTCAGGGAGTATAATATTATTACATTTATGGTAACATATTTGGTATTCTACTGAATGAAACATGATGCCAGCTCTCTGCAAAATTTTAAACTTGAGTGTAGCAAGTTGAGAAAAATTATATGACTGCTTATCTATAAAGAATCTTCTGTCTGATTAACATAGGTAAACACAGTGATGATACAACAACACATGTATTTTGCTGTTGTTAAACACTGAAGTGGTTCTGATCTAGAAAATTCAGCACACAGGAAGTAGAAGCTGTGAGACACGCTGATCCTAGAGTTTTCAGCAGTCATATAAGAGTGAAATTGAAATAAACATTCTTTTGCTGAGAAATGTATAATCTAAAGCATTTCAATACACATGTATACATAAACTATTTGTGCTATGTACTTCCCTTTCCAGGCATTATTGAATAAAAGTACATAAATATCATGTATTTTAATATGCCAAAAAATGTAGCAATACTTTTTCAGCAGTGGTTCTTAAGAAGTATTTTGTTATGATTCCAAATGTAGGACCAGTAACTTACAAATGGTCTTACACAAATAGTTTTATAAGCATTCCTAAATCAATTGTTCAAATCTGTAAAGGCAAAGACGGGAAAGGAATGGGGGTCCATCCTGTGTTCTTACACAATCCACTTAAAACAACTTGAGTCCTCAGTCACAGTTGATGAGCATGATGGGTGAGGGCCAAGGGTTTTAACCACTTTTAGCTCAATTTCTTATTTTTCAAGTGAAATTGATTGACTGATTGATTGATTATATGTGGATGGGTGTTTTGTGTACATTCATGTATATATATTATATATGCCCAGTGCCCTCAGAGATTTTACAGCTGGAATTACAGGTGGATGTAGGCCACCATTTGAGTGTTGGGAATTAAACCATAGTCCTCTGGCAGAATTGCTAGTGTGCTTGATCACTGAGCCATGCTGTAGCCCCTAGATTTATTCGTAAAGGGCATAAAAACGTAAGATGCCTCTAAAAAATATTTACAGAAATCAAAATGAAAATTTCAACTTTATTCCCTTAAATAAATACCAAATATAAGGCAAGGGAGAAACCGTGGGTATGTTCACAAAAGAACAGAGTCCACCTGACATGGAAAAGAACAGAATCCACACACATGGACAAGAACAGAGTCCACATCACATGGACAAGAGCAGAGTCCACATCACATGGACAAGAGCAGAGTCCACATGACATGGGCAAGAACAGAGTTCACATCACATGGGCAAGAACAGAGTCCACACCACATGGGCAAGAAGAGAGTCCACATCACATGGACAAGAGCAGAGTCCACATCACATGGACAAGAGCAGAGTCCACATAACATGGGCAAGAACAGAGTTCACATCACATGGACAAGAACAGAGTCCACATGACATGGGCAAAAACAGAGTCCACATGACATAGACAAGAACAGAGTTCACATAACATGGGCAAAAACAGTGTCCACATAACATGGACAAGAACAGAGTTCATATGACATGGACAAGAACAGAGTTCATATGACATGGACAAGAACAGAGTTCATATGACATGGGCAAAAACAGAGTCCACATGACATGGACAAGAACAGAGTCCACATGACATAGACAAGAACAGAGTTCACAACACATGGACAACAACAGAGTCCACATAACATGGACAAGAACAGAGTTCACATCACATGGGCAAGAACAGAGTTCTCATGACATGGACAAGAACAGAGTCTACATTACATGGACAAGAACAGAGCCCACATCACAAGTACAAAAACAGAGTCCACACGACATGGACAAGAACAGAGTTCACATCACATGGGCAAGAACAGAGTTCTCATGACATGGATAAGAACAGAGTCTACATCACATGGACAAGAACAGAGCCCACATCACATGGATAAAAGCAGAGTCCACATTACATGGATAAGAGCAGAGTCCACATGACATAGACAAGAGTAGAGTTCACATGACATGGGCAAGAACAGAGTTCACCTGACATTGGAAGAACAGAATCCACATGACATAGGCAAGAACAGAGTTCACATGACATTGAAAGAACAGAGTCCATATGACATGAGGAGAACAAGCTGCAATGACATGTATCTTTGCAAATTTTTGCTTATTTCCATTTCTATAGTGACACGATGGCTATAAAGCCAAGCTGTAATGAACAGAAATTAAAACAGAAATGACAGTGAAAACTTCTTAAATGAAATAGCAGAGTACTGTTCAGAAAACCTAAAAAATCTGATTGATTTGTTTGTTTGCTGAAATGGGCTCACAGCAGGAAAACTGTCTACTGTAGCAGATTTTCCTTACAGTGAGATAATAAGACGACTGTGACACATGAACTTTGGAAACTTAATTATGTGCCCATTTCTTGTTATTACTTTCTTTATCCAAAAATTCCCTACAGAGATTTTACTACCATCCAATTGATCATAGGATTTCTCTGCCTTCAGTGGGTGCAATGTGGGGCTTAGTACATTTATTGCATTTCCCATTACCCCATGAACAGAGCAGAACATTCTTTTGTAAAGTTTCAAGTGGGCCTCTTTTTGGTATTTCCACAAGTGATTGCATTCCATAAAGTATTATTACATGAAGCCAAAGACCCTGACTAAAAATTAAACTCAGGATTCCAATAAAAAATCTCTCTCTCTCTCTCTCTCTCTCTCTCTCTCTCTCTCTCTCTGTGTGTGTGTGTGTGTGTGTCTCGGTCTCTGTCTCTCTGTCTCTGTCTCTCTCTCTCTCTTGTTAGCCTTTATATTTTTTCTTAAAGAGAAAACTTTGCAGACAGAAAAAGAAAGGTCAGACTTTGCTTTAAGTAAATGTTCTGCGGTTTACAGAATTCACAAAATAAATTATGGCATGACATCCTTTTCAAGGAACTGTTTGTGTCTTTGGAAAAAGTGTGTATTATTTTTGGTGAACTCTACCTTTTGATGTGGCCTTTCTGAGGGAGACAGCATCATCAGGTTTTTCAGAAAATGGAATAACAATGTGGGATGAACAAGACAAAAGGCAACTTCATTTAGTAACTAAAATCCTTCTTGTTCCCTGAGGCATAGCCAGGAAGACAGCAAGAAAGAAGACAAAACTTGAGGCCTGCCTGTAGTTCTGAAGTTCAAAGAAAGGCTTCATCCTCAGTATGGAGACCAGGCTAAGACCAGGGGCCTTGGACTTTACACATAGCTAAAATGGCCAGGGGGATAGAAATAGTATCCAAGGTAAAGAAATAGTTCATTTTTGATGAGGGTTATTTTAGCAACAATAAGCTTATCATTTTGAATGGTACTATGTGGTAGGCATGGAATTTTGCAATCAATATAGTCTTTCCAATATTATCATAGCCACAGAAGACTTGGAATCATGTGTTTTATTTGAAAATATGCATTTAATTCAACTATATATGTGAATAAATTGTGAATATAAGTGAAGAAAATTATATGTAAGGAAACTGAAGCTATTATGAGGCTAAAGCATTTGGTTAATTTAATCAATTAGCTGGTTGGAGTTTGATTCAAACCCAGATTTATCTTAATGCAATGGTTGTATATTCTGAAATGTGATTTCACTAGCTTTTGACTGAATTTCTGGATGAAAGTGTGATGCTTCTACATGATGGAACTACATATGGAACATGCTAGAAAGGCATGTGTTCCTAATTAAACACTTCAGTGCTTCTACAAGGGAGAAGTAGGTGTACAGTTTCCTACTTCCTGGGAAATGGTAGCCATGAAGGTCCAATTTATTCTGAGGTACAATAATTAAGAGTTTTCCATAATGCTGGGGTAAAGTAGTTGATGTTTACTACTTTTAAGATTTTTTTTATTATTAATTGTGTGTGGGGGGGTGTGGTGTGTGTGTGTGTGTGTGTGTGTGTGTGTGTGTGTGTGTGTGTGTATGTTTATGTTCCCACAAGTACTGGTGTCCTCAGAGTCCAGAGATATTGAATTCCCTGGAGATTTATAGACAGTTGTGAGGTTCCCAATGTGTAGACTAGGAATCAAACTTGGGTCCTCTGAAAAGCCAGTAAGCAGGTGTTTTAAATCACTGAGACATCTCTCTTGCCCCTGATATTTACTATTTGGGGAAAATATAGAAATATTAGTAAGACTACAGATTGTTAATTGGTTTCCTATGAAAAAATTTCTAAATACACTCTCATACTCTAGATATAAAAGCTATTATTCATTATTTTAACAAAAATTTAGATGTGTGGCTTTCAATATCTATTTTCAAATTTTAAAAACTGGATGCTATGGTGATACATGATGCTACTGTTGTTCGATGGTGTCATGTGAAATAACCTGTCAAGCAACCATAGAACATGAGGCTGCAGTGGACAGAAAGCCGAGTTAATTGTCCTGTGTGTACCTGCCTTATGATCAGATCACCTTCTACAGCCACTCTCCAGCCTCAGGAAAGTATCACATCAATACAAACAAATGAGAGCTGGGAAGGTGGCTCAGTCAGTAGAGCACTTGCTGTGCAAACATGAACACGTGTAAAAGCTCTGTGTAGTGACATACATCTGCAACCTCAGTGCCAGGGAGGCAGACACAGGTAGACCAATCCCCAGAGCCAATGTCATGCCATATGACTGGTGAGCTCCACGGTCAATGAGAGCCTCTGTGTCAGAAAATAAAGAGGAAAGTAACAGACGAAGAGACCTGCACACTGGCCTCGTGCACACCCACATGCACGTGTGTATGACACACACATACAGCACACATACAGATGTGCACACACATACTCACTCATTCACTCACACACCCACACACTCACACACTCAAGCACAAGATTTCATTTGCTTTAACATTTTCACAATAAGCAAAGTAATCAAAGCCGACTTTGACAAGTTTGTCTTATTCATAGATCTGTTTGTTCATTGGTGAGTGTGTTCCCCAAACACTCCTCACACATCTGCACTGAATCTCAATGCCAATGTATGAAGTGCAGGATTTCATTGATTAAGGAGGATTGCCATATTCTGGAAGTTTACATGACATTTAAGAAACAGACTTGAAAACAACTTTTTTCCCAATGCAATGTGGTATCTTCTCACTCACATTTCCATAGATGTCATTGTTTCCAGTGCAGAAGGGTAATAACTTTAAGAAAGAGCTATAGATACAGACACAGAGAAGGAAGTCACCAATTTTCCCCAGAGAATGGAGAAAAGTCTTCATAAATAAAACAACATTTGAATTGTCTATTCAAATAATAGCTTATAGGGTTTCAAAATTTTCAAATCACAATTTACAAAACAACACACACTTCACCTCCTGAACCAGTACACAGACATACAGACACATGTGCATGTGCACATACATGCACATGTACATACATGATTTGTGGAACAATATTTATACTCTTGCCTTTTCTATTATTTCCTAATACATTCCATTAATAATATCAGACTTGACCCATTAAGTTGACTTCATCGCCTTTTGATGAGTTTCAAGTCATAGCTAAAGAAAACATGACTTTAAAGGAAGAAAAGCAACCACCTACTGAAAAAAAGTAATGACAGACAATCAGAAGAGATATTTCAGTCATGGAATTGCTGAAGCTCTGAAGGATAGAGGAAATGGTAAGTTTAGGTGAAAATGAATCATGCAGTAAAACTGGATTGAAGAAAAAGAAAAGAAAAAAATCAAAGCTGATGATGGGGAAGGTATGGGAGTGGATTATGAATGCAGGTCATGTCCTTCCTTGAGTTTCAGAGGGTTTGGGGATTTAGCTCAGTGGTAGAGTGCTTGCCTAGCAAGCACAAGGCCCTGGGTTCGATCTTCAGCTCAAAAAAAAAAAAAAGAGTTTCAGAGCAGGATGACAGTGACCCAAAGAGGCCCTGTAAGATGGGGAACAGAAGGTCACCTTCATTTCAACAAAGGCAGCACTGTGGATGGAAAAGAGGAATATACTAACACAGTCAGGAGGAAAAGTCATGAAGTCCTCAGCCAAGACTAGATCACTTGAAATGGGCAGAAAAGGACAATTTCAAGCATTGTTCCCAGGAAGAGATTCAAAGTCAGATAGCCAGGGAGAAAAATCCTAGTAAAACAAGGAGAAAAAAAGAAAGGTGAATGTTGGGGAATATTATTTTAAGGTGTATTACTTTTGCTTATGTTGCATTTGTGAAGCTGTGTTACTGTGTCTGTCTAAAACACCTGATGGCCTAATAAAGAGCTGAACAGCCAATAGTGAGACAGGCGGAAGGATAGGTGGGGCTGGCAGGCAGAGAGAATAAATTGAAGAAGAAATCTGAGGGAAGAAGAAAGAGCAAGAGAACAAAACGAGGAGGAGGCTAGGTGCCAGCCCCCCAGCCACCCAGCCACCCAGCCCCCCAGCCACCCAGCCACCCAGCCACCCAGCCACCCAGCCACCTGGCCAGCCGTGGAGTAAGAGTGAAGGTAAGATGACAGAACGAGAAAAGGACAAGGCCCAGAGGCAGAAGGTAGATGGGTAACTTAAGAAAGCAGGCAAGGAACAAGCCAGCTAAGGCCAGCATTCATAAGTAACAATAGGATTCCGTTTGTGATTTATTTGAGAGCTGGGTGGCAGGTCCCCAAAGACCAAAAAGACCCAAAAAGAGTAAAAAGCAACAAACAACAGGTGAAGATGGAAAAATACACAAATTGTTTCCATCTCCCAAGTTGAAAACATTTATGTCAATAAAGTCATGGGGCTTTCTTAAAAGCACGTACTGCTTTTGCAGAGAACCCAGCACCAGTGTAGGGTGGTTTACAAACATCTGTAATTCCAGTTCTGGGGGATCCAGTGTCTCCTGCCCTTAGCATGCACCCACACTCAGATTCCAGCAGATACACACACACACACACACACACACACACACACACACACACACAGAGAGAGAGAGAGAGAGAGAGAGAGAGAGAGAGAGAGAGAGAGAGACTAAAAGTAAATCTTTTTAAAGCCATGTATTAAAGTGACTTTTCTGAAGACGTCCAGTCATTCTTTCAAATTGCAGTTACATGTGGACGTCACCAGGTTTGCATGATTGACTGTTAAATGTTTGAAAAAAGTATTCACTTTATTAGTAACAAGAGAAATATAAATTACCCTAAAAGAATATTCCAATTTTCATTTACCAACTGCCTAAGGTCAAGAACTTCAATATTTGATACTGGTAAAGAAGAATTGAAATTAGTATGCATATATACATTACTTGTAATATCACACTTTTGTGATCTTTTGGAAATCAATTGGACCATTCATACCAAGAAACTTAAAAAGATTATCACAATTGTTGACCAAATCCTTAAATTTGGAAATTATTTCTTTGGGGTGGCTATAGAGGGAATTTACATGATAAAGAACTTGCATCCGCTCAGTATTTAATGTAGTGGGGATTGGAGAACACTGACATGCCCACCAATTCGTAAACCACAACATGAAGCTATTGTGAAGTATTCCATTTGGCTGAAGTAATAGGGGGCTTTGTTCTCACACTTTGATAAAATATGTTGAAAAAACAAGCCGGGCAGTGGTGGCGCACACCTTTAATCCCAGCACTCTGGAGGCAGAGCCAGGTAGATCTCTGTGAGTTCGAGGCTAGCCTGGGCTACCAAGTGAGTTCCAGGAAAGGTGCAAAGCTACACAGGGAAACCCTGTCTCGAAAAACAAAACAAAACAAAAAACAATCAATGACCCAAAGATGTGTTAATTTTGATTTTAAAATGTAGGAATCAAAACAAAAGTAAAACAAAAGAAATGCCAAAAATTGTGGAGTTACAAGTAACTTCTTATTTTTTAATCTTTTTCTGTATTTGTCATCTGTTTATAATGATTATGAGTAACCTTTGAAATCTGATGCAGAGTAAAATGAGTATTAAAGATAAAATTATAGTCATTTATCCATTATTCACAAATGACTAGAAATTCTTTTTTAAAATTTCATGTATGGATACTTCATCTACATTTATGTATATGCCTGGTGCCCACGGGGGCCAAAGGAGGGCATTAGATCCCTGGGACTAGAGTTACAGACTGTTGTGAGCTGATGTGTGAGCACTGAGAATTGAACCAAGGTCCTCTGGTGTAACAGCCAGTGCTCTTAACCACAGAGCCACCTCTCCAGGCCCCCCAAAATTCTTTTAGAGTTCTTTTTCATTGAAAGGGGTGAAAAAACATGACCTCCAAAAGTTTGGGAGAGTACATAAGTTTCTCAAAGATAAAAAAGCAAACTGAAACCTATTTGCAAACTTTAAACTTGTATTAAATTATTGTATACCATTATTCCAGCACTACCTTTTCCAGCAAAGACATAGGATTGGAATTGTCCAAATGATTTACAGGCAGGGACAAAGTGTTTTTTTAATTGCATTTCTATCCTTAACCAACAGTCAAGATACCAAAACTCTTCAAAGAACTACAATTTAATATTTCACAGGGAAATATAATTTACATTAAAATTGAATGTTTATCAAATTTATAAATACATTATCTACATAAAACATTCTAATTATATTCATCTTAATATCATTATGCTATCTTTCACAAGTGATGTTTTATTATTTTTCCATTTTCATTTTCTGTACTGTAAGGATATCCTTTTTTGTAGGCCATATTTGAAATATTAACCAGTTTGTTATGGTTTGAACATATACAGGCTCCTGTATTGTATGCTAGATTTTCATCTGGTGCAACTATTTTGCAAAGTGGCTAAGGCACTAGGAGACAGAACACAGCTGAAGGGAGTGGGTCACTTGGAAAGTATGTCTTTGAACATTTTGGTTGATTCCTAGTCCCTCACTCTCTGCCTCATGACTGTCATGGTGTCAGGAGCCACTGTCCCATGCTTCCACTGACACAATGTTCTCTACTCTGTCACCCATCCAGCGTCAACAGAGCCAAGGGCTATGGGCCAAAACACTGGAATCTTGGAGCCAAAAGAAAACTTCCTGTGAATCGCTGCTGTTAGATACTCTAAGTTTTGAAAAGCCTAACACATCTTTTGTTACTTTTTTTGAATCCCTAGACATAAAGAAACAGTGAGACAGAACCTGGTATACTAGCTACCAAGAGACAGAAGAACCCAAAGGAGAAACAGTAAAACAAATGAACCTTTTGAACACAGATCCATAAAGATGAGGCAGGGTAAGGATTCAGGGGGGATTTAAATATCGGGTAACAGTGAGAATAGGAAGACGGTAACAAGCCACTGGTAAGCAGAGTGTGGGGCTGGAGATGGCATAATACCTAAATAACCAGGGAGAGTGAGCTCTTCTCAATCATGTGTGTTTATGGCTCATGGTGTATGCATAATATCCCACCCATCTGCATCCCAGTGAGTTCCACAAAAGTGGCAGACACATTCTCAAGCAAGTTCAGCTGTATCCTGAAGAAGAGGGCTCTCTCGATGTAGCCTCTTGAAGACTTGCCTTCTGGAGCCTCTGTCACAATAAAATAGTTATAACAAGTGATAGAGGTGTATCGTAGGTAGTAGGCCCTATTCTAAAAGCTCTCTGCAAATAAGTTCATTGTGTTGTACATAGAGTCCTAAAGATATTTCCATTCAGGCTTCCTATTTTGCAGATCTGAAATACTGAGTTAGTCAGTTTAAGTGACACCATACAGGGACCAGAGGGGCTGAGTTTTGAATCCAGGCAGTCTAGGTTCTAAGCTCACACAATTTACGTAATTACCCAATCTGTTTAAGAGTGTGACAACCCAGAAAATCGGTTTTCTAATTAGAAATGGTTTACACCTGAATTTGAATTAGATATGATATATTGTTCACATTACTCAGAATTATGATAATAGAAAACAACTGATTAAATCACTGTTCTAATTTCAGAGATAAATGCACATGATAAATCCATTTCCTGCATTTACAGCACAAAGTACTAAGCTGCAATCAAAAGAGGGTGGTAGGTTGTTTATAAAATATAGGCTTCTTTTTGCTTATGACAAGTTCAATATAAGAAAAAAAAATGTGTTCACATTGTTTCTATAATCAATCATGTCAATACTTTTTTTTCTTAGTAATTGTAGCACCAGAGAGAAGCCAGGTGGGAAGTCTAGCTGCCCATTGCAATGATGTTAGCTTTCAAACATATTCTGATATTCAGGGTTATTTTAGAGACTGAACCCACAATTTAAAGTTATTCATAGTTTCTTGGGACTTAGGAGCCTTTATCTTCAACTTTTGCTGCAATATCTCTCATGAGCAAACTATGAGTACCTTCTTTTAAAATACATATCTTAAGGGAAGAATAGGAGTCTACTTCACTACCAAAGCCCTACAAAGATACCGCAGGTGTTCTGTCTGTGTGCAGAGCAGCACCATTCCTGCTAATATGACATGTGTCAGATCTTTTGTAGTTAGACATTTCTCCTAGGGCAGTCACAGACAGGAAAATCACTCTACTTTGAAATGCTTATAATTATTTTGCCCCTCATGTTTCTCCGCATGCATTCAAGGAAAATGGTAGCAAATAGGAGTTGCAGAAAGAAAGTTTCCATTACCATGAAGGTCTCCAGGTACCTTCAAAACCGGAAACAGAAACAAGTGGGCAGTGGCATCAGCTACCTCTGGTTTAGCAACATGACCTGGATTTGGTTAAGGGTCACTTCTTTTTGATTTTTCAGTGTTTTGTCCTATTCAAGTGACACAATAGAAAGGATGGCGGGCAAGAAACTACAGAATGAACAACCACAGCTTAACGAAATTTAACACACTTAGAAGTGGTGAAACCACAAGACACTGGAAAAGAGCACTGGCTGTGATGTCTAAGTGCAGTAGGTGTCTGAGCTGGAAGCAGAATGTGCACAGAAAGCAGAGATTCAATCACAGTGAAGACCTGGAGCACAAGAATGCTCAGTGTGGCAGGAACAAGAATAGAACTGTTATTGAGCCAGGTTTCAAAACTTACAATATTATCTTGAATAGAGAAAAATGTAGGTTTATGCAGTCTTCACAGAGGAAAGACAGTCATCGATCAATTAATCAAACTTTAAACTCCCCTCTATGAAATAACACAGTGGCAGGAGAGAGAGAGAGAGACAGAGAGACAGAGACAGAGAGACAGAGACAGACAGGAGAGAGAGACAAAGAGAGAGACAAGAGAGACAGAGAGAGACAGAGAGAGGGAACACATATGCATGCTGCTTTCAGGAGTTTGCATTTAGAAAATATTGCTATATGTGATCAAACCTAAGGAGGCCCTGACTGGACACCTCCCAGCCGATGTATACAGCAGGAATCTGTCATCCCCTGGCTGCAGGGTGGATATAGTGTCTATATGCTTATCTAAGGCTTCCTACCTCTGAAATGCACTGCTAATAAGTTAGCCATCAAGTACACTTGTTTTGTCAATATGCTATAGAATTATTATTTTAAACCTTGGTGATATTCAAATATTTAACAATGACAGTACAAGTCACTGCCATTTTGGGTAGTTTCCAAATTTGAAATAATGTCACTAATTGTGACCTGCAATCAATAACAAAAGCCTTTACATTTTGTTCATTTTGTTATTTTTTTTCTTGTTATCATGACTTGCAGTGGAAATCACCACTTAACCCCCAAATGCCCTTAATTTCCAGCAATCATCATGCCTCAGCCTCCCAAGTGCTTAGATGGCAGATGTAAGCAACCATGCTTGGTCCTTATCCATTTTTCAAAAGCACACTTTGATCATTTACTCTTCTTTTAGACTTTTTATATTTCCTGTGTTCAATTCTTCTTTAATTTCCTTAGGCCCAATATCTGACTCTGGGTTTTTTATTAATAAGACCTTTTAAGATTTATCTTACCGGCGGTGGTGGCACACACCTTTAATCCCAGCACTCGGGAGGCAGAGCCAGGCAGATCTCTGTGAGTTCGAGACCAGCTTGGTCTACAGAGTGAGTTCCAGGAAAGGCACCAAAACTACACAGAGAAATCCTGTCTCGAAAACCAAAAAGAAAAAAGAAAAGAAAAGAAAAAAAGATTCATCTTACATCTAGCACCCAACCTGATATGGGACAGAAAAAAAATTAAGGGACTATTATATTGCCACTAATCTCATAATTCTTTGGTTCTATTTTGTCTCTTTAAAACTTCTTAAGGTATGAATTTTCTATCAAAATATGTATATATATATAAACTTTTATCATGATATTAATGGTCATATAGAGTACTAATTAATTCTAGAAAAAAGGCTTCATCTAGCTGCCTGTAAATGTTTTTGTGTTTGAATCTCTATCAGTTTTCTGCAGGGAATCATGTCCCTGCCTAACAGCAAATTTGAAGTCTCTAAAAAGATAATGGGGCCCCACAACAATTCCATCAGGATGATGATAACACCACTAAGCTGACAAACACCACCCAAAGATCGGCTTTGGACTATAAACTGCTCAGGACAATTTCGAGATGGCTAGCTGAGATGATCCAGCCTCACACACTACTCAAGCAAGGACTTGAGACAAGCCCTGCACTTTCCCATTACACAGAGACTGGACAACAAATGATACAGCTACCTCTCCCAGGACTCCACATTAACCCAAATTTTCTTTTCAGGATCCCCTAGAGATGCCCCCCAGACAGCAGGAAGTAATTTTAAGAATACAATACCCACATTCCCAAGAGTTGGAGTGGGTGGATTTTGGTCGTTCAATAGGTTTTGAATAATTGTCATTGTTTAGGATAGTTGGTTACAAGTCGTTATTGTTAATGGTCAGGAAAAAGGCTAAATGAAGGAGATTAGACTTAAGATTCTTGTTTGAAAAGGAAAAAGAAAAAAGAGGATTTATATAAAAGGTGGATTATTAAATCCGCTCTGAAAAAAAAAGATATAGAAATAATGGAGAAAGGATAGATTATTGAATCTACTCTGAAAAAAAAAGAGAGAATATAGATATGATAAGATAAAAAGGTAGATTATTGAATTTACTTTTAGAAGTTTAAAATATTTTACATTGCATTGGATTTTTGTATATTGTATGCAAATTTTGTATATTGATACAAATTTGAGATTAATTTTGTTAGATATATTATACATATATTTCTAATCTTAGTCAAGGTATTGTTTCTATACAGTTCATTTAACAATGTAATGCAATTTTCTAATCCTTGAAAGTTATTATTACCAACTAATTAGGATATAAAAACTGAAAGTTAGTCATTACAATTGAACTTGTAGTCATATTACATATATTTTCAAGGTCAAACAGATATATTTTAGATAGACAGGCCATCTTCAAACAGTTCAGAGGTCTGCAGAATATGGCATTTAAGTTGTTTTAATTACATAGATTTTTTTATGACAATGAGACATATCTGATCCTCATAGCACCAATCTCCTTCAGAGAAGATGATGGACATCGAAGAAACTTCTTATAGAGTGTGCTTTCACTATGGTAAAAGTTAGCCACTGAGCAAGAAAGTGCCATTGCATCTACTGCTGAGAGTATGCTGTCCAAAATAGATAAGCAGGACACGAAACAAAGGACTGCCGATCCTCGCCAAGACAAGGTAGGAAGGCTCTTTAGAAAATCCTGTGTCACAAATGAGTCTGTCAGGTATGCTAGGCCTGCAGGCCACAGATGGATTCCCCAGTGTTGCAGAGGAACCTTGGGTGACTCTCCAGGCAGCCAGCTGTTTCTGTCATTTCTCACACTTTTGGAAGTCACTTGCTTGCACTTCCTGCTTACTCAGTTACTGTTATTTCCTTTTCAGGTCTCTGAGGTGGTTGAAGAATAGATAGCTACAATTATAGTTTCCCTTGTTAAGAAATCCAGAAAAGAAACTCACTAAAGAGCTGTAAAGTGTATATAAGTTTGAAAGACATCAAAAGACAGTTTTGGTGATGCAAATTAGGATAGAAGATGAATTAGATACAATCCTTTGGATTCACAAAGATAGGATAGATAATGGAATGTTTTCTCTGAATTTGTCAAATAAAAATGGACTACACATTGTTGATATATTTATTGCCTGTATATATTGTATATCGTTATTGTACTTATTGTATATAGTTTTTCTTATATTAGTTATAATTTTGTTTAATTTTAGACAAAAAAAGAGGAGATGTGGTGATATTTTATTTGTGCTCTAATAAATAAAGCTTGCATGGAGAACAGAGGAAAAAGCCAGCCACTATATTAAACATAGAGGTCAGATAGTGGTAGCACACACCTTTAATCCTAGCATTCAGGAGGCAGAGATTCATTTGGATTTCTGTGAGTTCAAGGCCACACTGGGAACAGAGTCAGGCATGGCAGCACAGGCCTTTAATCTCAGTGCTAGTTAACCATAGAGGTCTGGAAGTCTAGACATACAGACAGGAAGTGATAGAGCTGGGCATAGAGAGGAAGTGAGATGGCAGGACACAGAAAAGACATAGACATGGGTATACAGGAAGTAGGTTTCTTTGGAGGCTGAGGAGTCAGTAAGATGAGGTTGGCTGTGGCCTGTCCTAGTCTTCTGATCTTTCAGTTTTTCACCCCAACATCTGGCTTCTGGTTTTTTGTTTTTAGTTTTTTATTAATAAGATCATTTAGCAATTAATCTTATAATTTAGACTCAGCATTTTACCATCACTTCCCACACAGTCATCTGAAGTATCTCCACCATTCCATTGACTCTGTTTCTGTTCCTCTTTCTGTATTCAACAGTGCTCTTAAAATTTTCCATACGTAAATTATGCCGCAGCCCTGGAACAACTTAAATGATCAGCATCAGCATCATCAGAATCACTGTCCCTGCCAGGGCCCCCAAGAGCCATTATCCATCAGATCCTTACTATTGACACCAATATACAAATACACACACACACACACACACACACACACACACACACACACACACATGTTTTGGTAAACATATATGTATGTATGTATATGTATATATATATTTATTTATTTATTTTTGTATATATATATATATATATATATATATATATATATATATGTTTGTATGTTTCAGCTAATGATAATAATGTCAACTGGCATATAAACATTTCTTAGAAAGACCTTAGAAAGGTATTGAAAAATATCCTATTTTATTAACCTGACCTGCTTGTTTGCAGTAATAGCTAACTGACACACTTGCCAACTGCACCACATTAGGACATTTCTGGAACATTCCTGGTGAGCTATACTCACATAATAACAGGTAGATAGACTTTTGAAGATATAGCTTATTTTTTTCTAATATTGGCTTCTAAATAGTGTCTTCTCAAAACCAACCACTATTTTCTGATACCAGAGGAGCTATGACCACATATTGTGTCTAGAAAGTAAATTAGATGCTTCTTGTCTGACTCTGGTTTCACAAGCTGGATAAATTATAATTCAATCAGTTATGATTATCTTTTGTCCAGTTATTTTCACCAGACAGATAACTTCTGAGAACACTGACAATCAACGTGTTTTTGCAAAAAATTGATTCATTTGGCTAATTCAATTTCATAGAATTTAATTGCATAAACATGTTCTGTAGGGACAGACCACTGCTGCCCACTAGAAGAGTCTACAGGTTGACAAGTTTTCTGCTGTTTTGTCAGTCCATTAAAAGACTAGCTCTTCATTAATGAAAAGGCAATGATAAACAATGGTCATTAATTCTAAGTCATAAAAAAATATAAAGGGGCATTTTAAAGGTAAAGTGGTACATGTGTTCACAAATAGGTATGGACATTTCATACTAGAGCTGATAAAAACCTGTGTACTCTTACAGAAGCACTACTTATTCTCCTATTCCAATATTGATTTTTTTCCTTTTGTTTGGATTGCTTTCATTATTTTGCTGGTTGGTGCTTTTGTGTTTATTTTATGTACACACACACACACACACATGTATATATATATGTATATGTATATGTATATGTCTGCATGGATACCACACCCACATGATATGCAAACCATAATATATACTAGAAAGAGAGAAACCTCTTTTACTTTGAGCTCCTTGGCATGAGCCCTCACAAGGAAATGCATCCCAGTTGTAATTGTTTTTTAAGAACATTCCTCCTAGGAACAGTTTAAGAAACTCCTCTTGCATCACTTCCCTGTTCCCATCAAGACCTAGAATAACTATTCGTTTTATATAAGGCTCATTATACAGTATGTTGTACATTGTTTTATGTCAATTAATGGCAGAACAAGTCAGGAAGGCTACACGAACCCAAGTATATTTATCATAAAACCAGTGAAGCTTCATTGTCAGAATCCCTCACTCACAAAGACCTTTTCCAAGTCACCTTATCTGTCCTTTTGTCATTGTTTTTCTACAATTGCACATGGTAAAGGTCTAAATACCAGGCTGAAAGCCCAAGCAGGAATGATAACACTTTGTTAACGGAAATCCTTCTTCCTTGACTTCTCAGGATCCTTTGCATACCAGCAAAAGGCAGGACACATCTAAAGCTGGGATGAGCATGAGCAGACTCTTCTTTTATGTGTTAGTACTCCATGCTTGGTTCATCCTCTGCCTCCAGTGGGACTACTGCATACTTATATGTTTTCCATACAACTCACAGAGAAGCACAGCATGGGTCACCCATTCCTAAGGCACTTTTTATGTAAATACATCCTCAGGAAAATACAACTCTTCAAAACACCAAAGGCTCAACTGAGATGCTAAGGCACCACCATAGAGTGATTTATCTTGTACCCTCAGTGCCACAGTCAGGAGACCTCTGTCTGGGAGACGGGTCCTGAATAATCTTAGTCCCCACAGTGTTTTCTCCACAAGCCCATACCTGCAGGAAAGGGAAGATGCCATTGCTCAGTGGCTGGTTTCACATTTGAAAAGAGGAAGACAGTCTAATGAATCTAAGCATTCAGGAAACTAACTCTGGGCTGATGTTCCATAAAATAAGAAAGTGGAAAATGGTTTCATTTCATAAACACATTTTAAAAGACAAAAGTAATTACAGGCATTTGATGTTAATGAAATTATAACAAGTTGATTGGATGATGTAATAGAAGTAATTTCAATGACCAACATTTCAGAAAAATTACATCATATAAATTTAGGTCTTAACCTTTCATGTGTACGCTTTGAAAATTAAAAATACAGTTTAGTGGGAAGGCAAATAAAGGATGAAAATTACTAATGGATAATGCTAAAACTAAATAGCAGAGGAAGTTGAGGGGCAGGTGCTATAGCCCAGATGTTCCTAGTGGGAAGCTGGTAAGAGGGAAATCTGAAGTATGTCCCTTAATTCAAATATGGAAATCTTCTCCCATAACAGGGCAGTATAATAAGATGGAGGCCTTTGAAGGTGACTGGCTGATGAGGTTGTAGCCTTTAGGAAGGGAAATTAGGTCTTTGATGTAAGAGCCACAGAGAGGTAGGTACCTTGCCCCTTAGACCGAGCAAAGACTCAGCAGTAAAGCAGAGCACAAAAACAACCCTTACCAGAACCAGAATTTGCTGGAATCTTGATCTTGGACATCATAGTTTTCAGAACTGTGAGAAATTAATTTTTGTTTCTTATAAGTCACCCACTCTGTGATATTTTATTACATCAATCTCAAGAGTTGGAGCTGGGGATGGACTGGTTTTCTACTTGAATGAATGATGAAGGCACACAGACACATTTGTTTTCATCATGACATTAATTTCCAAGTGCTCTTGAGAGGGGTCCTTCCCAAACCTAAGGTGATTGGCGATGGACAAAGGTTAAGATACAAAGGTTTTAAACTTTCGGGAGACACACATGTTCTCAGTGTTCTGGGCTCAGACAAGTTCATGAAATCCCTGCAAGAAAGCTCTCTATGGATCTGCTTACAGGGGACACCTGTCCTTCTTCGGTCAGTTTGGCTCTACGTGAATAGGAGGCACAGGAGTCTGCATGGCACACACAGTGCGCCTCACAACCACACTGTCAGTTCTCAGGCTCAGCCTCTCAGGAGAGTCATGGGACTCAGTGTCGCCAAAGAAACCTGCGTTTGTTGTGCCATCAGGAAAAGGGATTGTTTTTCTCCTTTGCCTTTTAACCTAGAAAATGACACAAAAATCCCTTGTCATAATGCCATCTCACCACTCTGAATACTATGTTTCTTTGCTTGTCTTTCACTTACATAGTTCAACCTCTAGGCGTGCTGAAGCCACTGGCGCTGTGTCAGTCAAATGGATGTCTTTAAGGAAAGGGCAGGAAGTCTGCTGACTCAGTGCTTTGATAGTCACAGGATCTTTTGAATAAATACATGTCAACCACAGCTGTGACTTAATAAAGCTAAGAACATCTGCATATCTAGAAATATTATCTTTTAGAATAAAATGCCACTAACACTCCAAGTACCCAGAGGATCTACTGCCAAAGCCATGTTCTTTTCTAGTCAGGGAGAGTAATGGAGTCTAACATTTACTGTCTCATCAGGGCATGTGTTCTGTTGCTATCATTCAAAATACTCACAAGGCAAGTGTGACTTGACACTGTCTTCTCATTAACACAGAATTCTTTCTTTTCCTTTGCAAAATATTGTCATACATGAAAAAATGAGGCTTTAAAACGTTGTAAATCCAAAAATGGATCTACTCATAAAACCAATTATATGTTCACACCATAATCAGTTGTTAATTGCAAAATTTCTAAAAAGAACCAATCCATATTTTTAATATGTTGTATCTGATTTAAAACACACATGGGAGATATGTGTCTCTATTTAAGCTGAAATTAAATATACACAGAAACTGCAAAAAAGATACCAATTTGCTATAATTTTGAATGGCAGTAACTTTACCCTAAGAAAATTCACTGGGTGATTTCACAGTGACAGCAAAGGAAACCAACCCACTCTTCTTTTCCTTTACTTGCTGATTTTGCTTTTCTTTCATCTTCATGAGAGTATTTTATCTAAGAACTGCTTAGATGCAATCCTCAAGACATGGAGAGATCACCCACAGAATATGGTTTCTCAAATGACCTGCTTATATGATAATGTAGTACTATGTACTGAGACTCACATATTTATTTTTCCATTAGATAGTAAGATTCTTATAGGTAGATTAACTTTACTTTTACATCACTTTTATTGAATTAATGATGAACTACCTAAAACATTCACCATGTTTCTACCTGTCTGAAAGGGATTTAAGCAACACTGTGTTTGGTGGAATGTTAGTCTCAAATTAATTTATTGGTACTTTAAAGGGGGAAAGCTGAGAACATCTGGGAGCCCAATTATTAAATAATTTGAGGAAATAGTTCAAAAAAGTTTTTGCATTGATAGATATTTCAAAGAGTTTTTCTACTAGATTTTTTTCATTGTTGAAAATGTATTAATATTCCTTAAATCTAATGTTTTGCTAATACAGCTTGGGAAACAATTTCATTGATATATCAGAGTACAATTATTAGTGGCTATTCAGTCTTGCAGAAGTCTTTTAGCATACCCCTTACTCTACCTAGGCTGACATTTTAAACAATAATAAGTCCCGAAAGCAAGGCGTGAGGAACTGGCATGCTCAAGGTGCTTGACTCTGTTGAGGACTGTCTTCATGGACTGCAAACACGCACTTCCCAGACCTTTTGTTGGTGTGTGAGGACAGAACACACTCTCTTGTTCCCTACAGTTCCTGACAAGGGCACTAATGGAATCAGTGTAATGGAATCATCCTTAGAACTACATCTAGGCCCTACTCACCATTCAAAGGTCCCGTCTCCAAGTACCATCATGCTGGGTGGGTATTAGGGCTCAACATATGAATGGGGGTGACACAAATATTCAATCTATAAGAATTCCTAATGAAAAATAAATTAATATTTCAAGTGAGCTATGTACACCATGGCTCTTCCTTTTTCTGATCCAAGCTTATGTCATGTTAATGACTGGAAAATTCTGGGATGGCTCACTTTCATTTCTCTAAGAAAAGAGAGAGGCTAGAGAATAAGTCTCAGTTTTGTCTTCCTAATACTGTTCTCTGACTGTTTATTGTGGACTTCACGTCAGTTGTACACTGCCTGCCCTCTTGGAGAGCTCCTGTCTTGTATACCTTAAACACTGAATACTCAGAAAGAGGGATGAATTGTCTACAGGATCACATTATTAGAACACACTAATTAGGTTTACTTAAATAATGCAAAAATACTCAGTTATTTCTTTCATAGATACGTACATCTGGGGGTATCACTTACACATTTGCTACTCAAAGATGGGGAAATAGGGCAGGGAATGGTTGGGGAGTACATGTCCTGCTGCTTTCATAGCACAAGCAAATTCTGAGAGAGCTAAGGATTGGATAACTCTTTATTCACTCAGATGCATAATCTATGCTTTCCAACTGGATCACAAAAGGAACAGCCATGAAGCTGGAGAGTGTGGGTCCCTGTCACTTCTCAGCTGATCCTTGAAATAAAACTTCCATGTTTTTGTGTTTTGGGAGCATTCCACTTTGTAGAACCTCTTTGTGAGAGATTCTGGAAGTGGGCATTTAATTTTGAAGGCTCTCCTGAGGGGTCTTTATTCGTCAGGGTGTCAGGATAACTCTCAGCACAGGAGGGTTCCGCACTCATTTCTACTTCAAAGGTGAATTAATAATAATCCTCCTTATTATAGAATGCTACCAGACCCTCTGGAGTGATGACTAATTGGGAGACATTGACAGTTTTTGTTTTTCCTTTTATTTTTTTTCGTTATATGGTGTGCAATCATTTTAGCCCCAAATAGAACTTTTCTTTTTGGTGGGGAGTGGGAAGAGGCACAGCAAAAATGTTTAGAGAAGTAATCATTTGCTTAAAAAATGGAAATTGGGCTTCTGTGTTGTGAGGAATGTATGTACATAACACTGAAATTTAACACTGGTAAACGATCTGAGTACCTCAAAGTGAAGTTGCTGCCTTCCTACAGTGGCCTTTAACCCTGCCCTTTCCTCCAATCTGAGAAGAGCTGATGTTGATGGAACATATAATGGCCCTTTCCTGTGCAGTAAAGTCAGCAATAAAGCTTAGTAATTAAGGGTACCAGGGAGGCCCAGCCCAGCAGGCTAGTGGTGTGGCGAACACTTTTAGAACTTCAAACAATATCAAAGTCACTGAGAAACGGGCCTAGCTCAGTTCTGGTTTGAATTAAGCCTCACTTCCACACGCACTTTTCAAATCCAAGCTCAAACAAGAAAGCCAAGGCCTTCTGGATTTCATTAGAGCCAATTATCTTATCTGTTTCATCTCAGGCCTGACCCTAAGGCTGGCAAACAGCTATTCAGTGCATTTGTGTGGTTGTTTGAGAAAGCCTCCAGTCAGCCAATGGCCCCAGGACCTGCTAATTAAAACACCGTTGCCCCTGCCTCCAGTGATTAAATATTTTCAAGCTTTTGTAAATAATTTTTCCATTCTTTGCCCCAAGCCTCAAAGGTCCAATACATGCAGTAATTTATTTAGTTTGTCAGAGAATACTGTTGGAAATAAGGTCATAATGGGACCTTTGGAAACTTTTATACGTCTTCATACTTCTGAAAGTGACAGTTTATAAACCAGCCCAATGTGTATACTGTTTCTGATGTAATTATGTCCTAATGGCCTTTCTCCTTTTGAAGTGATATAGTGTATAACAGGCTTACATTTTGTCAATAATCATATTTCCTCAAATGTCTACTTGATATCTAGAGTCAGAATTTAATGAGATCATTTAGGTCCTAGAAATTGTACCAAGGTACTTCAGCTTTATTTATTTATTTTTTTGCGGAAGCTGGGTCCCAGACCCAGATTAGCTTTGGAAAGAAGACAGCTAAACAAGGAAAATGACTATTGCTTGCTGTCTAGGAGGACCTGATAGGGAACACTGAACTTCCTCCAGAGTCAAATCCTCAGAAATCCCCAAGTGAAAGCTGTGGCAGTGTAGCTTCAAGAAGGGAATATTTGGAGAGAAGAGCCTTAAGGATTAGAATCACCAAATTCAAAACACTTCCCAGGCTTAAGGTGTGCTGGGAACAACCTGAGCAGAAAACACTTCCTTGCAACTAGGTGATGAAGAGACAGAGGACACCAGGACCTATCCTTGATGCTCAGATAGACACTGAGACAGCAATGGCCTGGTAAACGCTCCAAGAAGCTCACTTACTCGTTTGCCTCCCCTGACCCCAGGGCCATGTACTCCAAAGTGTATGTGACTGGAAACAACTCCTAGAACAAAGGCAGACAGAGCAGATGAACACAGACAGACACCCGTCTTGCCTCCTGGCTAGGGCACAGCCATATTCACGCATGGCTCTTCCAGCCAATCCAGTCACCTTTTATTAGAGGAAAATAAAAATGCAGAGTTTTGTTTGTTGTTGTTGTTGCTCTTTTTGAAGTATTACAAGAAGAAATTTCAGCTCATTAGCTGTGTTCAGTGTGCATTAAACACACTCATGAAAAAGAACTATTACACTGAACAGTTCAACCTCTGTTGTTCCTAAAGAGACACTTTGGTCTTACTCTAAATAATAGGCTTTTAATAAAACCATTCACCAAAGGCAAACAATTAAACAATACATAAAGCACCAGGGGGCAACCTCGCGGTTCAGTTACAGTTAGAAGCCCTTCCAAAGGAGAGCATGCGGGCATTTTATAAGAAACAACACACTTCTCCAAAGATTATGAAACAAGAAAATTTTAAGTTGGGCCATGTAAGTGCTTCTTGACCCAGGATTTTGTGTTAACAATGGGATGATGCCTTCCTTATCTTGTTACTTTTCAAGCCCGTGGACCATACTGAATTTTACATATTGTTGCTATTTTATCACAAAGGCAATATTGAAACTGGTACTGCAAATTAAGTGAAACCTTCATATCAATTAAATATTTTCATTGGATTATGCATATAATAATTTGATTTTTACATCTTAAAAAACTCAGCCAAATGGAATATATTAACATTCTTTGGGCAGACTTCAGTTCTCTGAGTAGTTTAGGAATTAATATGTCATTTAAAGAAGTCAAGACAACTCATCCCTGCCTTTTCCACCTGCTGGGAACCGAGTGTAATTATGTTTGTTGGAGGCTCAGGAGCCATTGCATTTCTGAAATGGAATTTTCATTTTATAATTTCTGGATGTACAAAGTGTTAAAGTAGCAGAACTATGTCTGGAGAGGGGGCTGGCATGTATGAAATAACCAGAGTGTGAGTGGAGGAACTCAGTATCTAAAAGACAGGGTCCCAACTGAAAGTACAGAAGAGAGAACAGACTTTGAACACATGCCTATTTATTCCACCTCAGGTGATGAATAAGCCTCACTTCATGGCTGTGACTTTGACTCTGTTTCATTAAAACACTCAGGTGTCTCTGAGACTCACTCTACTTTAGTAACTTCAATATTGCCATTATTTCACAAAGCTGTAAGAACGAAATTCACATCCCAAGAAAGTCAACATTTTGATTTTAAGTGCAATAATACATATCTATTTAATGGAGAAGACAATATATGAACATATTTTGAAAGCAAAATGTCCCCAAATGCGATGTGGATAGATCTAAAATTCTGCTGTGCTTCAAGACAGATTCAACCATTAATCTCCCCTCATGGTTTCCATATTATGAAATATGAGCTATTTTAGTAAGAATGCTTTTTTTTTTAAACCATCTTTCTCCTGCAGTTTATAAGCTGTCTGTCCTCCTTGTGGCTTTACATCAATTCTGTTCTTCAGAGGATATTTAGATAGCCAGTACCCAGTTCTGCTGTGCCCACAAGAAAGATGGGCAGATTCATACCAGATACAGGAATAAGCCTTTGCCTTCCAGAAGGTGCCAGAGGAGTTTAAATACCTACATAAATGAGAACAGATGTTGATTTGCAAGTTTCATCTATACGCTATCAAATTATGGGGATAAGAGATGGAAAACTGAGTCTACCATCCGGGTGTCTGGTGCCCTGTGAATACTGGAACTGTCCTTGAAAGCTCTGGCCCCACATCATCTGTGAGCCTCAACCCTGTGCGCGAGACTTAGGAGAACCAGAATTTTTATGAGTATGATTTCTCCACTGGAGGAAGTCAATGAGTAAATTCCCCATAGTAAATCATAATATTTATTTAGTTCTCACAAAAGGAAAACAGATTTATATTCACAGTATATTGAAATGGTCCATTTTTCCCACATTACTTATCATCTCAATAAATCTAGTTTTGGCAAACTTTAGATGTAAAATCATGAAATGAGAAAAGAATTTTCTTCAGTTAAAAAACAAAACAAAAAACCCCAGCCACACTAAAACCCAAAAACACTGAACTCTGGAAGCTGTTGGCTGAGGGACAGGGTGAATGAGTTTTGTTTGGGCCAGAGCTTTCCCTTGTCAGTGAATGCAGCACAATCTTAGAACTCTGGAAAAGCAAAACAGAACAACAGTGAAACTTCATAATTTCTCCAAAATATTTATCTTCCATTCTGGCTATATCACAAACAACTGCATAATAGTGAGATCATTTGAACTGGTAGTCCAACGGATCTGTTATTTCTAGCCTGGAAACTCTGCAATAATATTTTGTGTACTGAATATGATATCTCAGGGAACTCCACATACACTGGGAAGATTTTATGAAAGGTGGGGGCTTTGTAATTCAGTCTTTCGTTTTAAAAAATGAAAACACCATTTCTAAGCACAAAACTGATCTCTGCCTTAGGAGATAGTGCTAAAGAAACATGTTAGTTAAGTACAGCCATTCTTCAACTACCCATTATTGTTTGGATAATTGTTTCATTACTGAACAAATTCATGGAAATTTTAGGTTTTAGAATTCATTTAGGGTAAAGAAAAACATATTCTTAAGATTTTAATAGCTGATCTGACCCTTTAAATAATTTTTAAAGTAAATTATAGCATTTGAACTACTTTAAGAAGCTGTCCACTGAAGATACTATTCATTTCCAAACTACAGGACTTCAAGGTATTTCCTGGACTCTGTTAACTTGAGCTCCTTACTGCCTAATAATATCATATCTCTTTGATGCTCAGCTCAAAAATCAAGTTTGCAAGCTTCCTGAAGAAGACAGGTGTGCATAAGATCAATTTTCTCTTAGGGTCAAAGAGCAGAAATTCTAAGGGTATCTAGAGACACACACCTATAGAAATAGTGATTTTTTGATGAAAATTGGTACAATATGTTGCACAGATGAGAAAAAATGCTCTTCTGTTTATTCCCAGAGCAAAAGAGCAGATAGAGCTGACAACTTCCTAAAATTTACTCATGTGTATTTTGTGACCAGTTTTGATCAAATTTCTTGAAATATCTCAACATTCTGAATACAGAGAACAGAATATGGATAATAAATAAAACTGTAGTTCACAATAGCCATAAATTTATACATATTGGTTTCTATTGAAATAAAATATTAATAGATGAAAGTCATTACTTCTTTGTTCTCAGGATTGATTGACAAGTTCAGATTTGAGGCCAACATCATATTTATTAGCCAAGTCTTTCTGAAAGAGAAAATGTGGGCTTGATTTGTAAGCTATGATAAATGGTCTGGGAAAGAAGGTAGCAAGGCCAATTTGATATGTACAGTATTTCATATTGGCAAATTGTTTCAAGAAATTTTATCCTCATTCCTAAAATGTCTTGGGCATCCTTGAAAAAGAATGCACTATCATAAGTATAATATATTTATTGTCACTGATGATGGAGGATCCATTCCAAGCCTGGGCAGCATCAACCACAGCTCTCAGAAGCAAAACAAGACCCCCAAATCATTTGATGCTATTGAGAATGAGCTTCAAATGACAAGTCATTCTTTCTTTCAAAATGGGATCTAAAAGTTCATTCTATTTTCTACTAAAATTTAACTTGCTTTAGGTCTTGTGATATGTCCCTTATTTAAAAATCTAACTGCATATGTGAGCAGAACATATTTATTTAAATAAATATGAAAAAATTATATTGTAAATAAAAGCCTTGTGATCAGGAAGGATGAAGGACACAGGGGTCTAGTTTGAATCAATAAACTCTTACTATATCAAATGGACAGAAGCTCCTTAGAGATGTGACAGAGAGGAAGTAAAAGTCTAAGAAGTACTTTTCAATTTCAAAATGTTGCTATTGTTACCTGTTTATGTATCCAAGTGTCTGAAAACACAACCTCACTATATTGTTATTTTGTCACCTGTACTCTAGTCAGAGTACACTTGGGCTAATGAGTATTGTCTCAAATGACACCCAAGAGCACTGCCAGCAAAGTGCTGACTACCATTTAGAAGCAGGTGATATCAAAAGACCTGAAGAGCTTTAACAGGTTTGGTGTCATCACTTGGAAAACAATAGCATTTAAAAAAGCACTAAGGATTTTGAAAACAAACAAATACCAAATATTACAAAGTCAATGCATGCTCTATATTGCCATTATTATCATTATATTCTTCTTGTCCAACTGGTATTGTTTTCTTTTCAATTTCACATTAAATTATATTAAAATAAAAACAATATCCCTAGAACAATATTTACTTAGTTATCATTACCAATGTGGGGCAACTAAGCATTTAAGCATTTATGAATGGTCTTATTTAATTTCTTAGAAGAAAATAGCCTTTCTTTAGTCTATGAACATAACAAGAGATTCTAGAAATAGTCTTCTAAAATTAATTATAAAATGATAATGTGCTTGATCAAGTAACAGTGTAAGAAAATAAGATGTACTCATTAATGTGTCCTGCTCTAAATGATCTGCTGTTGATCTGTGGCAAAAACATACATGTGAGGCAAACCATTATTTAGTAGTTGTCAGAAGAGTCTGTGTGTTAAGAATATGACAGTAAAATCCTATTCCATTCTCATAACCAGTAGAGGAATCTTGGTCAAACATCACTTCTATTTTGAAGAACTTGTCTGAGAGACAGAATTGAAAGTTTGAATGATGAGCTGAGAGTGTTTACTGCAGGTTTACAGTAGTAAATTTTTAACTTGCTTATGAAGTAAGCAAGTAATTATAAACTTAAGACAGAAGAGAGACAGAGGGTGATGGGACCACTCTCATGTGCTCCAGGGACTGGACTGTTTTAGCTAAGCTGCCCTTCTGATATCTTCAGTTCCTTATATAGCCAAAGATGTTTAGCAAAGTCTACAACATGAAGTACAACACATTTTGGTGAAACAGGTACTTCATAAATCAACAAAATGGGGGAAAGTAGTGTTTTCAATATTACTATCAAGATCTATAACTTAAATTTTTATTTCTAGAAAAGATAACTCTAAAATCTCCCTCTCAGCACACTGAGAAGCCTCAGTCAGATCCGATTATTCTGAGTTGATTTTGCCTTGAGATGACTTTCTCTGTACAGCTCATGTTACAGACATTTGTTTTTTGGAAAGTTTCATCAGTGGCAAATACTCATGAAAGTAGCTACAGAATATAATGCAGTGACTTGGCGTTTATTTCTTAAAAATCAAGACACATTCACACAATACAGACTGACAGCTCTATGACCCTTGTTCAGTTATATCCTTAGCATATGCCAAAGAGACTCATATTTTGAGGGCTGGCATAGTCTTCACTCAGAATCTGTGGGAGCTTGATCCCTGTAGAAACTGAAATTTGCAGGAGCTTATGTCCCTTATATCCCTTTTATAAAACAGTGTGATATTTGTGTACAACCTGTGCTCATCTGTCTATATATTTTAAATTAATCAATCAATGAATTTTATAGTGGCAGGGATCAAACCCTGGGATAAACATGATAAGCTACATCCCTAGCTTCCTACCATATTCTTTAAATCATTCTTGGATTACTTATAATACTTAATATACTATACACTCTACCACATTATACTGTTTAAAGAATAAGGCAAGAAAAAGGTGTCTAAATACGTTCTGTACAGTTGTTTTCCAATATTGTCCACTTACTATTAAGTCCATGGATGTGGACCATGTGGACACAGAAGGGACTCCACTGTGGTTCTCTTTGAAAGTAAATAGAGGGCGTAGATGGAGATAAACATGCAAGGAAGGTAAAAGAACAAAAAGGATTCTGAAAAAGCCATAAAAAAATCATACAATTAATCACACAATTAAAAATTACTTATAATACATGAAGTTTTGCATATATACAAATTATTGATCATATCATATTATATATAATATATAATAATAACTTTACATATAATTATTTTGCAATGAACTTTTCTCGTCTACCTCCAAGAGCTGAAACCACCTAACAGAAACCCAAGACCAGACATGAGAAGCCCTCTTTGAACAATCAGGGCTGTCCAAGGAACTCTCAAAACATACAGCCTATTGCTATTGCCCTTGGTTGCCCTCTGAAGTAGAAGATAAGTCTCTACTGTTAGAGATGTCATGTACTTCAGAAACAGGGCCCAGAGGCCTCTGAGTTGAAACTGACATGAATAACCCTTCCCTGAGGATTTCCATAGTACCAGAAAGTGATGAAAACTTCCAAAGGAGGGAGGCAACCAACAGACCTACCCAATTATGATGTCTATGAACCACCTCAACAGCCAGCATGGCATGCCAACCTAAGAGTGCTGTAGTGGCACACATACCTTGGTGGCAACCAGCAACTCTCTAATAGGACTTGTGACCTTTTCAAAAATATGGAAACCATGCCTAGTAATGGAAATATAGCCAACTATTCTGGGCTAATGGAGAAACTACAGATATCACTTTGCTAAATCATCATAATCCCTGCGTTCTCATGAAATATACTTCTCTTTGAAACAGATGGAAACCACAACAGATAACTACAACCAATAAAAATGCAGAGTTATGGAGCCCAGTCCCAAATAGCTACATCTAGAAAGCATTTCCTACCTAAGGCTCAGGGACCATTGCAAAAGAATGGGCAGAAAGATTTTAAGAGTCATAGGAAAGGAAATTTTCTGTGACATTGTGTCTCCTAATAATGTCAGAAGCTACATCCATAAAGTCTCACCAACATGGCTGCTCAAACAGAACTTAACAAGGATGACACTGATGGACACAGCAAACTGAGTGGAGAAAGCTCATGTGACCTCAACCCTACATAACAGGCAACCAAGGAACACTGATAATGGGAGAAATAGTCTTCTCCAGGAAATAGCACCCCAATTGGTTATCCAATAATAAATGGTCAACCCTGAAAATATATGTGAGTAACAGTATATAGACTGAATAGGTTATACTTAGGAATACATCTGTGCATGTAATAACAGTAACAGTATATAGACTGAATAGGTTATACTTAGGAATGCATCTGTGCATGTAATAACAATTAATGAAAAAGCGCGTGAGTTTGAAGGAGAGTAAAGAAGGGTATAGGAGAGGGTTTGAGTGGAAGAAAGTTAAGAAGAGATGACACAGTTATTTTAAAATCTCAAAAATAAAACATTTTAAAAGGCTACATAAGAATTGTCACTTGCTGGGTGGCAGTGGTTCACACCTTTAATCCCAGCACTCCAGAGGCAGATCCAGGCAGATCTCTACGAGTTCAAGTTCAGCCTCGCCTACAGAGCAAGATCTAGGATAGGCACCAAAATGACACAGAGAAACCCATCTCGAAAAACAAAAAACAAAACAAAATGTCATTCATTCATCTGGTAAAATAGACAAATTTCAAGCTCTGCCACCATCTTCCTTTTGCACTGAAAATTGTTACATGGAAAGAAACTACGTGGAGATATTTTCTCCATTAAATTTAGCTAGAAGTGTAGCATATAGACTTCATTAGCCCACTAAAAAACAAATAGTAATTGTAGCACATAAGATAATCAGTTTAATAACAATCACTCAAAGAATTAGACATTTTAAATCAATGGGCCTGGTGCTCAAAAGGTACTGTAAAGAATTTAGGATCACTGGGGTGATCTCTTAAATGACTGAGCAGACAGAGTTTAGCAGGCACCTGCTGAATAAAGAGAAGGCATCAGGCATTCTCTGAGCAAGTGAAAAGATGTTCAGAGTTACTGGTAGCCTTTTCAAACATGTCTGGCTCATCTTGTGACTCTCCTCTTAGCATCCCCACTTTGCCTCTGCTCTGACTTAGTCAGCCAGGGTCATGGATGAAGTCTTCACCACACATTTCTGGGTAGGTGGGGCAGCAGAGGGCACATGAAAATCTTACATTTGGCAATATTGATGTACCTCATCACTCCTTAGTATTTTAAGGCATAAGAGAGAGCAATGTGATAAGGCAAAAAAGGCCAAAATCTAACTTCAGATCACAGCTCCTCCAGTACTGTGACTTATATTCAGAAGTTTAATTAGCCCCAATGCTTATAAAGTTTCTAAAGTAGGACTTGGTATATAAGACCTCATTATAAATAGCCATAATTGCCTTATAAATGGTAACCTTGGAAACATATCTTAGTTGAATATAAAATATATTTAATATTATTGAATATTTTCTAAAATTCCTATGAAAAACCATAACTTTAGTCTTTAATTATCCCAGAGATGAATGATAACTGCTAGCAATAAATAGCAAATCATCTATAATAATTTAGCTACTTCATTTTTCAAATGAAGTACACAGTAAACGTGAAAACACTTGTCTGTCTACAATTTTCATCTTGCCATAGAAAAATAATATAACAGAAATCAGAGTTCAATACATGGAAATTTTGATGTAATCCATCATATTATTATGAATACTTTCACTGAGAATGAGGTTTTCCCTGTAAAGATACTTATCACAGCCAAGAAAAAATGAAAAATTAAGAAAAGAGAAAATACACTGTTTACCTGTTTCCTCACCTCCACTGTCTACAATCAAACATGCATACCAGAAACATTGGCCAGTTAAATGCTGGGGAAAAATGATGGTTTTGAAGGTTAACTATTGTTATTTTTATTTATTATTCATAAGCCTGTCACTGTTACAAAACACCTGAAGTAATCCACTGAAAAGGGGAAATGCTTTCTCTGATCCAGGGATTCAGAGGTTCCCATCTATGGTCATCTGAAACTGTTCTGGTGTAGAGCACTGTGACTGAGGACAAGAAGGAAACCGCTTACTTCACAGAGACCAGGAGGCACCAAGAAAGACACGAAGAGTATATCCTGACTTCAACAGCACACCGCATGGCCTAACTCACAGTGGGCGCCACCCATCTCCTACAGTTTCTCTACTTTCCAATAGCACCCTTAGTATGGGAGCAAGTTCTTAAACCACAAGCCTGTAAGGCACATTTCAAAAATAAAGCAATATGCTCATACGGGAATACTGCATTTAAAAGTAATTCATGAGACTGAGGAGATGGGACAGAAGACAAATGAAGACTAGAATTCAGAAAACCTGAAAGTCAAGCAAACATGGTAGCCTTCCTGTAATCCTATCCCTAAGAATACAGAAACAGGGTATCCTCAGAGCAGTCTGGCAAGCTAAATGAGATAATGTGTAAGCTCCTGGTCTATCAAAAGGCCCATCTCAGTAAATAAAGTAGAGAGTCTCATGATCAAGATACCCATTGTTGCCTTTTAATCCCAGCACTCTGGAGGCAGAGGCAGGCAAATCTCTGTGAGTTCAAGGCCAGCCTGGGCTACAGAGTGAGTTCTAGGAAAGGTGTAAAGCTACACAGAGAAACCCTGTCTCAGAAAAAAACAAAAAAAAACAAACAACAACAACAACAACAAAAGATACCTGTTGTTAGTCAGCCTCTGTTTTTTGTTTTATTTATTTATTTATTTATCTATCTATCTATTTATTTATTTATTTGGTTTTTTTGAGACAGGGTTTCTCTGTGTAGCTTTGTGCCTTTCCTGGATCTCAGTTTGTAGACCAAGCTGGCCTTGAACTCACAGAGATCCGCCTGGCTCTGCCTCTTAAGTACTGTGATTAAAGGCATGTGCCGCCGCCGCCACCACCCAGCCAGCTTCTGGTTTTGACACATAGCAGCACACGTGCACAGACTCGTACCCATATACATGTGAAAATACAGATACATGCATGCCACATATACATGTAATAATATTTATTACTATATTAATTACACTATATGATAATATTATACACATGAAATAATTATTATTACATGTATATGTGGCATGGATATGTAGTATTATTATTTCTGGAGTCCATCTGACTTAAATGAAAAATTTATGAATGCCTAGGGATGATATAAATAGATAGGTAGATAGATAGATAGATGATAGACAGTATCTTACTTTTCTATTGCTCTGATTAATCGCCATAACCAAGGTAACTTAGAATAAAATGCATTTAAATGGGTTTATAGTTTCAGAAGGTTAGAGTCCATGATGTTATGCATGGTGGTAGCAACAGCTGATAGTTTACATATTGATCCCCAAGTAGGAGGCCATGAAAGCTAACTAAAAGGAATGAATTTTTTAAAATGTCCAAGCCCACCCCTAGTGACATACTTACTCCAAATCCTCCACAAACAGACACCAGCCAGAGACCAAGTACCTATAGAGGCCGTTCAAACACTCACTTTCCCTTCCCTGCATAGGCCTGCGGCCATATCATAATGCAATAGGCATCTATTCCAAACTGAAAAGTCTTCATACATGTCTGTCTCAACAGTGTCTAAAAACCCAAAGTACAAAATCTCTTCTGGCACTCAAGGCAACTTCTTGTTACCCCTTGTATATTAAAAAGCAAATTACATACTTCCAACATGCAATGGCACATAATAAATATATCACTTCAAAAGGAAGGAATAGCAGCATAGTGAGGAAATACCGGATTAAAGCCAGGCCAAAGCTCAAGGCAAATACCAGATCCTGTAGCTCCATGTCCAAAGTCAAAGGGCTTAGATCACTCTGCCCTTCCAGCTTTGCTGCCAAAAACACACTTCTGTCTTTTGGGCTCTTTCTGCTTCTTGTATTCTGCTCTGCTTAGCAGATATCACATGGCTCTGACATCTCCAACATATTGGAGTCTCCAACACATCCTAGGTTTCACTTTCACAGTTTCGTGTAATGGTTGCTCCAGGATCTTTATTCTCTCAGGGCTTTCATTCAGGGACTGCCCTGCAACACATTGCCTGGCCTCAGAGGTGCTCCTAAACTGTGGAGGAAGACTCTACAATCTGTATATCCTTGACAACTCTAAAGCCAGAACCAAAGAGAGAATGCTGTCAAGTTGGTGTTCTGGCTTGGAGCCTGGCCCCCTTGAACCATATTTGTAAAAGCTTTTCTTTGCTGTAGTTTTTAGGAGCAGAAAATTCCTTAGGCCTTTTCCTTTCACAAGTTGAAAGTTTATCTGGATGGAGTTTTGCCCTGAGGGCTCCCACTCCTCCCTTCATTCCATTTTGTATAAGGCTTCTCCTTTACCTCAACTCTTTTGGCCCAAGCCTTGGCTCCAATATTGATCCCTAATTCTCTTTTCCTCTTCAAATGGTACATTTTGTTTTTCTTTTTGTCTTACTTGTTCATTTTCATGGTAGATCTATATATGAGTGATTACTAATAACCATGTGACAGAGTCAACATTAGACTGTCTTGAAATTTCTACCAAAGAAATTATTAATATAAATCATTGATTTTTTTAAATTTAACCCCAGGTAAATTCTTAAGACAAGGGCAGAATAACTACATTCTTTACACTCTTGCCCAGCAGCTGTTGAAGTCCTTACTTCCCTCTGAAGCCCCTGGAGTGGGGCTTCCACAGTCCATAGTTCTTATTGCTGTCTTCCAGGCTCCTAATAGGCGACCCATGAAGCCCTGTTTATAGCGCTCAATTCCTTTTCTAGTCTGAAGTACCAAAGTCTTTCACAGTCATCCAGAAAATTACAAGGTCACAACATTCCTGTACCAACTTCTTAGCTACTTTTCTATTTCTGGTATAAAACACTATGACCAAAGTAACTTTAAAAGTTTAATTGAATTGACAACTTCAGAGCATTAGAGTCCTTGATGGTAGAGCAAAAGCATGGTGTCAGGACCACCTGATAGTTCACATATCGATCTACAAGGAGGAGGCCAAGAGAGCTATCTCAAAATGGCATGAGTCTTTTGAAACTTCAAAACTCACCCTGAATGACAACCTCCTCCACCAAGGACACACCTCTTAATCCTTCTCAAACAGACACTAACTGGAAACCACATCTTCAAACATTTCAGCCTATTGGGGCCATTCTTGTTCAAACCACCACAGGCAGCCAAACAAATTCATAGAGCAGGGCCAAAGACTTTAAGAATTACGATCCATTCACCTTCTACAAACATCCCTTCCTGCCCTTGAGTAACAATGACAGACCATTTCATGTGTCCACACCATTTATGAAGTCTTTTCACTCTGACTAGTGTGGATCTACCTTTACCCTCACATGGGCAAGTTCCTTTTCCCACAGCAAACTTCCACTCTTACTTAAAAGGCTGAACAGTTCAGTCTTCCCTGACCTTTCAGGGAGAGTTAGCCTTTCTGCGTAAGCCATGTGGGCATCACGACAGTTACACTTTGCTTCTCTAATAATGCCTGCTGCCCTGAACTCTAAGCACCACAGTCCATGAATATTTTGTGCTTAAGAAATATTTTTTGAATGAATTGCTTACTTTCTTGACTCATTCAAAACAAATTCACAAGTATTTCCAGGCATAAACATTAAAAAATAGCCATGACAGATTTTCAACTAATAATAGTTTTCACTTAACTCTTATAGTTTAAAGTATGGTTCTTAAATAACCATGAATATTTTGTAGAACAGTTTTTAATTCCTGCAGTAGTATGTAAGACCACTTCTGTAATTAAACTCAGGTAACAATGAACTGGGAAATTCATAACAATTTGCTAATATAACTTGCCCACTTCCAAGCAAATATAGTGCCTTTCTTGATTCACTTACTGTTTCAATCACAAAAAAATAAAGTACACTTAATATCTGTTTTTATATTATTAAATGAAATTATGTTCAAAGGAAACAAACTCATCTACCCTTCACTTTTTGATGTGAGTATAAATAGGAACAAAATATAAATTGCCCTTCACCACTGTGCATGCAAGATTCATTTCTACATAGAGCTGATAATTAAATGTGTGTTGTGAAACTACATTAACTTTATATGTGTTATATATGTTAATGTTTTATTAACATATAAAGTTATTTGTATATGTTATTTATGTTATATCTTTTTATTGTTTATATTTTTATATGTTAATAATATTAACATCTACAAAGTCCTTAGACTTCCTTTGAGATGATAATTACTCCTAAATACTATTTTAAACTTGCTGCTAATTAAAGCAATTTTTTTTCAAATATAGTCTAACTTTATAGTAAATAAAATTGTTCCTATTTTTGGTTCTCAAAGTACTATGGACACCTTTGTGTATATTTTTTCCCAAAGTGTGCATCTAAAATGTGGGTAGAATTTTCCTTTGTGTACCAAATGCCAAGTCAAGCATTGCTATTTTACAAGTAGCTACTTTTTAAAATCTGTTCTGTGGATCTTTTTTCTAACATGTGACCTTTCCACGAGAAAAGGAAAAATGCATGACACAGAGAAGACAGGAACTCGCCAGTATCGCTTACTGGAACTTTCCCTGGAATTCCTCTTTGCTCAGCTATATTAGAGAGGACTTCTCTTTTGGGGCATTTATAAATGGTAAATTTCAGAGCTATAAATACATGCAGTTGTTTGTCTTTTGCTGTTATCTAAACAAAACATGGAGGAAGCTGTGCATCACCAGTGAATTAAACCTCCGGGTCTTGCAAGCTGAAGCTCACATGGGGATGGTGTGCGATTTCTCTTTAATCAGACCTTTCCAAAGAACTTGTTTTGTTTTGTTTTTTAATTCTAGAAAAGCAATGCTCTGTTTTAAAATTTCACAGAGGCAAGGGAAGGAATGGAGGGGGCAGAGAGTCAGAGACAGAGAGATAGACCATGAGCAAAATATAGACAGAACACAAGATTTTATTTGTTGTTTGAGTTAATTGTCAAACTTTGCTTAGTAAAAACACAAGTGGCAGAATTTACTCCTAAATTAGCTGAAAACAAACAATTGGGCTAATATTTTAAAGTGAGCAGGAAATAAACAATAGTCTTTTGCTATCAGGTGGGATAACCCAGGCCAATGATCTGAGAATTCCAAAGGAATTTTAGCTTGAGAAATGCTGCTCTACAAAATTGCGTAGGTATTAAAGGTCTTCTCGGGGCATTTACTATGTGAATGTCTATTGTAAACTACTTTACCAATAGGCAAAAGTTTCCAGACAAAGTCAGTTAGTTAATAACAAATTTTCTCCCTTTGCTGTGAGAGGGAAACAACATGGTCACTTGCCAATATACCTCTATAAACACAGCTAGCTCTTGATGAGCCTGTTTTCTCATGTGTATCTCCACATGGTTTTGTGGAGAATTCACATTTCTCTTTCACAGTTGGTATTTTTTAATGTGACACTTTCAGAGAGAGAAAGAAGTACCAACCTGAAGGCTTCAAGGTACTCAACATCTCCCATGGGGGGGTCCAGGCCACCTGTCCAGGCAATGTTTATGTTGTAGCCTTCTCCCAGGCCTATTCCAACCTGAGAACAGAACAACACACCGCTGTGGGTATAGAAGGGAGGAAAGGGAAGAAACAAAAAGTTGGAAACAAGCACATGGGAGCTCTTGAAATAAACATCAAACAGCGTCAAATCAACCCAGCTCTGCTTGACAGCCAGCGCTCTGGGTTATGCACTTGTTCTGCACTGGTTCTTGGTCCTGTGGGACAAGTGGGTAATCTGGTGTAATTTAAAACACCAGCAAAGGACAAGAAAATTAGGGGTAATCACGCAACGCAATTACCTGCGGGATACAAGTAAAAGCAGGGCTCTAAAGAAATAAACCGAACCTCATTCGGGGCTCCGCTGCCGGGGAAAAAGTTCCCTTCATCATAACGATGGAGTGAAATGTACAGGACGCTGGGGTCAGCATAAAAGGCCTGCTGTGTACCGTTTCCATGGTGAACATCCTAAGGGAGAAGCAAACATGACAAACACCGGCACATCTGACTCTGGAGACGGCTCTCCTCGTTCCCTTCCCCACTCTCCTTCTCAATTTCTGTCTCTTCGCTCGTCTTTCCCTTTCTTCCTTTCAGCCTACTTCTACACCACCCTTTACTTCCTGAACTTTCAGGCAAATTACCCTTTAATGCTCTCATTTTTTTAAAACTGGCTTCTAAAAATCAGGAAACCACAGCGAGCATGCCCTGGAGACTCCAGATGAACAGTCACTGAGAAAGCCCAGTCCTTCGGTACAATTAGATATTTATATATCGGCGCTTTGTACTCTTTGCCTCAGTGATGGAATCCTGCATCCTGTTTTATAGAGGAATTTTATGACTTATTAACTGCCAACAGTTCATAACCCCTCAGGCTTAATTAACTAGCCTCATTGGCCTCTGGGAAAACAAAAAACAAAAAACAAAAAAACCCCTAATGTTTAAACTACAAACTAGTCTTTTTCAGGAGGATGTAGGATATATGGGTTACAGAGCATTTTCACAATTCTTGACAGAACACTACACCATAGGTGTATGCCTTGATTTGCCAAGTCCCACCATTAAGGTCAAAGGCTTTGCAACCAGCTGAATAAATTGGCTTTCTTGAAGCATTCAGTTCAGTTAGCAATCCCTCAGCAGCTAGAGTCACTTCAGAAAACATACCAGATGGGAAAAGGACTTCACACTACATTTTGCTAAAATCATGACAGCAAGAGTAGAAGTAACAAGGCCATGAGCTCATTCACTGTTAAGTGGTTTGGGCCAAGGCAGGAAGATGGCACAGCGAGTTACGCAATCCAGTCCAGTCTGTCTCACAGATATTGACTGTATCATGGCCTCATCCCAGCTTCCTTCTTCATCTTTCTGTCTTTCCAACACCTCTCCAACTTCCTGTCCACACCCCACTCCAAAATCCTATTATCAATGAATAAGTAAATATTTTTTTGGATATTTGCAGATGATAATGATTCAAATTTTGATGGTTCTTCTACTTTTAATATAGATAAATGTCACAATTGACATTACTAATGGAAACAACAGGAGTAACATATTTAAAATATCCTTAATAAAATGAATTTGGGTATTAAGGACTTCAGTTCATGCTCTCAGTACCTCCTGAGGAAAGAGAAGCAGGCTGCTAATGAATGCTGACCAACATATTTTATGCAAGGAAGTATTACTGTTACATTATTCACTTATGCGTTATAAAGAGCTTTGTTACCTTGTAGCTATTTAAATACATTGGGCTTTATTTTATATCGGTAAGATTTACAATGTTTTAAACAAGGATTCCTACCACTGTTAAGTGAACACACTATTAAACACCTTGGATTAATTAAAAATTATATAGGACACATGTTATATCTCTACTCTAAAAATAAGACAACTGATACTCAAAGAGTTTCCATAATTACCAAGAATCTATAGACAGTAAGTACAATGTGAAACTGGTTCTTGCTCATTACTGCAAATGCAAAGCTAAATTATAATCTTATTTTTTAAATACTTTTAGCAAACTTATGAGGTGAATTTTTTTGGAAACTAATTATCTTCCTTGATGTTGACAGAACCCTTTTCTTCTCCAATCTCCAGCTCCCAATTCCACTAGAAACATCCAAAGCCTCCTTGATGCTGAAAACCTCCACTGAGCTTGCTATCCATGGTGTGTACATACAGTAATCCCACTGTGCTTAGCATATCACACTTATCCAAAAGTAATTAAAGAATCATACTACTCAGGCAGATAGGAATTATCTCAGAAATTTGCTCTAGCCAAACACAAATGCATCAGAAAAAAATATATAACTTGCTGAAAATATATTACTAGATTTCTGAATATTCAAAAGAAAGGAAAAGATAGTAAAATTATTTTTATGTAAAAAAGGAAACAATTTAAGCCACAATGTATTTTATACTAGCTACTACTCATCTAGAATATGTTTAAAAAACAAACAAAACTGAAATAACTGAAAGGAAAACAACAGTAGAGGGTCATCCCTGCCCCCCCAGGAGCAAAAGTCAGGATTGTAAGACAAACTTCGTTCTGGATATAAGAATCCAGAGTTGGAAAAGCAGAGTCAAACACTGCTCTGACTGTTCTTACTTCTTTAGTGACATTGGAAAAGTTTATTTAAGAAAAAAGGGGATGAAAAAGGACACTTTTTCCCTGGTACAAAATCATCTGCTCTTCAAAACTGTTTGAGGTGCTTGTTAGTACACACACTGTAAGAAACGCAATGCATCTTGTCCACAGCAGAAAAAAAGAACAAACCTCGCATACATTGTTTATAAAAATACACAAATCCATCCTAATCCTTGAGCAATGCTGGATTCTGTATTTATTTGCCAAGTCCTTAGAAATAACTATGGACACCTGTAATCTGTGTGGGGTAATGACTTAGAGTGTAGGGTTGAGAGTGCCTTCTGATACTTAACTCGAGTCTCCATGTCACAAAACATTCAAACTAATGACTGTTTAGGAACTGTCTAAACTTGCTTCTCTGTGGCAACAAATATATATCCGACTAAGAAAGAAACTTACTTGTGTCTATGAGACATTACCATAAAAATATAATGAATTATCAAGGCCTTAAGATAGATATTGAATCTAAAATGTAGTTAGAACTACAAAAAATGCATATCAATATTCTACTGGTTAAAGGATATACGATAAAAAGAGATTCATTATAAGAATTTAGAACCTATATATTTTATTCTTATCTAAAAATGGCTTTGAATAAATTATTCATTCTGCCAATTAATATTATCCTTCATAATTATTTATTACTTGGAGATAAAGGTCTAAATGTTTTTGATCAACAATGGAGTTTCCTAAAATATAAGGACCTTTGAAGTAACCTTTGTGTTATAAAGAAAAAAAAGAAGAACTTAAAGAGAATTGTGATCTTTCCAAATTACCTTCTAGGTCACATTACCTAAAGTCTATATGATTCAAGCAAGAAAGCCTGCTCCATGGACATGTTACTACCCAGAACACAATGCTGTGCTCTTGAAAATGGAAAGGCAAATAAACCTATTCCTTTCCATACTGATCAGCACATCAGAGACAGAAAGAAAAGACTTCATAAATAATTGAAATCACACCTGCCTAACATGTAAAACACTTCTGAATTAGGCCCTGGCCCAAATAGAAGGTGAGTTGCAACTGGCTTTATATTTTCTTGGGTATAAAAATATCCAAACTAGCTATTAGACAATAGAGTAAGACTATTTTTAAGGGCCCCAGAGCCTCTGTGGCTAGTGAAGGGATGAAGACATTTTCCCACTGAAGAATCTCCATCATTCCACTGTAACTTGCAGACCTATGGGCCAAAGGAAAATGGGTGTTCCACATCTGTGGCCTGTGAAAATTTCCTTCTTAGTTGCTGAAAGAAACAGGAATTTCCTCAAAGTACCCTGCAACTGCATAGCTTGGAAGACTAGAAAGTAAGAATGTTTGGGCTGGTGGTAAGCTCAGTGGCCACCCTCTGGACAGGACTTCATACACTAAGAGGATCTCAAACAAAAACTTCTCATCTGTGGGAGCCTATTGGGAAAGGAGTATCCTTTATATGAATTGGGTAATGAAGTAAACCCCAATCAAAGGTCAGCAGCTTATAGGAAACTGACTCTTAGAGCTACCAAGTTAATCAATTTATAAATCAAGTCAGATTATCTCTAAAGTGAGATCTAAATACTATACAACTCAATATATACATATGTACAGTTAGAGTAGCCTGTGATTCTAAAGAAGAACACAGCTAACCAGTCACCTTGCCCACCCCCAAAATTTCTGGATCTTCATTTGCCATTTTTTTCTCCAAATTTTTGGGCTTATCTCACTAGCCTCATACTTACAAAAATACAAGAATACTGGTTTTTAGAAATGTACTATATTAAAATGCATCCAAATTATTAATTACTTAAAACATCATTTTGAATGTATTTGAGAAAATAGGTATGGATGTCTTCATTCATGCAAAGTTACAACAACTCTGCAGTATTATATCTCTAGCCTTCCACACAGCCTGTTTAATAGTGAACTGTGACCTACTTTGAAATGTAAGCATGTTTGGAAAATACACAGAAAATTAGAATTCAATATTCTTCACATGAAAATGCCTACAGAAAAGCTGCAATATGAAAAATATCTATTCTAACCAAGCAATATAAGTGTTTGTCAACCTTCCATTTTTTTTAAATTCTTCATTTTCATGTAAATATTTTTACATGACTTTGTTAGTGGTCTCTCCACCCTTTGGGGGTGCCCACTTAACTAAATCTGTGGGCTGAAGGTTGATGTCATGACTTCCAATAAGATTTAATTATGAGTGCAGATATGAACAAGATTTAAACTATTAGGTCTTGCACTTCAAAAAAACCTCTAGCATTTTTTTGCCTTTAAATCTTTTATCACCTGCAAAAATTAATTAAGTGCAGATGCAGCAGGTTTGGCTTGGATGCCAGGGTTCATTTCCTGTCTATGCTTTGTCAGACAACCTATTACACCTCCTGGTGAAGTGCAGGCAAACTGGAAAGGAGCTCATAAATCACCATAGGCTTTCCCTCGCTCTTTCCTGGGTTGGTCCTTTCTGGATGCAGCAGATCTCCAGCTCATTATTCATGAATACATTTTAGACAACCTGCCAAGTGTCATCTGCATTTAAACAAACCATTTGTTAAACAAATTATAACTATTGTGTAAGAATGCTTCGTGCTAGAATGCAAGATGAATCAACGCTTCTGACCTTTAATCACTCAGGGCTCCTGCAGGGAGTCATCCCAAACTGGCATCTGAGACCCGAGATCTTTTCACAAAGAATGACATGTTGACTTGTTTTAATAATACCAGTGTTGCACAACAAGGGACACTATTGCTAACCAAGGGAAGTGGCCAATTGGTTACCAAGGCAACAGCACTCCTTCCAGCACATCTGACTATTTAAAGTCTATATTCTGTAGGGAAAAGTAAATTCAGGTTCTTTTGGGTCATTTTAACTGTGGAAGTATCAATTCATTTAAGGATCATAAAAGTTGCCCTGATCTGCGCCTTCTTCTCATTAAATTGCAGTTAACACCGTGAAAGTGAAATGTGAATGTTTATGGTTTCAGAACTGCAATCCTGAGTTTAATGAGTTTCCACATTCAAAGGAAACACACCCTTCAGTTGTTTGCAAGTGCTAAAAGCAAGACAACCTTACAGCGAAACACGCATCCACCCCCTTTTATCTGGAGTGACTGAAAACGCAGCCCTGGCCAGGCATACATACCAGATCTACAATCAATATCTTGCTTATATTTAGTTGGTCTCTCAAGTATTTGGCGGTAATTGCAACTGAATTAAAAAAGCAGAACCCCCTGTGGAATAGAGAAGAACAGAGAAATAAGAAGGCAAATCATCCAGGAAAACCATTATAAATAATGTTCAGAGCATTTTTTAATGCTATATGATCTCTGAAGCCATAAATCTGCTTCTGGGAGTACCTCTCGAGAGTTTTCAGTCCATCTGTTAACAATCAGAGGCTTCAAACACATGCCCAGGGCAGGTGACTGCCAGGAACCATGGCACTTGAAGATGGCAGTGGGTCCTGGTACTTACATGGCTGCAGATTCTTCAGCATGATGGCCTGGGGGCCTCACAACAGCAAACCCATTCTGGAAGCACAAGACAGATTTTCAATAGCAGGGATAATGATACTGATTGGGTCTCTGTAGCTTATATAGCATCACAGACACACAAAGAAAACAGATGTCTCGTAGACACACCCAAGCTTGTCTCCTTGCCCTTATCACCATGTGACAGAGTCAACTGAGACAACAGTTAGGATCACATTTGCTCAGATCCTGCCTCAAATAGACCCACCCTGAGCTAGGAGAACAGAGAGTTGAGAGTTGTACATAAATGGCAGACAATCATCTCAGGTCTTAGACTCACACAACTCATTTGCAAGAACAATCTCTTATTTTCTAACATCAACATCCTACAGAGAGAGAAATTCTGTTTTGGTGCAGGTTTGGGTCAAAGTTTGGAAAGACAGGGGAAGATCCAAAGTGAAAAATCCTGACCTGGGTCCCCTCAATGGTTATTTCCACTCCACTGTCAGCAAAATGATAAATTTACACTTGCACACGAACATAGACACAAAAGAAACCCCAGAAAGGTGAAAAAGAGAACAATGGAAAGCCCATATTTCTTCCAGTCTATAAATTTAGCTTGGATGACTGCCAAGGTTTGTGAGTTTATTGGATTCCCTAAGTCAATTTCTAGTCCAAGTTCTGGAATTTTATAAAGAATTCCAGAGCTGAGCAGCAGTTAGGTACAGCTATGATCAAGAAATGCCTTAACCTCCAGGTTAGCGGAAATGCATCACAGAAAGCTGAAGAGACCCCAGCTTGAGGGCAGGAGCTATAAATCCTTGGAAAGCTATGCGTTTAGGAATGATGGTTTGTCTGATACAAAAAATAAACGATTATCACACAGTTCACACCACTCTTCACTGAACTATAATTCAAGGAGCATGCTCCAAAAAGAATATTTCCTTAACACACAATCCATAACTTCTGAAATAATTTTAATATGCCTCAAGAACTTTCCTTCTAAATCTTTACCTGAAATCATAAAGGTAAAGATATCAAAACATCATCCTACCTTGACCTTCATGCATATGATCACTCTTTGTTATGATAATTTATATTCAATGGGTAAATTTACTATATATTTGGTGAGTGCATATAATAATGATTTTAGAGATGAATTAGAAATTGCAATCATTTAAAGATATCTTTCTGTGACTGGAAATGCCACCCTCAGCACAACTTTATTATGAAGTGGGACCTTAACATGGCAACTTTTCCATGAGGGCTTTTTCCTCATGTGCAAATTCATGCTGTAGTTAAGGAGTGGGTTAGAGATGGACAGAGTGAGTTGCTGATGAAAAGGATCAGTTAGACTGATTTTCCCTCTCTCTTGCCATTTCCTTATGTTGTGACTGAGAATTACAACTTGACCATATGTTAGTATTGCCTCCAGAAGACAAGGTTGCATAGCCTTGTGTCATTTATGTATTTGTCTGTAGTATTTTTTATGGCAGCAGAAAATGGCCTAAGAAGCTAAATTATATTTCACTAATCAAATTCAAGAGACAATGATAAACTCATCTCCCACCCTTTTCATTAAATCATTCATGCTTTCTCCAGCCTTTATTATAGAAAAAGAAACTGTTAATGAATAATACAAAATAATAAACACTGAAATTTTAAGATTAGTGGAGAATTCTGAAAAGAACATGATAAAATCAAGAAAAGTCACTGAATAAAGAAATGAAAATAAGACATGGTAACCACACCCACGTGCAAAGAGCCTTACACAAGCACTGCACAGATGCCTCCTTCCCTCTTCCACTCAAACTTTTGAACAAGGTTTGCCTTTTGCTTAGTATTTTCTGAAGTAACTACCACCATTCTTTGGCCAGTTCAATAAAAACTGCTTTATGAGTAAAGGGCATGTTTACACAGTACAAAGAAAAAAACAACTGATGACCAATATATATTGAACATTATTATTAATCAAATAAAAACAGATAGAAGCCCCAGTGGTAAGCCATATTTTGCCATTTCCATTGTATGCTATAAAGGAGTTTCATATTCATATGATACTTGTAGAAGATGGACGTAAACTTTCTGTAAAGTAACCTTCCTGCATCTATATAGAACTTTTGGAAAGCATCTACACTCTGAGTTATTAAAGAGTGCTTTCCCCGACACAGCTTTAACTGTGTCTACAAGCTACTGTGCAATAGGTCATATTTAATTTACAATGATAAAAACTGCCAATTATCTAAATAATCAGCTAACTCTTTAAAAATGATAAATAAATTATGGCCCACTTAGCAATGTGATATTAACATTAGCTACCTATTTAATAGATTCACTTGTATACCTCAAGGGCACTTCAAGTCATTTCTTCAGACATCAATCTACTGATTTCCCAATCTCCTTAACATGGCAATGACACCATGGTCCCTCCATGGCTCAAGTCAGAGGCCAGTGAAGTCTCTCTCCTGGCTCCTTCTCCATCCTTCCTCCATTTCATTTAAGTTCATGACCAACTGATGATGGTATTATTTTGAAAAATGACTCAAATTTATTCTCTTATTCTCATGTCCAGTCTTTTTGTTTTGCAGTGTTATGATGCAGGATCTTGCACATGGGCAACAAGTATTCTGTCAAGAAGCCATACACTCAGCCCTCCTTAAGGCTTTTGCCTTTGTACGAGTTATCTTGCAGTATTCAGACAATCCATTCAGTATCCTGATTTCTCCACTTTCTGATGCTTGCCTTTAGTAAATTTGTATTGTATTTACACTCTTCCTTTCAGACTGTCATCAGGGCCTGACCGCATTACCTTCATGATTTCTATGAGAAGTAAGCATCTACTTTCCCAGATGAACCTTGAGCTCACCTCCCATTTCTAGTTCATTGACCTTATTTAATTTTGCAGCTCAGAATTTATCAGCTGCCATGCTCAGTTTCCTCTTATCCTGCTCAGACTCTCAAGCCATTTACATCTTTGCACACACTGTCACCCTGCCCTTCCTCCAAGCTCTGGCAGGACTTTTGTCTGTTCAGGGCACTCATCCTTAAAAATGTCTCCCTATAGTCTCCATACAGCCTTTCATCGTCATCCTCAGTACATACATAACTCTGGTGTCCTTTTTCTTCATTAAAGCGTCCTATTGGGTAAGGCCCTAAGAACCTCATATAATCTTTATCACTGACTAATAACCTTATGTCCAGTGGCTAGGAGCTAAATTTTTAATACACAATCTCTGAAGAGGCACAAACCTTCAGTCCTTTGCACATTTTCAATCATGTTGTCCCTTCTCTTCTTATGTACTCACACAAAATTACAAGTCTGATAAGATACAACTCACACCTGCTCTATTCCTGCATCTATGGAAGCACACATAAAAGCCAGATGTCTGGTTGTCCTTTACAGTTACAATCTTAAACTCCAAGAACATTCCTCAGGATGGCTGGAAACCACACCACATCCCTTTATCAATGAACCAATTGTCCATGACTTTGGTATGAGTCATTCTAGCTTTTCCTTTTTCTTCAAATTTTCAATAACCCCTTGCTAACTCCTTAACTTCTGCTGAAAAGTTGTTCTTATTTCACTTAGAAAAAAAGCAACTAGAATAACATTTCCAAATACTCCAATTGAAAAATGTATTCACTGACTCCCAGCAGTCCTTGCTGCTAACTTGTGTATCCTTTCTCCCCCGATACTTTTCCAGGCACAGCTAACTACAGCTCTCCTTCCTCTCTATATATCTTTTTCTCTTCTATTACAGCATTGCAATCAGAGCAAATGTTTCACTCCTCTTAAACAAAAGAAACAGAAACTTAGTGGCCATTGTGATGCCATCAGGAGGTGAGACTTTAAAGAGGGAATTCATCTTGAGGGCTCCTCCCTTTTAAAGAGGATTCAAGTCCCATTCAAAGAGGTTTCTGCAGTCTATGCTTTATTTGCTCTTCCTACCCCAATCTTGGAAGCAGAAGCAGCTCAACTCAAGTGTCACAACAGCCCTCGTCCTGACTGGAGCTTCTTCAGAGCTGAGAGGCCAGCCCACTCTTTCTGAGCTATGCAGCTCATGGAATCTTACTTAAGCAGAAACAGAGGAAGCTGTTCTCAGTTGTGCCAGGCACTGTCTCTGCACACTATCTCATTCATAATGCAGTGCCTCTTTGGGTGATGACTGGATTACTTGCTTTGATCGGTTTTGATTATTGTGATTGATTTGGATGCATCATGTTCATACTCAGCAAGGCATCTGCTTTCTGCTTGTCACTTTTTTCTCTAGTCTGATATGAAATTAGATGCATAGCAAGAGGCCAGTAAAGAAACGAGCTGTGGAATGCTCAGTGGTACAGCATGTGTCTCGTCTGTTTCTCCAGTTTGGCCTTAGTTTCAAGTTCTTTGCTCTCACAAGTGTGTGCACTCCAGCTTTTTGCAGGTCACCATTAGACCTGCCATGAGAAGTCACCTTTTAGGGTAGATTTCCTCAGAAATGCATGAAGTATTTAATGCTTTATAATAGATAAAATCTATGTGCTGCATTTTCAATGTGAAATGTATCTCACGGGCATTTGGGCTGAATATTTGGGTCCTAATTGGTGGCTCTATTTTATGTTGCAGTAGAAACAAAGGCAGCAGGGCTTAGCTGGAAGATTCAAGGGCATGCCTGGTCCCTGACTCCTTCCTCTGTCTTCTTCTCTGTTCCTGGCTGCCAGGAGATTTCCTGAGTAGAGCCCTTCTATCATGATACTCTTCCTTACCATATTCTGGAAATACAGAGCCAGAGACTCCTTGGACTGAGCCATCCACACCATATGCCAAATAAAGCACTGATTTTAAAATAAATTGTTCTTCCCAGATATTGTTAAAAATGACGAAAAGTTGATGAACACATTTTGGTTTGATGAAGTAAGCTGGGAATGACTTCAAGTGATAATATTAATATTATAGAAATCTCTAGATACTCTGAACTTCTTGACAAGTAATTCATTTACTATTTGTCTATATACCTTTATGTCTGGCAAAAAAAACCAAACGATTTGTTGTATATCATACTATAAAACAATATTTCCATAGATTATAGATCTATACCACTTCAATTAATATTTTTCTAGTAGTCTTTACTACTTTATTGTATTTTTAAATCAATAATAGACTAGTCATAAAGAACAGCCATAAGAACAAGCACAACCAACCATGTTGATAAATACTGATATCTCAACATTTCTGAAGGGCAGAGGCAGGAAGTCTGTGGTCAGTCTTGGATACATAGTAAAATCCTGTCTGCACACAAAGAAAGAGGAATGAAAGAAAGAGAGACAGAGACGGAGAGGTCCGGGAGGAAGGGGGAAGGAGGAGGAGGAGGAAAGGAAAGAAGGAAGGAGATACACATATAGTGGACAACAAAAGATGCATTGATTTGTTCTTTTATACTGCTGAGGCCATGATAAGAGATCATGACTTTAGCTTTGTGAAAAATAACCAGTTATTCTAATTCTGGAGCACATGCAGTGTTTCCAGCTAGTCCTTTCCCTCTTAATTAGATGGCAGTAGTAAGAAAATAGAAACGTTTATCCATAGACTGTTTATTTATTCTTATTTTATCCAATGGAACTGCTCTTTAATTCACATTTTATTTGATGTTATAAAGACCAAGTCATTAAGCTGAGCAAATTCACATAACAGCACTTTCCTGTGGACTCAGGTCAGCTTTGTGGTGCTGACATTTTCTTGTAGA